>NW_009649619.1:1753557-1762740 GCF_000708025.1 Charadrius vociferus
GTTCAGCAGAAAGAAATGGATGTTGATTAAATATGGTAGAAGAACCAGCCCAAATATCTTTAATTTCTACAGGAATTTGGGTCCCAGTTCTGAATCTTCTGTGGAAGATATTTGCTGAAAGTTCTGAAGGTGCCTATGTGACTTCAGTGTATGTTCCTCACCTTGCCCAAAGTAATTTGCAGATGTTTTATGTGCAGTGACCAAATCTTTCTTCTCTTGTTTCACACCAAGAGGCAGAAGGCTTTTGCCTGGCCACTAGTGCAAGTGAAAAAAGAGAGGTGGTAGCGAGAAGAAAAAATGAGAAATCCAAAATCGAGTGAACTTGATTTAACAGAAAGGTTTAAACTTTTTTTTTTTTTTTTTTAATTGAAATGCGCTTGGTTAGCAATACATTTATTATCACATAGCAGCTAATGTATGACTAGACACAGACCTCAAAAAACCTTAGACATTTAGGTGTAATACAGTGAAACAAAAAGGGAAAAAACACAGAGGAATCCTTGTGACTGTGGTATTGTCATGCTTCATTTGGTAAAATGAGGTCAGTGCTGTCACTTTGGCCAGCACTTTTACCCCACTGACTGCCACAGGTCAGGTTTTTTTCAGGAGGAGGGAAGGGAGAGTTTCCATTCACCCAAGGGAGTGAACTTGACTTGGTGTGCACCTTTCTACTCTGGTGAGCACAGTGATCAGTGGAACTTCTTGTGCAACACAAAGCAACAAGGGCCTGCTAAAAACATCCATCTCCACAAAAGCCAAAAAAAAATGGGAGAGTTCTGGATTAGGTGGGCTGAACCAGATGCAAGAATGTGCGTGTAAGGACATGGTCTCAGCAGGTACCAGCCCAGGCTGTGATGCAAGCTAAAGAGGCTTGAAATCCACTGTGTCTTGGAGCAGGTGTCAAGAGGATCCTTGGGCTACCACACATAGACCATGAGGGACACAGGGAGGTGGCAGTACCCAGATGCATTTTCAGACAGGGCAATCTGGTTTGAATATACTTTGCAGAATCTGACTTTTTAATTTCTGGCCATTATCAGCACCGCAGCATTTCACCCTGGGCTGCAGCCAAGGGTGCAAAATTGCCTCGTTTCCCCTTGCAAGGCAAATTTGACAGGTTAGAACAAGGTTTATGGCTAATGTATGGCAGCTAAAACAAGCTGCTATATTTCAGGATGCAGGTTCCCCGGCGGCAGCAGCAGCTGCAGATGACATTACTTAAATGCAGGTTACTTCACAGGTACAGGTTTTATAACTTTCTGGGCAAAATCCAAAGTGATACTGGTAGTGTTTTTAAGGTTGCTGTGCTGACTCATTTGAAAAATTGGTTTTAATTCAGAATATCCCCAGCCCTCCCTTGTATGTTTGAAACTTCCAAGTTAGTAGCTATCTTCCCAGGCTTTGCAGCCGTTGACTATGCAGCAGCCAGTGGTGTAAGAACCTCTGTCTTATGCTGTTGCAAACCAGGGATGTCATTAGGGGTTACCCAGCTGCGCACTGCACAGGGATGGAACACTTTGTACATGGGACTGCATCATTTCACTCAAAACTCATGCACTGTCCCTGACTGGAGATGATGGAAGGACTGCTCTCCTTCCATCCCACAGGTGAACTGCTTGATAAGGCACACATGGCCACACTCCTCCACCATTCCTCCACCACCTACGTGTAAATCAGTGTAGCCCTAGCCCAGGCGATGGGATATAAGTGCAGAGGTTTATGATTTCCCCTAGTCCTCACCAAAAGCTTCTGTAGCTTTGATTACAACCCACCAGATGTTTCTTACACGGGCTTTCTAGTGTGCAGTGCCTGGTCTATTTTACTGCCAAATCGTCATCACACACGTGTAGTCAGTAGGTATTGTACAGCTCAGAAAAAAATGGACTGATATAGAAAATGTTTAATAGTTATAAATATTTAAATATTTAATAGGTGCTGTTGAGAACTGTCACTTTAGAAGAGATACCTTCTCAAAGATAACGGATGCTTCAAGTCAAAGATCAACTTCTGACTATTTTCAGCTGCTGTTTGTTATATAAAGAACTGCTTTTTTTTTTTTTTTTTTTAAGAGACCAGGGACGTTTTTAACATACGCTGGAAGGTTCAAAAACTAGTTGTTCTCCTAGTGGGCATGTCGACAATGAATACTAGATTGAGGAAACCAAAGGGAAATAGGAAAGATGGCAAAAAATTTCACAGAAGATTTACAGTGAGTCCCAAATGGGGAACTTTCCAGGGACAGAGGGAAAAACCATTCCTGTTCATCTGACCTGGAATAAATGTTACAAGGCTGCCACCATATGGCAGCCAGTTTTTTGTTGGGTTTTTGTTTTTTTTTTTCCTACAGATTTCAACAGAAAATAACACAGCTGGTCAGGTTTTTCTGCTGGAAATCAGTGGTAAAAGTATTATAGCCTTCACCCTTTAAATAGTAAAATCCTGTCTCTTCCTAACCTGTGCCTTGTGAAATCATGTTTGCCCTCACAAAACATGGATAAATCCTTACAGATGAAGCTGACAGTGTGTAAATGATCCTATATTTGAAAGCGTATTAAATAAGGGTACAAATCATATTTTATATATGTATATATGCATGCATTATATTTATAAACATGTGATTTATTACATATTTCATACATACATATACATACATGTATACAAGCTAGATAATTCAAAGTTTGTTACTTGTTAAAAGAAAAAGTTTCCATAGTTCCACATGTGGAAACCATACTGATATGCTCACCCCGCAAAACCAATATTACCTTCTCATCAGGTGTAGGGGAGAACATTTTTTCTTCCATAGGATGCCTCGAATAGTCGTAAGGATAGGTCACAACCAGCTCACCCCCATGGAGGCTGGCAGAGAGCACGAACGGGATTGACCTCAACCACTTCATTACTGCTTTAGTCTCAGGGGCCACCTGAAATCCAGGAGGAAAAAAAAAAAAAAAAAAAAAAGCCGTGAGTGGTCATGCAGCTCTGGAGCGATTTGATCCTGGGTAGGATGAAGCCCAGCAGAGAAGGGAGTGTGTCAGAAAGGAGACTGCTGAGGCTCTGTGGCTCTTCCATCCCAAAGTTTAATTGGGAAAGAGCATCAATTTGCTACAGGGAACAGATGAGACACACTATTCACTGTGGAAAAACTGGGAAAAAAAAAGAGAAAGTTTGACAGAAAAATGACTTTATGTTGCAGTGACATTTTCAGCGGTTCAAAGTGATGATGACAGGATTTTAGGCTTGAAAAATTGTGGTGTTGCACCACTACTTGCAAAACAAACTCCTTATCTAATTGCATTTCTGAATCAGCAGGACTGACTTTTGGGTGGATAAACTGGAATACAGGGATCAATTTGTAACTCTCAGCACTTGTTCGAAATCCATTGTCTTATTTGCTATCCTTTGGTCTAGGTTCAGCTGCAAATAAATGAAAACTAATGTATATAAAGCACAGCAATGACTACAGTTTATCCGCAGTGAACTGCTGTAGATAAGGCACAAAATTTGTCTTTCTAACAGTCCATGCCCAGTAATAGCTGCCAAGGGAGTGGGCACCGGACTTCCAAAGATGCTCAGGCCCCCAGCTCCCCCCGGAATGCTGGAGGCTCCTTCATCCCCTTTTTCCGAGGAGTAACTTCACGGACCTGCTCAGCTGTTGCTTAATTCTTAGGAGTAACAGCGTCATCTGGTGGCCGGTCTCTGCAAGCACAGACACACGCTGGTGACCTTGGAGGAGCTGAGGTTCTTTTCCTTGCAGCTTGTGAAGTTACGAGGAGAGAAGTGGGTGAAGGCAGAGGCTGCTAATCCAGACTCTGCTTTGCATAAGTGCAGATATGCAGGTTTTAAGAAATTAAGCAAGATGTCTTGTGATGGAGTTAGTCCAGCATCTATCTAGGGCTGCTAACATTACATATCACCCTTTGCTTTGATTTCATCAGCTGTTAGAAAATCATCCAGCCAGGATCCCGGAGTGGCTCATGACTAGTAACAGTGAATCATGTCCGCAATGTGCAGGAAAAAAACCCAAAACAAACAGACAAAAAAAACCCCAAAACAACAAAACAAACAAACAACCTAAAGACCTATACATTAGGGTTGCAATAATAGCAATTCCTGTTTTATTTGGAACAGTCCCTATTCTGCTATTGGGAAATTGCAGCTCTGGGGATGTAGTGGGTAGCACAAATTTAGGTGTGGAGCAGAGAAAACCACTGTGAGACAAAGGTACACCGTAGAGGTATTACAGCTCCAGCAATGAGGTAGAAAACAAAGGGTCTCGGGAAAAAGCCATGCCTAAATATAGTTTTATCTGGAATGATTTAAGGAGGTATCACCCTGCCTATTCCTGTCCTAGGCAGGAGGCCACCTCCCTTCAGATGCCATAATTATTAACTGAGTCCTCCCTGTTTTCAGCTTTCCTTAAAATGCTATTCAGTAGTTGTTGAACTGAACTAGTGCCTCCGGCCACTGCAGATGTGCTATTTGAAAAGGTTGTACGCTGTACTTGGGAAGAAACAGGAACTTGGGGGTTCCCACTGCTGTAACGTAATTTGTGGTTAGCATATGGACACAAGTCAGATTGTGCCACTTGTCCTCAGAAGAAACAGGCCAGGTCCACTTTGTGTATCAACCTGGTGGTAGCCTCTGAATCTCTGTGTTGCAACCCTTTCAACCTCGGTATTATAAAGAGACAACTTAAATGTAAGATGAGATATAACGGGTAAGGTCTGACCAACTCTGGAACACGGAGAATGAACTTGGAATGCCAGAAACCTAACCAAGGCTTTTTGCGTAATTGGGAAGATTAGACACAGGGTTTATCAGAAAAGTATGACCTGAAAAACATTTTTTAAAAGGCAGATAAAGGGCACTTCTAAAGGGGAGGAAAAATGGTCTGCACTTTTTGCAAACTCACACACCCACTCACACAACACAGGGGTGGGAGAAGAAAACAGTTCACTAGGCTGCGTGACAAGGAACCTGGCAGTGTCCAAAGAACACTACTGGCAGTGGTCAAAGTATTTGCTTTTCTGTTTTTTGTACAGTCCCATGGGATGGTCTGATAATGACTTTTATCCCATAGGAATTTGGGACTGAACCAGCCACTCTCGCCTGAACCCTGAAAGTGCTTTGTTCACCCTTTGAGCCCATCCCTTCTGAAGAGCAGAAGACCCCAGGTGGTGTCTAAAAGGCTGCGAGCGGCACTGCCTGCCCTGGGGGTTCACAGGGTGGCCGAGGAACTGGCACCAAGCCTGCGCCCTCCAAGCCCCGCAGCACCAGCACTCCCCAGGAGGATGCTGCCCCAAAATCTCAGCAGCTCCCTGCCCAGCCGGCAGCTGCCCCAGCTCCCGCTGCCCGGGCAGAGGGCATGCCTCACACCAGCATCAGCCCTGATTTCAAACAGCGGTCTTGGGCCTCGATAAGACTTTTAATTTGGTTCTGCAATTCAGTGGGCAAAAGTGAAATGCAGTTTTCTTCAGAGAGCTCCTAAATTCAGTCCCCCCGATTAGCCAACTTGCTCACTAGATACCTGCATAAGCCATGAGGCACTGCTGTGTCACAGAGGCAACGTCTTATTGAAGCGAATGTTGTGGAAAATCAGGAGTTTCAATGTCACTATTTTTATCCTAATAGCATTTCAGTGACATCATGTACAGTGATTAAGGTTTTGAAATGTGCACATCCTGGTTCAGCTTCACCGGATGATATCAGATGCTATCTGTGTCACTCTGGCCTTTGACTATGCATAGACTTTTCCTTTAATGTGGGTTTTGATATTTTTTTCACCAGGGCTCTTGCCTTTTAGTCAGAGGAGATCAATTTTAAATTATCTGTTTCACAAGAACAATTTGGGGCACAATTAGAACACAGCTAAATTATTTCTGCATAAGCACAGGGAATGGCCACTACCCTTTTTAAACTTGAATCTCATTTCTGTCAATTATACTGCAATTAGTCACTGTCTCCATGGCTTTCAAAGATTTCTTTTTTCCCTTTTAGAAGCAACCAGACTCATTTTCCTAAAGACTATGCCAGCGTCCACTGGCACAGACTTCCAAATTCTGCTTGAATCAAGCCAATTTAACAGACTTCATTTCAGATGAAGCCTGAAGTCTCTCAGTCTGAGCCCTCAGACCACTTATTACGATAATTCATGATAGCGGGGAACAAAACGCGCTGTACAGCAAGGGTTACGGGGAGGCAGGAGCTCTCCTGAGTTTATGGGATTGGCTGGGAACTCGCTTTCCATTTTCTGATCTTTATACAATGCCCTGCAATGCTCAGATAATTACTTTAATAAGGCAGGTAATAAACACTATTAAGTAAATGAGAGCTGAGAGGCTGGTGTTGAAACATCCAATCTAGTGCTTTCACATGCATAAGGCTGACTGCTGTAAGAGCCACGGGTTCACCTGCCTGACAAAATTGAAGCTCATTATGGGAGAGCTGATTTGGCTGCCCTGTGATACCACCGGTGGAGGAGAGGGACATGAGGCTGTGCGACCGCTTACTGCCAGGTTTCTGAACCATGTGAAACCGCAGTCATCAAGGAGATTTTGTGGTGCCATTCAGGTCACAAGGAAATTAGTTCGCTCATTTGTTCTGCAAAGCACATGGGTTTGGAGATGCTTTGGGTGTTTATGTCAGGACCCACTTTGGGGTCAGGAGAGCATCTAGAGGTTCTGTGAAGTTTGGTCCTCTGAGGAATGGAACATTGGACCACCAACTTATTTCAACTTCTTCTTCAAAAACAAGAAAAGGTTTGCAGGAGAAGTGATGTATTTATAACCTTGGGTCTGTACCCACTGAGGCAGAGCTCAGACAGAGGATGGTTGTGTCCCAAGCCTTCCTGGTCCCTTGTCTATGGTGACAGACACCCTTGGGTGACCAACACACTATAGCTGGGGCAGAGCTGGGCACAGCAGTGGGGATAACTGTGGGAGAAATGTTAGGCTGTCTCCATCCAGCCCTCTATAAACTGCTATGATGTTACACAACGTCTAAGAAAGCTAAATACGTGGTTGTAAAAATGACTTCTGCAAGTGGCTGCCTACCACCTATCATCCCAAAGACCATCAGAAGGACCAGGCCAGAAGCAGGACTGGGGGAAGGAGCAGGCAGGTTACAGCCAGAAAATCCAGAGTTATGGGGACTCTGGGCTGCCCAGTGTGAGAGAAGCTCACAGCTTGCACTGGGCACTGGCACAAAGAGGGGTCAAAGCCACGTTTGTCCTTCCTCAGTGGTGCTTGGGCCTTCAACCGTGCACCTCTGGACACAGAAAGTGAGCACGTGGTTGGAGGGAGATCTCCATCCTTTCCTTCATACCTCAAACTCTGCTGCACAGCCACTATGTCCAGTCTGAAAGGGCAAAAGCAGCTTTCCTGAACACCTCCATGGAAAACCAAAGGCATTTTCAACGACTTTTTCTAGGTGTGCCAGGCAGTCCTGTATCCTGTCTTCATGTAGCTCAGGGAACAATATTGCCCATGAAAGAGCTCTTAGGAGACTGGCACCCTCACTACTGATTCTGCAAAGGGCCACGCAAAGAAAGGACTCTGTCTGGTAAGTGAGGTGTTGCAGACACAAACTGACTCATCAGCTGTATCTTTGTGGACAGGCTGGTGGCAGTGCTTGGTGGCTGAGCTATACAACCTTGGCAGGAACTCAAGTAAGTGGCTGTGAGTTCATATTCCTAAGACAGGGAACATCTCCCTGTAAGCACCTCCCCCAGGAAAACACATACATTGGTGTGGTGTGTCGGAAAGCCTGGCAGGTAACAGACCTGCAATTGCGTGGAATGGCCAACCTTGACAAGGTGAGAGCAAGACAACACTTGCTCTCAAATCAGGAACCCAGTGAGAAGCTGTGACCAAGAGGGTCTGAAATAGCACAGTGACTTCCAGTAAGGTAGAGACATATATATGTTTGTAATGACTGTTGTTTTATTATATATTTTTGATTTAGCATGATTGTGTGAGTAAACATTACTTTATGTTACAAAAGCTGGTAGGTTCCTGACTAACTGAGTAACCTTGTTTTGCTGTATGGGAACAGGATGACAGATACTGAACTAAAGTGAGCCATCTTCAGAGAACTGCTGTGAAACACAAGCGTCCCCAGCCCAAGTCCTGGCTTTAGAGGATGAAGAACAGGGTTTCCTGAAAAGAAAACAGGGATGGCTCCAAGCCTCTGTCCTCTGTGGGAAAGCAAACCCGCTAGGAGACCAGGTAAGACTCTGTAGTGCAGCCAGCTCAGAGCTCACACCTGCAGTGCTCAGGTCCCCTCTGCAAACAACGTGGTCTCACACCAGATATCTGCAAGGCTTAATCCCGCTCCCGAGATTCTTCATATTTGTTCATACACCATTCATTTGGGGAAGAGAACTTTCAGTGATATGTACACATGGTTCTTAGATGTACAGCTATGAAAACTACTATACACAAGTGGGGTGAATCAAAACTATTCTCTCTCTAGACTTTTCTCCTAAAATCCCTTTTTTTTAAGCTGTTTTCCTTTGACCTCAGGCTCTGTTCCACATGCTCTCAACCCTTCTTTCCCATCTAAGGCCCTGTACTCTACTTGCATTTACCAGCTCACTGTTATCTGTCATTATTCAGTCAAAAGTTGGAAACTATTAAGCTTGTGACCTTATACTCGTGCAGAAATCTAGTGACATGAGCTGGGATCTGTACGATTACATGCATAAAGTAGAATAAACTTCTTGAGTTTAGTTATGTTGAAAATCAATGGTGTAATACAGTGTGCATTACTGAGCTTCTCACAGACTTGCATCTTCATACGCACATTATCCTGAGGAAGTGGTGTGCTTTTATCCAGATTTCACCTCTGTGAAATGGGGTACCAAAACACTGGGGCAGCATCAGAGATGCTTTCGGGATTTAGACCTGGCCTCACACAAGACCACCCGCAGCAGAGTAGAAAACCAAAGTATGGTCTCTCAAATCTTCTGCTAATACACCAGCTGCTGAAACAACCCTGTTCCCCATCTATCTGAGGCTTTGTGCTAACAATAAAAATTGAATTAGAATAAAAAGAGTTTAAAAGCAGAGGAAAAGCAGAGCCCCCAATATCAGAACTACTGATTTCATTTCCCGTGTCTCCTCTTTCAAGAGGACCTAAGTTCCATTGCGAGTTGCCAGTGTCAGGGGCTGCAGGGCTGGCAGT
>NW_009649619.1:1762875-1783282 GCF_000708025.1 Charadrius vociferus
TCCTGGACATCACATAACACGAAGCTTAGTGATGATGAGTGCAAGGCCCTGCAGCGCTGCCTCCATCCGGCTCCCCGGGACTGAAGGCAGCAGCAGCTTTCCTTTCCAGCCCCACTGCAGCTTGCCAGGCTGTTTCCATTGCTCCATCTGGTTACAGTCCTTTATAAATATCCTTTTTGTGGAAGCTGATGCCACGCAACTTCATATGAAGCCTTTGTATGTTTTCCAAGGCAGAAACCACTATTGCATCAAACCTGTGCAGAGCTTAGTGCAATGAAAGCCAAATCCATAAAGTCTTTAACACATTACCACAGTTTAAATGACTAATGATGAATCATTACGCACTTGTGACCCCTTCCTAACAGTCATTATTCTTAATCTAAAATAGCAAAACCCAAATTATCTGCAAATTTTCCCAATGATTTGTGACATCTGCCTCTTTGGCCAGACTTACACCATGATTTTTCATGCCAATTCTGAGCCTGTCCAGTTTAATCCTACTTATAAAATCTGATTACCAGAGAATAACTTCAGACCAAGCAATCTCAGTTCCTTAATTCCTGACTTGCTCTGTAGTATATGTGATTTAGAAAATCTGTAATTCATACCTTACCCCACCAGTAGGACTGTGGAATGGGGATGTGGTCAAGGCGGGCCCCACGAATCCCAGCTCTTCTGTAAGCCTCAGATGTCAAATCAGGGAAATTTCTGTTCAAGTCCAAGTTCTGAGCTGTCTGTCGTCCAATGACCCATCCATTGTAACCAGCTCCCTGATTTGTAACATAGAAGCCAACCTCAGAATATCTTCCTGTCTCAGAACGTCACTTTGTGGAAATTGTTTAAAACGTCATTTTAATCAAGGAGTTTTAAAAGAAGTAAACTGAAAATGTCTATACTGTTAAAAAGGCACACTTATTAATATTTTTTAATGCCCATGAACACTAGCACACTAACTAGCATGCAGGAAGCATTTCACTCACCAGTGACGTGACTCATGAGAGGAACACAGCAGCTTCTTACTCAGCACAGAGCAGCATGCAGAGTGGGTTAGAGGAGGAGAAAAGAAAATAAAATACAGCTGACCCTCCAAGGCAGGATCAGGCAGATTGCAATAACCCCAGACTCACACAACAGACAGAGCTCACCACTTGAGCAACGCAGAAAAAGAAAGGTCCTATTTTCATGCTAATGATGCTAGCGATAAAAATGAGGTGAAAAGAAGAATAATGTCAGGTTACATGTAACAGAAGTTTTGCTTTCACAGGTCTCCTTCAGACACCACCTGATCTCTGAAAACTGACATCATTATGCAAATGTGACAGTACAGAAAATATTCACATTTTTTATACCTTCTCTTCTAAAAGAGGACGAACATCTATTCCACAGTATCAAACTACATTTCCTTATAAAATAATTTAACAGTCATTACAGTGAGTCAGTGGGCATTTTGTTCTAGAACTGATAGCAGACAGTGCTAGATGTGTGAAAAAGTAACGCAGTCATTCCCACGTCATCACATTTCAGGCAGCAAAAATGACAAAGATGGCTCTGATTTCCTCTTAGCTCTCTTCACATTATCTTTGGAAAACAACCCACCACCAAACCAGCCTGGGATTCTGCTGCCGATTATTAACACTCCCTCCCATACGTGACACTCCCCTCCCCATTTCCTTTCCCATAGGGAATTTTAGAAACATGAAGCCCTGAACATTTCCTTATAAAAAGCCTTTTACCTCTTCTGCAGCCAGTTCATACCCATCAGGGTTAAGTGAAGGTAGGAGATGAATTCTGGTGTTATTAATCAAGGTCTGGATGCGAGGGTTCCCGAGAAGGTACTCCGAACACAGGTACTGTGCGAGGTATATTAGCAGCTCTTTCCCCACAACTTCATTTCCATGCATATTGCCAACGTACTTAAATTCTGGCTTGACTGTGAAATATGAAGTAATGAGATGCTTTAATTTGATTGTACATGGATGGCTTCCAAAAGCAGAGCAACCCAAAGAGCTTACTGATGAATCAGAAAGTTTTATTTACACTATTTTAATGCATACGTTCCTGTAAATAGCACACCAGTTCCAGGTGAATTTCCCTCCGTTACAAGTCAGTTCAGTGACAATTTAAATAGTGTGAAATAAAGGAAGTCCTTACTTTCAGGACCCCAAACCATAAAAGGCAATCACTGCCCCAAGCTTTTGCTGGACTCATCATTAATCGTCAACTAAGAATGCTGCAAACAGAAATGTCAAGCCATGGCTGGGGAGGAACAAAATACACGCCTGGCACTCCCACTTACCTTGGGCAGCTTCAATGCCTTATATTGTCACAGATCCTAGAAACGACCTGCAGATGTGTAATATATTACCCCTGTATTTGGAACAGAAATTAGGTCATGCATAAAAAAGTAGCTTTTAGGCTAAACAGCCTTGGAATAAGACTATTAGAAACATATAACCTCACCATTCCCTGCAGTTGTTCTCTCAGTTTCCATCCTTCCTTAGAGACCAGCGGAAAGTAGAAAATAGATGCACTTTGGAGACACCCTTTCCTGTCTATCCCTTTGTCTTCATCTTTGATCCTGGCCAGCCTCGAGCACTGCACACTGGAGGAGGGCTGGCACAGAGCTGTTATGGCAGCTTGCTCAAGCTGGCAAAATCTCCGGCTCTGGAGATATTTCCACTCGCCTTTATGCTGTGCTGAGCAGCATGAAGCAATAGATTTAGAAGGAAATGCTAGGTAACCTCTTAAACTACCATCTCATATCATGCCATATCACAGTTATAATCTAAAAGCCTGATTCATAGGCTTTGTGTTTTCCTGGCAAATGCAGTATCAGCTTAAAAAGACACCTGCAACCCCTGTTCTTTACACAGGAGAGGAAAGACGATAGGCCAGGAAATAGTAATGTAGATCTTTGCTCTATTAAAGACGTCTGCTGGGACCTTGATCAAGTTGAAAGCACCTTGAAGTATCTCTACACCTGGAAGGCAGAGTGGCTGAGAGCAAATAAAGCTCACACCAGTCTCCCCTGTCTTCTCTGCCTCCCCTGCAGCACAGCACACAGGGGGCACAGTAGCTTGACCTGAGATGATCATCTCAATAAAGTATTAAGTCAGATGTAGTTCAGTCCTGCTACACTGCTGAGGCTGCTTTGATGCTGGAGCTAGCCTGATGAGTAGCAACCTGAGGCTCTTGGTAAGCAGCCATGGCCACAGCATTCCACCAAATTTAGTCAGGTACTACATTTGAGCTGGGAGTTGGTAACTGGAAAATAATACCTAATACTCCCCAAGAAAACGATCTGCATTTTGAAGAATTTAGAACATTTAAAAATCTGACCTTTGCTGTCTCAGTGATGGGTCTACAAAAAAGAGATCAGCACCATTCCCCTTTGCAGAAAAGTTGTGAGGACTTATAACCTAAAGGTATTCAGGCGCTGCGATAACATAAAATCCTGGTGTCGTTCACCTGTCACACTGTCAGGTATTGCACTGACCCGAACCTCTGTTCAGGAGGATTAATGTCTGTGCTGCATTGCCCTCTTTTGATGTCAATGTCCTTCTCTATCTGAGGTCTTCTCACAAGTTCTATGTATTTTAGGATGTGAACGACGATGTTTAGACTAGGGACAGGCATCACTTGTAGGAAGTGTGTAGGGTTTGATGGCACAGTGGGAAATAAAAGGAGACTGAGGAAGTGGTAGATGATGAAGAGGACAGGTCAGTAACAGAAAACTATCCCAACTTCTATGTACGCTTGGCACAAATAAATAATAGCCATATCACTGCAACCAAGTACATGGTCATACAACTAGGAACAAGGAATGTCAACCATGGTCATAAACTGAGGTCATAAAGTTAGGAGATTGTAACTGGGCTGTGATTGCTAGAGTGAATCCTCAGCTATTGGTGTAAATCTGGAACAAAAAGGAGGACAAATGTTTTTGAATAAATGCTTTTTACAGTATAAGCAATATCCTGTCAAAAGGACCTGTTTTCACTCAGGTGGAAAATTTGGAGTTCCCTCGAGCAACCTGATCAACACTGATATGACTCACGCAGTTCGTGGTGTCCAGGCTTGGTTGAAAACTCAATCACAAAAAGATCCTTCCCTTCAAAACTGCGACCTATGCTGTACGTTGTTGCAATATGGGAGCATTTAGAAGCAGTCTTCTTCAGCGTGCTCACCATTTGGGAATATGAATGGTGTTTGAACTGAATAAAAGTTGCTGGCAAGTCTGGAGGCAAATCTTCCTCAACATCTACTTCTCCTGCAACGAAAAATTGTAACACAGTGTTTAAAACCATGGTGCTCAGAGGACTGCATGGCTGCCTGTACTTTTCCACAAAATATCTTTTTCAGTAGTAGAATTATAGAAAATACGGCCACAATCAAAACCTCAAATCTGCGTAGTACATCCTACGCTGTTTATTGTGGCATATTTTGTCTGCAAAACCATACTAATGCATATGCACACTGACAAATGTTTTGTGCAACTTCCAGTTATAATTTGGCCTTTGGCACGCTTAGCACATTGTAGTCACAAAATACATAGATTTTTCCCTTTGAATCTGGTGGATCAAACTCATTTTTTATGAGATTCAGCTGCCTTCAGCTATCTGGGCCTTCTCCATCCAAACAGAAATCTGTGACAATTACTAATGAGATTATTTTAATGAGCTGTTAAGCTTGTCAAGCTACCCTGAATTTATGACTGCATTAAAGTTTCAGGTTTTAAATCAAGTATTTCAAATATACAGACAGCTATCACACAGGGCAGGGCTTATCAAATGCACATTAGCAGTCCAAACATCTAGCTCTGAGCTGCCTGTCTTGATGCTCTTTGTATATGGGGGAGAGAAACAGATGCTTCTTGAGAGCAGTTTAATTAAGTGTTTAAAAGAGGTGGAACGAAATGAATCACACCTTACAGGTGTCTCTGAAGATGACAAGCTGAGACGACAAGCGGAGAGATTTTGTGCCACAGACATATCAAGCTGAGTGAGATGAGACCCTTCCCATCTAGACAAGTAAGATGTGTCAGCAGAGCTTCCTTCCTTACCTCGCAGCTTTGCCAGCGGGTCAAAACATCCTTCTTCTTCCCCAGCGAAAAAGCGGTCGCAGTCTAAGAAGTAGGGCCAAGCCATGTCTATTGCGTCGAAGGCAGGGAGGCAATTTTTTTTCAGGTTTTCACAGACATGCCTGCAGGGCTTTATAACTTTGTCCTTTTCGCACTGCGGGGCCAGCACTGAGCAGCCCAGGAGCCTCAGGTCCGGATTGCATTCTCCCTGGAGCAAGTTGTGCAGCACGCTGATGAGAATGTACTCGGAGCTGTACTCAATCACTTCTCGAGACTTCTGATCCAGAAAATTAGGATATATCATTTGAGTATAGGCAACATCAGTACAAGAACTTAAGGCGATGTCCACACATTTTGCTATGGAAAGGAGATGAACATATAAAAATAACTTGCTTCACTGACACCCTGAATAGTTCAAAGACAACGTAAAAAGTAACACGTTCAATTAACTTTTTTTTTTTTTGTTCACAGATAGACTGGAGGCAGTTTGAAATACTCTCATAGGAATTTGATCCAAAACCACTTATTGAAAGATGACAGCAAGTATGCTTGGTCTGGAGACTGATTGCAGTTTGATGCAAGTAGCTGTCACTCAAAATTCAAATGGTATCCAACAATTTGATGGGGCATCAGGGGTTATCTGATTGATAAGCACTGCTCCTAAAATAAGGTTGATTTTGTTAATTCAATACATGAACAGCAATGAAAGGGCAAATTCCTGGCCAGCAAACCCTGGAGTACCTGGCCCACATGGGAGTTAATTTAACAGATAGCTTGGAAACCACCAAAATTAATAAAGCCTGGTTTCCAAAGGAAAGGTTGTCTCATACTCAATTAAATTTTATCTGATTTAAATTAAGAATACAGTTTGAGTTTATTAAATACCAGAGAATCCATAAGAGAAAAATCCACTGTTGAGGTGTGAATTTGCTGGTGTCTGACATGGGAAAAACTCAGATTCCTGAATAAAGAGTATTCGTGATGCCACTCACCCCTGTCTTTGTCTTTTAGTGTGGATTCACTGATAAGGTGTGAGATCACACAGATTTTTTCTTTAATGGGGAAGGTATCATCAAGCTATCTCTATTCTTTGCTTGGCCACGCAAAATTTGTAAGACTGTAATACCTCTGAAACACAGCCCCCTCCCAACCCCTCGGTGAAGTTTGATTCAAAGAGTTGAAAAGTTATTCTGGGACTTGGCTCCCAGGCAAGCAGGCCCATAAGTGTGCTTACATGTATATTCTCATAAACCTGATACACTTTAAGAAATGAGATTAAGAGGTCTTAAGAAGGAAAAATGTTGCTAATACTTTCAACCCACTCAGAGGTGAAAAGGAAGTAATAGAGAGATGTCATCATAAAATTACTGTCTATTACAGTAATGGGCCTATGTTTAAGCCTCCTTCTCTTGTAATGTCTCTGGTTACAAATACCATTGGCACAGCAGCAACATCCTACCATGTGTGCAAGAGATCATCTCTCTAGGAACAAGACCTACTATAGCACCAACATTAAAAAACTTGTCAGGAAATAATGAAGAAATACTTATGGTTTAGAGATTCTCCAAAGACAGCAAGCAAAGTCACATCATACCTTTTTGTACATTTTGGCATTGACCTGTAAACAAAGAAGAAAAAAGAAAGGCATTATGGGGCAGTTATCCATGGTACCTTCCTCACATTAGGAATTGTCCAATCTGGTAGCCCCACTAAGGCTGCTGCAGCTGTATGTCCTGAGGTCCAGCCATACCAGGGATAAGCACATATTCCCAACAGGCACATATTATATACATAAACAAAGAGACAACACAGGACAGGCAAACACAACCAGCACCAAAAGCATCATCCTGCCCCCCTTTCTGGCTAATCAAGATGAAAGACCATTGATGGAAAAGAAGTACAGGTGGATCCCTCCAGTAGCTCAGCTTGGACGCACTGGAACCCAAGTAGCTAGGCTCAGTTTACCCAGTAGCTGGCCCCTGAATCCACTGATCTCCAGTTGTCTCATGCTCTAACAGACACACTCCGGTAGCTGGCCCAGACCTAGGGTCTCACGGGTAGCCAAGCCCCAGACACAATGGTCTTCTCATGGTCCTCCTGTGGACCTCCTGGTTCCTCCAGTTGCCAACTCTGACACCCCCCGGCCTCTTCAGTATCCAGCTCAGGATCACAGCCGCTCAAATACCCAACTCCCAAATCTTTAGTCCTGTCCACTGCTAGTCCAGCTTGGTGTTTGCTAGCTACTGTACACACAAGGCACATGCACTCTGGTCCCTCCAGCTGCTGCACCCAAGACGCACAATGCCCTCTGACCCGTGGTCTCACACCAGTCACTGACATGCAGAGCCCCATACACCCCCTTCCACGCACAACAAAAAGAGAGACCCTCACTCAGGCAAAGAATTGAAAATGGAGTTTAATAAGAAGACAGGACTGACTGCAGTGATCAGGTGCAGGGCATGGTCAGACAAGCACACCGATCAGCCGGCCTTTGATCCACTTTAAAAAGGGAGGGACTTGACAATATATCTGAAGTGTGGCTGTATAAGAAATCAGTCCTATATTTGAAAAAGACATTGAGCTGACCAGCCCTGACAACTTGATGATACTTCTAGGCATGCTTAAAAACTGAGAGTTAGGTGCCTAGGAAATTTCACTAATAAAAATGTAGATCTCTAGTAATCTGGTTTAATCTAAAAGTCCATGTGGGTCCTTCTGTACATGCCAAGATGCCTTATGGATCTTCCCCTAACACATCTATTGGCCCCCCATAATGTTGTTGCATATCTTTCTTGTAAAGCGATTAAGCCTTTGGTGGATGTGAGGGGACGTATTTCTTCCCCATCCTACTTCATCCTATCTCTAGCAACTGCATTTTATAATCCTTTTAATACCAACTTAAAACTAATTATTTCCCTCCCCAACTACTCTCACGGGAAAGCTTTTCCAAAAGCTCACTCCTCTAATGGCTAGAAATTGCCTTTTAATTTCCTGCCTAAAAGTATTTGTGGACAGTTTATATCCATGTGTTGTTGTGCCAGCATTGTCCTTTAGCTTAAATAGCTCTGTACGCTCCCTGGTGCATGCCTTCATCGTGTGTTTGCAGAGAGCAATCAGATTCCCTCAGCTTTCTATTTGCTAGGACAAATAAATGAACCTCTCCTGATATTGAAGGAACATGGTTTGATGGCCTTTTTTGCTCCTGCAGCCAACAATTGTATATTGCCCTTCTCCGATACTGGCAATTAAAGACAAATACTGCTACCAAGGCATGGAGCTGTTTTCACCAGTGCTTCATAGAAGCTAAGTCACTATGTGCAAGCTTTTCAAACACCAACAGGTCTGCTTTCCTTGTGACGTGTTGGGGATCTAGCTACGTTGCTATTTCTTCTAATTGTCCCCAGGGGGACAGGCATCTAGCTTCTTGCTCAGTGAATTGAGCGTTTGTCTTCATAAGACCAAATTCATTATGTTTTCTTTTTTTATTTTCTTGCTAAGGAAAGTTTAAACTTTTACTCACGGAATGTTTGTTTAAATGTAATCATCCACATATGTGTTGCTAATGAGTTGATCATTCTTTAGCCAACACAAAATCATTATAATGAGAACAAAATTAACCCAGGAATTTTATCTTGGAGGGAGACATTTAACTGAAAATAAGTCTGGTTCTATATGATGAATTGTCATTGATCCACATTACCTCATAAAATAAATGAGGGATCAGAACTAGCAGAAACAACCCATCTCCAACACCATCAAACTCTGGTAAGCAGCAAGCTGGAAAAAATTACATCCATATAGACTCCGTTCCTGGTTTGGTACATTATGCTAACAGCAATAAACAATACCTGCTTCATCAACAGTGCCTTCCGTTATAGGATTACAGTGTTTCCCTTAGTTAGCCACAATCCCCTCTGTGAATTAATTAAGGTCAAGGCATTTCTGAAAAAGCTTCATCTCAGCCAGATACTGCACGTAGTTTTACATCTGGGGATAATCAAGGAATAGCATTTTGTACAATGTCAGCTGGGAAAGAGAGAGGAGTGATCTCTTGTTAGTAAGAGCTCCAGCAGTCAATCCTGCTGATAAAATTGGATGTCACTACCTCTCTGAATCTGGATAGTCTTCTGTCTTAATGCCATCACACCCACAACAACTTGGGAGGCATTGGACACAAGTCAGAAGCCAGATAAACGTTCCATACAGAGGGGACAACTCAATGTGGATGGGGCTGGCTTGAGTTCAGCCACATCCCATTGAGCAGAGGGACACTGTCGCTGGTTATCACCAGGGTCAATAGCACTGAATCCCCTTCATTACCCTGAAGGGCGGCTAAGAAATATTTGACACTTTTTTTCTCCTCAGCATAAAATCACTGTAGTGTAGCTATTATTTTAGACTAGAGGGTCATGTGTGCTGAGAGCAGTTCTTTGTGGGTTCATTTGGGGAGTATGAGTGTTCTTTCTATGCTCATAAATACTTAAATGGAGGGTGCCAGGTGTATCAGGCCAGTCTTTTTTCAGTGGTGCCCAGTGATAGGACAAGAGGTAATGGGCACAAACTTGAACATAGGAAGTTCCATCTAAACTTGAGGAAGAACTTCCTTACTTTGAGGGTGGCAGAGCACTGGCACAGGCTGCCCAGAGAAACGGTGGCGTCTCCCCCTCTGGAGACATTCAAAACCCACCTGGATGCCATCCTGTGCAGCCTGCTGTAGGTGAACCTGCTCTGGCAGGGGGGTTGGACTAGGTGATCTCCAGAGGTCCCTCCCAACCCTGACCATTCTGTGATTCTGTAACTGCCCATGTTTCCTCGAAGGTAAGAGGCATTTCCCCTCTGCTGGCTCTGTGACCAAGCTACAAATGTCCTTTTTCTTTGTCTCTCCGACATGCACTGATCAAATAACAAAGCTGAGACACACACAACCTTCCACAGACAGCTACCACTGCCCAGGAGTGCTGTGGCCATCAGTCAGTTTGATACGTGGCATAAACCTATTCTCAATGGTGTCTCAGTATTCTGCTTATTCAGCTGGAGCGAAAAGGTATTCTGGCAACACGCTGGAACAAGCAAAGGAAACCAAAGGGAAAATGCAGCAGGCGGGGTCTGGGCACGGTGCTGCTGCTTCCCCCTGCTCTGGCTCTCCCAGCAGCAGCAGTCCTGCTGCATTTAGCAGATGCCTCTGTCTGCCCAGCTGGCCAGAAGGAGAGGTGTCGAGAAGCGATGGATGGCTGATGGAAGGGACATGCGAAATTTCGCTAAGTCATATGCTGTAGCTGGGTTCACAAGAGGACTGGATCGTTTTGTGAGCAGGAGTAGATGTCAGCGCAGGAGAGGTAAAGACAGCTCTGGTTTCAGACTGCTACCTGGCTTCCACACTTTGTTACTTTTACCATACCTTACAGGGAGAGGCAATCTATTAAGCAGCATCGCTATTACGCATTAACAAAGATGATGACTGAAAAGGACAGATTTTTTTTTTAGATGAGGAACCCAAATCCATATAAACCTTTCCTGTGGCAGCTGAAGGTGTTTGCCTCAGTACATGATAAGTAGGGGTGATTTTTCAACACAGGATAAAGCTTTTCCACTCCTTTTGGCCCAGGACGTCCCTCACAAAGTCAGAGCTACTGAGACTCACTCATTGACTAGCAGCAAAACTGACCCCTTCCTCCTGGGTCCTACACCTAAGCCTCACATTTTTGCAGCACACCATGCTGTTTTCTCCCTGTCTCTCTCTGCCAGAGACATCTATGTGGCTTCTGCCGTCTCAGAGGCCCAAACTGTAGCCCTTCTCCCCACCACAGCCCCCTGCAAACTGCCACGTAAGCCATACATCAGCCACAGCTCTGTCATGTAAACAGCCAGGAGTTACACAGCTTGAGCTTTTGGGTAATCAGCAGTTAATATACATAAAAGCAAGAGAGAAAAGGTCTGGTATAAACTTGCTTTATAGCAAGTCGTATATGTGTATGTGTGCTGATGTGGTGTTTGGACTTTTCCTACGTATCCTAACGCCAATGCTTGCATATGTTTTGGAGGGTGCGGCTCTGTGAGGGCCAAAGATAATTCTCCAGTGCTTGTACTTATATAAATAAGTGTGGATGCACGTAGCTGGGCCAGAGCCGGCCTGCCTGGAGTGCAGGCGGCAGGAAACCCTCCGGAGCCAGCTCCTGAGCCGCACGCTCCGCTCCTGGAGACCCACACCCGTGGGTCTGGGTCTGTGCGCACAGAAATGTCCAGCAAATCTGCGTCCCCACTCACTATAGCTCCTTCTGTCAAAGCTCCGGCAGTGCCGACCAGAAGAGTTCAGCCACTCCCGTTCCCTTTTTCATAAGAGGAATGACAGGCAATGACATACAGAGTTTCTCAGGTCTCCGGATTAACTTGGCAAGCTTCAGTCGCTGCTTCTTCTGTGCTTGAAAGAGCCTAAACCTCTTCGATTTTTTGAGCAGAGGCTTTCCTGGGCTCAGAGGATGACAGTGCCACCTCCTCTCATAGTCCCATCCACAGGCAGGTTGGTACAGAGAGACCTTTTTCTTCCTGACCCAGAACAGCCTTTTCAATTTTTTATGTTTATTTTTGTACTCTAGCTATTCCACCAGAGCTACAAAAGTCCTTTCAGTAGCACAGCTTCTATTTAAGATTATGGATAAAATAACTTATTGAAGAGAAGAAAAGCCATTTCAAGCTTTCTGAGCCCTCTCTATAATACACGCTTCTGGTTTTAATTTGCAAAGGCAAGCTTGAAAATCTACAATGCAGCACATACATATTTTACTGCCAAGCTTACATTTTTTCCCCTTGATGATTCAGCACTGAAAGAAGCAAGCGGCTGTGATTAACCCTAACCCAGACAATAGAGCTCAACAGCTACTTCCAGTGCCATGGCTTGGCCGGTTGCCTTTTCAAGAGCAAAGCCAACAGGAGACTTGTGCGCTTGAGGATACGGAATAAGCCCAAGGGCCAGTCTTAAATTCAAAATATCTAAATCACTCAGTGAGGGTTACACAATTGCATTGTTATGACTGACAGATCGAAGAAGATTAGATAATTTATCTTGTACAGACCAGCACACCCCCTACCAGCTTTCTGGGTTTCTTACAATACTGTTTTAAACTGGAAGACATATGTATTCATTTTAGCCTGTTTATAGTCAAAACCTCTGCTTTTCCAAACAAAGCTTTTCAGTTTCTGATCATATTAGTATTTCTCTCCTTGTGGTTCTACACGGTTCATCGAATCAGTCTTTGCAACGATAATCTGCCTCGTAACACTAAAGAGACAAATCTTAATATCAGCAGTAATATGCAAACACTGCTGGGCTGTACCATTTTGCAAAACGTTGCAAGAGCACCTGCAAATGTCAAAGCCCAGCCTGCCTCTGGAGCCAGCTCCTGGATACGGCATGAGGACCAGAGCAGGACAAGATCCATTCTGGAAAACTATAATGGAACAGAATTGCCAGGAAGGAGGGTGCAGGAGGAGTGGGGAAGCAAGGGGACTAGTGGCAGAGGAATGAGGCAGTTGAGTAGCTTGGCTAGGGGGAAAATGGTGGAGCAGAAAGCCCGGGAGAGAAGGCAGCTATGTACGTAAGGCATACATGCAGGGGTAGAACGGAGACAGTCCCCAGCCACAGAGAGGGAATTCCAGGAAAACTTGAGGAGAGAGGAGAGGTTGCAAAAAGCAGCCCACGTGGTGAACTCCTTTTCCTGGATAGATGAAAGTTTTTGTGAGTAGAGGACTGAATTCCTGTTATTAATCTTCGACTTCAGCAATTGCTGTAACTGCCCTGGGGGAGCGATGTGTTTGCGAACGGGCAGAAGCAGTATGCAGGAGCCCGATGCGCAGGCAGTGAGACAAGCCCTGCTTCAGCCCTGCTCCCTCACATGAAGAAGCCTGAAAGCACCTGAAAGAGATTAATGCCTAATCTGCCTTCACTTCGCAGACCAAGATCACAGCAGGAAGACGCAAGCCAGTATTCGCTTTTAATCACCTTTCTTTCTAACCCACCTGCTGCCTGGCATTCAGTTAAACACCCGTTTTTATTGAATTACTGAAAGTGTTCCCACAGCGATGGCACTGCAGTTGGCTCTTCCCAGCCTGTTTCTCTCACAGGACTGGTCTGAGGCCTGTGAGAAGATGCTGAAGCTTTCCCATGGGTGATGGGAATTCACACAATCTGCAGATCACGGGTCAAAATCTGTGCAGATGCACACGGAGACCTGCCACTCGGCAATGGCTCAAAGCCAACCTCAGTGATCGCCAACAATTCTCCCGTGTTTCTAATTGTCCAGGTGCAACTCAAACAGGGCTGCAGTTGTAGGAGCCTAAAAGAACTGAGCAAGAGCATTGCTGCCAGCCTGTCTGTCCCCACCGCCTGTCTCAGTGCCTCTATTGACAGGATCCCTGGTGCCACCCCAGCTTTGTCTCTGGCCAGTAAGTGCCACTCCAGGGAGTCCTTCCATCCGAAAATCCTGAACAGAAGCATAATCCCAAAACAAAAAACTCTAGGAGCCCTTTTTTTGGCCTCATCTGAGATGTTTTTCCAGTTGGGAGGGGGAACGCTACCAGTTAGTAAAACAAAACACAAAGAAACAACAACAACAACAACAACAATGGCGACAGCAAAATGGCCCAGGCGTTGTCAAATTGGCTGAAGAATTGTTGGGCTGCACATGTGTCTGGGCCGCTGCTGAACATGCATTCACTGTGCACCAAGATGATCTGGAGACATATAGAGACCATCCCTCAGTGTCCGGCCAACAAAGGAAGGAGAAATCAGTTCAGATCTGGGTAATGCTGGCATTAAAACAATAGATGGGGTGTGAAAGCAGAACAGGTCAGGAAATCTATACAACTATCATCTAAAAGATCAAATTTTTGTCAGGGTGACTGGAGAAGGGTGAAACCACTTCTTCGATTGGTACTTTGGAGCTGTGATGCCTCTATAGGTAGCAACATATACTCTCGATAGTCCAGTTCCCACTGTCTAAGGACACAGTACTCTCTAAGTGCTTTGGGCAACAGCTTACCACAGAGCGAGAAGCTTACCTTTAAGTTCAACTCTGTTGAATGCCACAGGACAGAGTCTGAAAAAAGGAGATTTTTATCTTTGGTGCTACAATCCTTCCAAAACATTTGCCAAAACATCATTCCATCCTCTTTAAACACAGTCTATGCAGCCCCCTAGCATAACTCTGTCTTTTCATTAGTTTAGATGTATGAGAACTATTGTAATTAACATCACATCTGGTTCTTCTGTAGGTAGTTGAGTTTTAGCCAAATGTGGTATTTTGATGTTACAAAAGATTGGCAGTTAATTCGACAGCCTTGACTAAAATCTTAATAACAGTGGAATTTCAAATCCGTGTCTTAATCTCATATTGTCTCCTAGATAGGGATGTCCTGTTATAACCCTGTAAAACTGAAATAGTGCCAATTAAATCAATGGAGTTACAACAGGATAAACAAAGGGATTGACATTTCAGTTTTATTTCTGCAATGGGCAGAGCAATTCTAAGTCCTTAAACTCCATTGACCTGTGACAGCTGCATCCAACTGGGAGGGTGACTCTGTCCAAACAAGATTCAGCAGTCATAAAAGCCCTGGGTCATAAAAGCCCAGCAAAGAGACCAGGACTTGACCCACCAGCCTCAAACACCATGTTTGCAACAAGATAGGTGACTTCTGCATAGTACCTCTATGCTTAGTCCCCCCTCAGACAACGGCACCTGTGACATTTATCCAACATTTGGTCCAGGCTTAAGGAGGGGATGGCTCTCATGTGGCCTGGGCAGCCCAAAGGGGAGCACAGTAGCTGTCAGCCAGCCAGCACCCCTAAACAACCACTAATTGACTGCGTGAAGGGAAAGGCAGTGTCTAGAAATGTTAAAGGGGATCAAGCATTAGTGTTACTAAATCTTGCTAAAAGCCTGGCTGTGCCTTAGGGCAGTGGGGTTTTTGTTCAAGTTTTGACTTCTACGTATTTACATGCCCATACTTTAAAAATGTCTGAACAAGTAAGTATTCTGAAGAAAATTTTGCCTTCAGATTAAAATCATGCATAAACTATTTCAGCAGTAAAAAGGATATACCCATGTATTATATTTTCAATATAAACTTGCTTTCCCCATGGAAGTGGTTGTTTCTGATCCCATTTCCCATGTTAAATGTAGCTGAAAATCAGTGTTGCTGAAATAATAATTGTGTAGAAATACTAGCGTCAGTGGTGGGAATCCAGAGCAGCTCATATGACTCAGTAATGAAAACAGGGTTTATGAGAACTGGAATTGCTTATCTCGTGAGTGTGCATGATGTAGACACCAGTTTTGCATTTTTTTGTTTTGACAAGGCTTGGACGCATCCGTCTCGCGTGCAGCAGGCGAGATTTTCACGGCTTGGGCTTTCCCACACGTGCTGTGGCCACGCTCCCTGTCTGCACCTGCCCATGGCCTGGGGCAGAGGAGCAGACCCCAGGCCACTGCCAGGTCACCCAGTGCAGTCACATGCATGAGAGCCCCAGTAGCTGGAGAGGCTCTGCCTGCGTAAGTGTGCGCAGACAGGGGTTTCACTAGGAAAAAAAACATTAGAAATGTCCGCAGCAAGTGAAGTATTGGTCCCATGCAGCTGGGGCCAGTGTGAAGCTCACAGAAGGCAATGGCTTTTCCTTTTGTCACTTAGTGATAAACCACAGCCCACTGCAGAGATGGGAATGCCAGAGAAGGAAAGGGAGAAGATATAGCATCTATATGTGAAGCCAGTTTTTCAGTCTGGCTTTCCAGAAAGCAATCTAGTCTTACTCAATGCCATAGCTTAGAGAGGAGCCAGTGACACACAAGCTGTTCTGGGCCCCAGAAGAAATACAGTACCTGTCCCCTGCCTCCCACCCTGGTGGTTTTTCCCTTCCTGGCTCTCTTCCTTATTCCTCCCTATTCCCTCCCATCTCCAGAAGCTAAACTGTGAGACCCTCAGGACGGGGCAATGTCTGCTGCAGGAACAGAGCCAGCCAGGATGATGGGAAACACCAAGGTGCTTGGGAGAGGAGAAGGCCCACTGGTGGCAAGTGTGCCAGCCAGGGCTACCCTGAGAGCAGCGCTCCAGCTGCTCTCCCACCTCCACAGCTTCAGATCAAACAGCTCCGGTCCTCAGCAGTGACACCTGACGGGCTATCCCATGTACCCGAAACATCTTTCAAATGCTCAGACAGGGAGCCGGGGGTGGCAAAAGACTCAGGCATCCCTTTTGCTTTTAAACTCAGCTCAGCTCCGATGTCTCCCCAAGAAGCCGTCTGTACAAGCGGAGAAGCCCACACGGTGGCACCACAGACGGCGGCGCGGCCCCGGGCCGGTGGCAGAGGCAATGCTGCCGCCGGGACCCACCGGCAGCGGGACCCGCCGGGAGCGGGACCCGCCGGGAGCGGCAAGCGCTCGGGTGTCGCCTCCCCTGTAATTCCTGGGGGTTGGCACACGCACTTGAGCATTGGTGTTGCTCTGCCCGAGAAGTCGCCAATAAAACGTTCTCTGAACGTGAGCGATCAGGAAAGGTTTTACGGCTGTTATTTTGCATCCTTAGCCTGACCCCTGGTAGCATCTCGATGGTAGAGCTGGTCCCAGCTGCAAAGTCACCTGCTTTTTAGTATTTTGAGTCACGTGACTTCACCCTACTTCTACTGTGTTTTAATTTTTGTTATCAGTGATGGTGAAGTTCTCTATTTAATTAATTACCGGTGGAATACATCAGTAAGCAGCAGACATGCGCGCAGCTCAGATAAAACAGGAACCTGGGCTATTAGCTCCCTCCACCAAAGGCTGGCCACCTTCCAGGGGAAACATGCTAAGCTGTACTTTTCTCACCTAAACTAGAGGCTAAGAGGCCAATAAAACTCACCAGAGTCTGGAAGTTCTGCCTCGCAACAGGGCAGTGTAGGATCCTATCACTGGGGGAGGCAGTGGCTTGCTGGTTCCCCAAGGATACAGGACACAGCTGAGGAGAAGGGGTCTGCCCTCTCTCAGTGCCATGGTTCCCAGCTGCAGCTCAAAAAGCTCCCCACACAGTGTGTGATGGCTGTGCCATACTGTGGGGCTGGATGACAGTAATCATTTCCTTATTTTTCTAAACAGAAGAGCACAAAGCATTTTGTTAGGATCTGGGTATTGTTGACTATGTTTCATTTCAATTTCTTATTAAAAAAAAAAAAAAGCAAAATGAGTCATAGCAGAGCAAATATCACTGATAAGGCCAGGCAGCCTGTGGAAATCAGCTCCAGCCTTGCTGTGCGTCAGGCAGCGGTACTGTTTCTCGCAGCCATTCTTTCCTGCACAAGCACCTGGCCTCCTCCTGCAGGGCACTGCAGGTCTGTCCGCTGAGATCCACAGACATCTGCACAAGGAATCCCAAAACAGGGGAAAATCTCCCACTGCTACAGCTAAAGACACAACCTACTGCCCTGCATCTTGAGAGGAGTCCCCTGCAAGGTCTGCTCGTGAACATGTTCAGCACTGTGGTCCCCTTTATTTTCATGTGGCCTGACATGACCTTATCTCCCCTTGAGAAATCTGGCAGGTCTCTCAATGCCAAGCTGCAACTTTATTCCCCAGTCCAACATCCCTCCAGTGTGAAGTGTGCCCCTTCCTCACGTTACACACCACGTAGTGATGTTGGCAGCTCACTTTTCCTACCACTAGCCATCCCTCTAGGGACACATTCAGCAGTGTAGTCCCACCACATGCAAGGTGTATTTCCATCGCCTACCTTTCCTAAAGCCCTGCCCTAAAGACAGCACAGTTGCCAACACACGCAAAACATTCTGCCACAGCAGAGTTACCCCATGACGATCCCTATGTTTGTGGTTACCACGATTAATACCGCACGGAAAAACTTTGATCAGCTGGGGCTGGAGCAGAATCATACCTCACAGAGAAAGGACGTGCTGCAAACCACACAACCTCTTCCTGTAATTGGCTGTAAATAGTCTACAACACTTCTCTTTGTGCAGCTTTATCCAAAAATAAAATCCCTTCAGGCTGCGGTAGACCTCACTTTGATGTTCGTGGGAACGGCACTCTCAAATTATATGCAGTACACAGCACATGGGCTGCATTGTGTAGCAGTTCAATGCCAGTGACAGTCTATGGCTTATATTTAAGCAGTGAAATATAGCTGAACTTGCTTAGGTAACATTAAGGTCAGTTTCAGGTTAACTTATCCCTTCCTGCATTCCCATAAAGTACATATTTTTCTGAATCATTTTGAGTTTGAACCCTCTGAAAATAGTTTTCCTGGAGTTGACCTTGTAATTTCACTGGAATTCACCTCTCCCCTGTCCCCACATAAATGAAATCTGAATTAAGTCCACTTGATTAAAAACATCATGTATTTTTAAAAGATACTGTTGATACTGCTAATATTTTTTATTAGTCAACCGGTTACTGAACCAAAAGCTTTTAATCCATTTAGCAGCATGTTCCTATCTAACCTTTATTCTAATGGGTAAATCTGCTTTTCCAGCCAATCAACTCATACAAATTCCATATTGCTTATAGCAAGCTAAAACACACCCTACAGCTGTCAGATCCTAATAAATCTTCTCATACTTTGGACTTGAAATAAGTGACCTAAAGCTAAATGTAAGGAAAAGATTTTTTTTCTTAAGCAGAAAAGCACATAGAAGGTCGAAAGTTCATCTGCTTGCAATCCGACTACCACGTTCCTAGAAGGCAAGGCCAGAGATGGGGCGAAGCATCCGCATTCCCCACCACAGGGAGGTGGATCCTACCTACTGGGAACGCCATACATTGACAGAAAGCCACATCCACACGTGGCCTTAACAAGACAGTGATGGGGAAACATTTATGTTCCCTTGCATCCCAGACTTGTTTTTCTGTTGCAGAGCCCCACCACCGCCTGCCTTCCCATCCACAACCCCAGTTTCATCACCAGCAGTCTGCACATTTCCAAAGAGCTGATCCCCTCCTAGGGCAGAGTGACAGCTCCTTCCTCCCTCGCCTCGAAGCTGGAGGCCCTTTTCCCCGCTCATCTCCAAGAGAAGGAAGGAGAGAAGAAGGGGGGCTCTGGGGGCTGCGAGCCTTACCTAGGGTCTCCTGGCCGGTTTCACAGCGGGGCGCCGGCTCGGTGGCCTTAAGGAGCCCGCCGAGGAGGAGCAGGAGCCTCAGGACCATGCTGGTGCCCCTTGCGCAGGCACCACAGCGATGTGGCACTGACTGGCTGATGGAGTGGTTCCTCTGCTCGGAGCCTCAGCGCAGCTGTGGCTCTCCAAGCAGCAGCGGAGACGGGAGCGCTGCAAGGGCATGCCCACGTCCCACAGCGTGTACAGTCCGGGCGTCAGATTTCAGCTAGCATCGGAGCTTGGAAAGCAAAAGGCTTTGAGACAGAAAGGGAGGAGGAATGAGTTCTCCCTCCCCTCTGCCTCCAACCCGGCTCCCGCTCGCAGTCCGGTTTACAATTTCATAAACAGTTGGGGTCCCTGCAGGGATGCGCCTGCCTGCTCCTCAAGCGAGGGTCCCACACCTTTGGTCTTCACACAGCAGTTCTCCTAAGGGACGTGGGAGCTTCAGTAAAGTGTGTCTTGCTGAAGCTGGCAGCAACTGCCTGGAGAGAGCAGGGACAACACAGAAAAGCAAACAATTGAAAGCTACTTTCCTCCCAAAGAATGGTATTTCATAACCCACTGAACTGCAAGTTTAAAACACAACATGACAACGAATGAACTTTTAAGCTGCATCCCCTCCGAGGATGGGAATGGGAGAGAATGGGAACCCACAAAATAGCCAGTAGGATCCCCCTCCACATGCTGCTCCTGGGCATTTTATGTAAGATAAGATCCAGTTTACAGAAGCAAACTTGGAGGGATATCAGTCTTTTCTGTCTATTCTTAAAAAAATAACTTCACAAAAATGTACATAAGATGCCAGAACAACAATACAAGCTTTAATTGGATGGTAAATCTATATTAAGTTTATCTTAAATGGATTTTTTTTTTCCCAGATAAATATGCTTTGTATGTTTTTAACCCTATACAACAGGTGTGGTGGTGAAGTAAGACGTGAACTCTTCATTTCTTACCTACACATCAAAAAATATCCTGTATCACAGGAAAAGAAATTTTTCTTCAAAAATATGTATCAAAACAGACCACGGCATCCTATCTTTCCAGGCAGTGTATGTTTCTTTGAGGACAGATACCTGCTTATACATGAGAGCAGAGAATCTGTCCTTGCAGTCGGAGCCCACTGGCTCCTGCTGATCACTATCAGAGACATCAGTAGGGAGTTATGGTGCTATATGATAATGTAATCAAATAAACCT
>NW_009649619.1:1783331-1805603 GCF_000708025.1 Charadrius vociferus
CTCAAAAAGCAATTGATGTCTCATCATATTTGGAAGAGGTTACACTGCTGGATGGATTGGGAAGCTCAGCAGTAAAGTATGTGCTCTGCTGCTGGGCTCTGCAAGGGGGGGTGGCTTTGCTTTCCTCCAGTATTTCCCACTAGATCTGGAAACTGCAGAGTCTGCCCTGGGAGGAAGCAGCACCAAAGCCCATCAGAGTTCAAAGTACAAACTTCTAAGGCGAACAATATTTAGCTGCCTTTTTTTCTGCCCTGATCACACAGCAGCATGTCTGGACTCTCAAAAAAAAAAAAAAAAAAAAGAAAAGAAAAAGAAAAATAGACAGTACCAACACAGCTCTGAAAGTGTGGTCTCTGAGGACAGGAGTACTTCACCTTCTGCCCAGCTCCCCCACAGCCTGCAGTCCACTGGTCTGAATACCAATCTGCCACACTCGTACCTGATGTGCCCAAGTGCAGCTGAGGGTGCGTCCGAGCCCAAGGCTTGCTTTGTGCCTGGGCTGTGCGTTTTGTGGTAAAGGGAAAGAATGAGGGTGCCCAGATCTAGCCTAAGTGATGAGGCTAAATTCCTTACAGCAAAAAAGGCCGCGGAGATTGCTCCTACAAACAGAAGCTGACCCCCAGTCCTTGGAAATGCTGATGTCTTTCTTGTCATTTTCTGCAGCCCTTAAGAGTATGGAGTGACATCTCCTCCATACATCCCAATGCTTTTTGAGGTGAAACCTGCTGCGGAATTAATCCTTCAGTAGCTGTAATCCCATCAGCTTTCCCCTTTTCTGTGTTTTTTTCTTGTTGGCATTTTTTTTGTTTCTGCCTGTGATTTCTCACTTGATTTCCCATCCTTCAGCCTAGCCACTATATCCCTTGTGAGTGTCTCCTCCCCTCCACCGCACTACAGGCCACCAGCCCCAGTTTAGATGCCGCATACTTTGTGACCACATATTTTAAAATACGATCAAATGTAAGTCCACTTTACCAGGATTCCCCAAAACATTTTGCAAACCACTGACACCTGCTTTGACCAGCGCTGTTAGCCTTACTGTGATACTCCACATTCATACTGTCCTCCACACTTTGTCTCAAATACTAAAGAGACAAAGTCCCATCAAACTGGGAATACTGATTTGGTGTCATTTGAGAATGTCCATTCATTATTTCCCCAAATTAAATGATTGTGGTACACATTCTATCATTTCTCATTCTCAAGATTATTGTATCCGTCTAATATTATTTGTAGCTTGTCTATGCACTGATTTCCACACACGTTCCCCAGTTCAAACTGCCTTTGGGCATTGTATCATATCACAATCAAATGGAGACAGTATTTTCTCTGCCTTGAGTAAGGCCATACAACCTAGTGATTAACTTGGATGAGCTCCGAAACAAAAAGAACATTGTGTCTCATCATCACAGCAATATGCTCAGCCTAATTAGCCTTGCCAAGGGTCAAGGCTCCTTGGCCTCAGTGGAAGCTTTCCAGGACCAGAGCTACTGCCTTTCCACACACCCGCAACGTGGTACTCTCGCACCTGAGGGTCACCTTGAGTTTCTTTACAACATTGTCTAGAGCTACAGAGTGGCTTAAAAAAGCCACCATCTCAGATGATAAGAGCAGAACTCTACTCACTCTTTGTGCTTCCAAGGCAATGCACCATAATTGTATACACCAGGCTGCCTAGGAGCCCTTTAAAGCCCTCATCTTTCCATTTTTATTTTTCTTTACTTCTTTAAAAGATCAAGAGGAAGTGTTGGGCAGGAGGAGAGACAGAGGCTTTTGGCATTGCTGTCAGAGATTACCCATACCTGAGGTTCGGGCATGCAGGTTTGTTCGAAACATGAGAATAGGAGAACTGGCCTGGCTCAGGGTTAGCTCATCCCCTGCAACACTGGGGGTGTGGTGTGCTATATGGCTCCTATACACACCAACATACTGCCAAGTAAACTCTGCACAGATACAGACCATGAAGGAGCACTTGGTTCAGTAATTTATCTGGTTAAGGACTATTGAGTATAACAGAATAGACAAGTAACAAGGGAAGTGATGAATTAAACCCACAGGCACCGGGAATTAACCAGCAGGTGATGGAGACATAAACAGGGACAAGAACATGTTGGTCACTGACTGGTGGGCTGTAAAGTGACAGTTTGGGCACAGCCTTGAAGAAGGTCAGCCCGAACTTAATCAATCACTGATAAGAAACGCGGATTGTGATTATTATTAATATTATGGGATATTAGAAGTGGCTTCAGGGACCATGCAAAACTTATTATGGCCTGCTTAGGGCAAGGAGCAAAGGGAAGGACCAGAGTGCATCAGGGAGGCACAAGAGTAGGAAAAGTAGAGGAGGGGAATACAGGGAATGGCTGCATGCAGGCAGGCTGCAGGCCAGTAAGCTCATCTAACCGAGTCCTGTGCCTGCTTCCTGCAGTCTAGTCTATTTTCATATAAAATCCTTTCTTAACTCTTTTTTCCCTCTATGTAATCTCCCTCTCTGACCTAGGTGTGAGTGCTGAAAGGTCAAAGTGCCAGCAACTGGAGATACCAAGGTGTAAACTGCAAGGTCTAAGTGCCAGCGACTGGAGAGACTTGGAAGTGTTTGCATTTCTTGAGTGAATCTAATCCTATGTCCCTGTGCATGCATGCACAGTTTGCTAGCAAACTTCGCTCTGGATCAGCAGACAAGTAGGAGAAGACTTGCATCTGGAAAGACTCAAGGTCTGAATCAGTGGCTGGGTGAGGGGCCCAGGGTGCAGACGTGGCCTGAGAGCTTGTGCTGATATTTGGGGGATCTGTGAATGTGAGCATTACATGTCAACCCAGAAAGTGGATGCATGTGTGTTTTCACTAGTGAACCCCAATCCTGAACAGCCAGAGAGGGGCAACAGCACTGGGCTCTCTGGCACCCACAAACATCACATCCTTAACAAGCTATACTGCACCAACTAAACAAAACCCTCAATTACTGGCCTCCAAAAAGCTCCAAAGTTCTGTTTCTCAGCTTCCACGGACTTTTTACATTCAAGCAGGATGTCTGTTTGGCACCAAGATAAAAAATTTACAGCGTAAATAGGGTAGATGGGGGCCTAAGAATGACATTAAGGTAATTCGCAACAAAGGTAAATTTATCAGTTTGTCACCACCATCTATAAATGTTTCCATGGTTGCATGCTGTAAGGCATGAAAAGAACAGAAGATCTGGAAGGGTTATTTCATTTACTCTTACCTTAGATCGCCCGTTCTTTTCCTCCTTTCCAACCTAAGCTTTACAGTGTGTCTTTCTGCAAAGCTTTGGCCGCTCCCCTGCGCATGGTTGCCTCCTCTGGGTACCCCTGTAGACCTGCACCTTTCTGAGGTTCAGCTACTTCTCCTCCCATCCATACAGTATTTCCATTCATCCAGCATTTCTACCTTGTTTGGCTACTTTTCAGCCTGTTATTAGTACTCTGCATGTGTCACTTGCCCTTCTTATATGTTTGTTGTGTGTTAACACTGACTATATCAAAGAGGACTGCTAGCAGGTATTGCACAGGTGTACAACCAAAACCCAAAAGCATTAAAAAGCATCCAGGGAAAGGATGGTTTGGAATGAGGGACTTCCCCACCTCTACCTTTTCATTTCTGGGTTTTAGTAAACCTTGTAGGCTTTCCAGGGAGCTGACATCAACTTGTGGTTTAGGCTTAAATATGATATATTCACTCCAATTCTAAAAGAATCTTAAAAATGAACAAACAAGATCCCGCAGTCATGAGGAGCATCAGCTGGGTTTAATCATTTGCACTTGAATCACTACAATAAGGTTAAGTTAAATAATTTTACTAGCTTTTATCACAGATTACCTCCTTTCTGGTCAGACCTTTCTGTTAGCCTGCAGTCTGCAGTACAGCAGCAATCCAGAAATCCTCAGACAGGACTAAATACCAAAACTGGTTTATGTCTTTGGCAAGTACTCAAAGTGGGATTAAATACAGTGCATTCTCATGGTTCTTACTATTGTCAGAGAAATTTAGTAGAGGAATATATCAGACTCAGACTGGTTTTTATTACCTGGTTCTTTTATTTTGGCTCTGCTGAGAGGAGGTTGAACCACAAACAGAAGCAGTGCTGTCTAGATAACTGTTTTCTGAAGGACATAGACTGAGAGCAGATCAAAATGCTACTTCATGGCTTGTTATTCTGTCCCTCACTAGGTGCTAGTGAAGCTGGCAGAATGCTGTATGGCAGCCCATCACATCTGCTCCAGTACAAAATCAGCAGGCATAGTTTTAGAACTTCACAGTAGTTCAAATTAATCCAGGAGATACTTTCATTTGCATGGCAGAATCCAATCCCCAGCCTGCTTTTTTTTTTTTTTTTTCTTTTCTTTTTTTCCCCCACTATTTCAGTTTCTGAAGAACAGGGCAGAAAAGAGGAGCTGCTCTCAGGACAGACAGGGAGTGAATTAGCAACTCCCTGCAAAAAAATAACAACTTTTTTTTTTTTAAAAAGCCCAAAGTATTCTACCTATAGAATAGGTAGGCAAGGCCTTATCCCCCTATGCCCTGATTCTGCTTCATGCAAGAGCAGAGATCTGAGAAAGGCCCACAAGGGCTTCTCTCTCAACTTCTAGGTGCTAAGTTAAAAGAGGAAAACACATTTTTTTCTCTAAACAAATATTTCTAATTCAAATTAGCATGCAAGCGGATAAGAGAAATGGCTATATTACTGTAAAGATACACAGACTATTCTGAGCTCTGCTAAGAGAAGCAGATATTTCGGGATGTTTCTCTGTGCCTTCTGGGACCATCTATGTTATGCTTGTGGAGCTTTTAACTGCCTTACAGAGAATTTTTTCAGCAGTGCCTTTTATCTCAACTTTCAATTTGTTCCCTGTATGACCCACAAGATTAAACCAGCTTTAGAAACTACCATACATGAACACTGAGCAACAGAAATTTGATGGAGAGACTAAGAGTAGAGAAAAAGACCACACCAAGAAAGAGTTTTCGGGTTTTCTTACACTGTACCCTAAAATTTAACCTAGAATGGATCATGGAGTGCAACTTTTTACATGTCTCAAATACTTCACAAATTCCCTGTAGCCTCTAGCAGTTATTTGTGATCATTATTGACCAAGTCCATATTTGCACCAGCTCACTAAGGGAGGAGGAGTAACGTTCTGGTAGACCTCCCTGGAGACAACCAGTCTAGCCATACTCCAAAAATTAAACTTCCTGCAATGGCTCCAAAATTGGACTTTAATTATTTTCTTTTTGGTTTTGTTATTTTGGCATGTTTTGCCAATTTCTTTGCCCCAGTTTTTCCTCATATGCTGGAAGAAAAAGCAAACAATGAGTGGGTTGTTTTTTTTTCCACCCCTATTAATATTAGAGTCACAGATATTTCTTTTCTCCCTGTTTAAGTATAAATGTAAAAAAAAAAAAAAATGCAGCTCTTGAAAAATATTTAAATAGTTTAAATTCAATACAAGTACTGCCAGTGATAATTAAATTCTGTTTTCATCTTCTGATTTGTCACAGATTAACTAAGTCAATGACCCACAAAATTAGTTTCTTATACCACTTCCAGGTGATCCACTGAATTGATCGTATCATAATGCAGAGAAATGCAATTAAAGCAGGAGAAGGCCTTACCATCCCAGAAAGATTCATCTGAACATACGCCTTTCTTTTAGCATACCCTTCATATGATGTCTGTACCTGCTTAGGCTAGTCAGTGAGAAATGAAGCCACTCAGAAAGTTTCTTTTGATGACAGGAGAAAATGATATCTAGTTAAAATTCAGCCATGATCAAAGGCAGAAGTGATACAAAAAACTGGAAGGGAACTTGGCACCAGATGGTAGAACAAGACCACAAAGGGACAAAAGCAATAAATATGATTCTATATCCAGGAGAACACGTGCAAAATAACATGCACCGGATCACCAAACCCTGCTATAAGCACACAATATTATTTAAACTTAATCATTAAAAAGATAGAACTGACATGAGGACCTTGTTATCCTCTCAAAGGCTGCCTCTTATTACTCCCACATGTGAAGTAACAAAGCAGGATTACTGCTAAGGGGTTACTGGTAATGCGTTTTGCGGTTATAGTTCAAGATGAGGCCCAAAGGTGACTCTGCCTGACTCCCATAAAGCAAGAAAAATAACAGAAATCAGTCAGTGAATCACAGAACTGAATATATAATGGCTACAAGGAAAAATAAGTGTGCTCAAAAAAGATCTGTGCTGAGAACTAAAGGTCTTTCTCTTCTTCTGATCACAGATGGAGTATTAAAAATTAATGTAAGCTCCACCAGAAAAGAACTTGACAGTCCTATTTTGAGACTCATTTAACTTCATCTCTTTTCCCTGTCTCACAGAACATTAATGCCAAAACATTCAAAAGAAGTCCTCTAGGGCTTGCTTTGCACATTCACAGAGGTGCTGGGAAGCATTTTGAAAAAGCAACTTTGAGTGCTTCAGTTTGTAGATACCTGATGGGGGAAACACTTAACAGAGCCCAGTTCCTTAAAGGTAGATCCTTGGCACTTTCCAAAAAATCAGGCCCTCCAAGGCTGACACTCTCCAGAAAACTCTGGCAGCAAGGACCGGTAGCCGTTTTGGGTGATAGTGGCACGAGAGGTCAGAGGATTTCAACCTGACTTTCAGAAATAAACTCCCAAGTCAAACCAAGACCCAAGCCTCACAAAGTCAGGAGAAATAGGCTGTTAAACTAGTTAAAACTGGATGTTTTTAAAGGTAGGCACTTCAAAATTACACCTCAGTATACTGAGAGTCTACGTCCAACTAAATGTCTGGGCCATGATAATTTTTAAATGTCTTAAGATTTGTTTTCTGTATGAAGGTTCCAAGTCTTTAGAGTGGTACGGTGCAAGTTTCCCCTAAATATAGAGTCTTTTGACAGATGAGGAATTTTAGTTCAGTTTTTATTTTCTTCTTTCATTCAGAGAGTTTACAAACCATCAGTGGAAACTACAGAGACCAATATAAAACAATTGTAGCGTCCATTTTTTCCAGACCACCTTTGGAAGACATTATCTCTTGGCTGTGGTGTTCAGGCGAGCTCCACTTGCCACGCTCAGACTGTCCTTTGTAGACAATTCAGCACACCTTCAAAGACCAGAGGTGCAAGATAAGGATAGCAAAGGTGGAGACCATCCTTGGGATCATGCAGGATCCTGTGCAGCCATCATATTTGGCAGCATGATACCCTGCCCCACAGTGACATCATCTCAAACAGCCTGCCTGCTCTACAGAGAGCAAGCTAACCTCAGAGCTGTTCTCCCAGCTTTATCAAAGTCTACATGGGCACGTAGACTATATGGCCATGCCAGACCCATATGCAACATCTCATTAAATTATTCGTAAAGAAAGTCATTAGTTCCTGGATATGGGTATCTATTTCAAACGTAGTCTCTAACAGCATCTGGAGGGGTGGTGGTCAGTAGCTCAGAGCTGCCTCATGTAACTTGTTCCAGGATTCAGCTAGAGTCCCACTCAGCACTGCTACGTGCCACTCTTCTGTAACATTATTGTGTATCCGATGACATTAAAAGCACGAGTGTTTTCATTTCAGCGCAAACATTAACAAATTGGAAGGGGTTTGGAGAATGGTAACAAATAGGATGGGGGTTTAAGCGTTGATTCATGGTGAGAAATAGTTTGAGCTACTGAATATGGGTTTTTCTTGGCCAAATAATGACTAATTGGGTATTCAGGAGTTATCTACAAGTATTTCAAGTATGTAAGATGCTTCTGAAAAAGTTGTATAGGATAGGCCAAGCCACAGTTATGAGAGGTCAAGAGAGCAGGAACGGGCAGTCAGGGAGAGTAAACAAAAGGCTATAGGGTCTCAAATAACAGCCACAGGCTAAACTCTGGGAACAGATCCATCAATTAGTAAAATCCTTCTCCCTGCTTTAAAAAAAAAAAATAAAATCCAATAACTTGGATTAAAACCTCTGCCGGTGGAAATTCATGTAGTGCTACTCATGTCATGATGTTGCTCTGGTTAAAGATCTGATCCAGAACTGCTAAGTTTTGTACAGATGTGAGAAATGCCATATCATCCACATATCAAACTAAACTCTGTGTGAGAGGTTTCTTCACTCCTTCAGCCTACAAGGCCCTTAGCAGCTTAAAAGTTGTCACTGCTTGTCCTAGCCGTGCTGTTAGCTCTCTAACCTACTGTGACAGTGATGTCCCTATGACAACTGGGAATTCGTATTTTTCTAATTTCCCCCGACTATTCATTTCACTGAGTTATCATCCTCTACTCTTTTCCCGTGGTTCAGGAACAAAAAAACGAACCAGCAGCTCATCAAAAAGATTAAGTTTATTTGTCAAAATTTTGATTAAGCAGTGGTTTAAAGGAAGGCCCTGACAAGCAGAACACCTTTGGAGCACAGATACCCAGAGAAATACCTATAGGAGATGGATTTTTCCATTTTCCTACAGCTTATTGTACTAGGCACAGCTCTCAATAGCTCCTTCTTTCTCCTTGAAGTAAAGTACATTACACCAGGAGACAAGTCCAACCTCCAGCCTTCCTCTGTGAGGAAGTCAGGATGTCAAGAAACCTTGCTAGCTCAGAGCAAGCCATTTACATACTCCACCTTACACTGGACCTGTTTAGCTTCAAGTTGCCAAGCAACAGCTACCCTCAAGACTCATCATATCAATGCAGCAGCAGTATGGGAAATTACAAGGCAAAAGGTCCTGGGATCCATTTATCTGGGTTTTTTTCGCAGGTTCGTATCATATACAATTTGAAGTCAAAAGGTGACTGACACTCTGAGGGCTGAACCTGAGAGCATCAGCGTTGGAAGTAGAGGCTATGAGCTGCCAGGGCAATAACAGACATTCAGCCGTTGCAGAACAAGCCTGGAGAAACCCACTATGCATCCACATTAGGTAGGTTGCATTTTCATCCAATCTTACCTTCATGAGGCTTATTGGGACAATAGGTGGGAAATCTTCTTGAAGTTCCAAAAATAAGAATTTTATTTTTACGAGGAATTCATGCTGAACACCTTGATTCAGCCATACATGGATATCTGGTAATTTTATCTGAAAGTGAAAATGTGACAGTAGTCATATCACTACTCTCTGTGTGTCACTGACTGCCAAAATTGGTAGGCTGTAATCCCAAGGGACAAAATAGATTCGGTAAGATTCTTGGTTTGATTCCTTTACCTGCTTGCTTTGTTGGGCACAAAAAAGTGAGACACACAGCCTTCTTTCTAGTTTATTTAATTTGCTTGTTACAATCCTGCTCAGCTGCAAAAAATTAAAAACTGAAAAGGCTGTCAGTGGAAAACATTAAAAGAAAAGACACAACAAAAAAACCCACAGAAAACCAAAACCACTGGGGGGAAAAAAAAAAAAAGTGAGAATGCCACAACAGCCTGAGGGAATGCAGCAAGGAAAGAAGGGGTCTGAGTAGCCTGGCTTTCAGGTGAAGAAAGAAACCAGAGGGCAGGTAGAGACTTTAAAACGTGGTGAAGGTGGATGAAGCATGGGGAGGAAGCATGAGCTTTCAGCAGTTCCAAAAGGGAGCACTGGCTAGTAGAGATACAAAGAGCAAATGCTGCAGTTCCTGTGTCTGTTCAGCTCTAAGCCCAGAGATGAAAATAATTGAGTAGATGGGAATATATGAATAATGAGAATAAACAGGATTTTTAAGAAGGAAGGAACAAACCCTGGGTTTGAATCGCTTCTCAGAACCACTGTCATAGCAATCCTCTTCTTCTAGAAGAAAGGAGCTTACAAGTGCCAAATTCGGTTGGTTGGAGTGACTGTAGACGCTCAGCAAGCCACAGGTATCCATCAGAGAGAGGAGAGCAGGAGTATACACAGAGAGACACGAATGAGAAAGCTTAGGGGAAAAACAGGGCTCAGAGTTGTAAGCAACTGTCAGAGGACTGGAGTGCAGCTTCCCCTATAGCCATACTATCTGCATTTTCAGTCTGCTCAATATCTTTATGTTAGCATTTGAAGAAAAACTTACACCTTCCAGATTACATTTCTACTCAGTGCCATTAATGTGTTTTGCTAGGATATACAAAAATCCAAGGATTTTTTTTTTTTTTTTAAATGTGATTCTTTCAGTGAATAAACTTCTTAACTGAGCTGGTCTTAAAGGCTCTTTTGGAAAGATTTATGCAAATTCAGACTTAGACTCTACTAATGAAAACCCTCAAATAAAATCCTGGCTTACCTCTACCTGAAGTCAGTGAAGCCAGGATCTTACCCTTAATATATTTTCCCCTTCAGTTATGCCTCTGCCCACTAACAAAACGACTGGGATGTAACACATCGATGGGGTATAAGCAGCTCTCAGAAGAGGAGCAGGAGCGTCGTCTCCCCCCTTGTAACAAGGGCCCTACCCACTCAACTTCAGCATCATGTGCACGGAGTCCATGCTGTCTCATATACGGCATCTTGAACTCTTGTTTCTCCAGAGGGATAGCAGGACTCCTTTCTACCCAGTCTCCAGCCTGGCCAAAGTGACATTCTACAAGAAGAGACATCCCAGCCTGAGCTCTCACACCCAGAGAAGACCATTGAAGCTCCATCTAGAAGCGCATAAAAGGGAGCTGTGGCTTAAACACACGCAGCTGTGTTTATGAGTAAGGGTTGTCTGTCAGTCCTTTTTACACAGTGATGGCGTGGCAAGCTCCTCAGGGTGACAGGAGGAACATCTTGCGCTTGTATCCTAAATAGTTTTCTCCCAGAAATTCAGCTCCACTGTCAACTCTCAGGTATCCCCAGCCATCATGAGAAGCATGTTTTTAAATGCCCGAGAAACTTTGAGCAAAAGATCAGCAGACAGATTCAGGATGAAAGCGTTTTTCTTCCATTCCTAGGTATCTACTAAACGCTGTTTCATGCAGTTTGACCCTTTCTTGACCGTGTGGTCTTTCATCTGCCTGTGCCTCAGGTCTCCTGAAAAAAAAAGCAGTTTTAGTACTTCCCTGGCTTCCAGCTAGGTAGTAAGAATAAAAAGATAATGAAGTATTCAGACTACCCTGTGGGGAACCCAAAAGATATTTTAAATGACTAAAGCAGGCTTCAGCAGCAGCAACAACAATAAGAGTCTGATTAGCTGAAAAGCTAACTTTCAAGATGAAAGCCAGTCTGAGCTATGCACCTGTAAGGAGTGATCAGCAGTTATTTGTAAAACAAAGGTCCGGTATCACCAATCGACATTTTGTTTTACTGTGGATAAGGACAAGTACGAAACAGAAGCCCTAAAACATATTTAAATATTCTCGTGCGGATGCACGCACAAACCCAATCTCCGGTCCCATGCCATGGACCAAGGGCATCGAGTAATTTCTTGGGTTTCCATAAAACATTCTGAAAATGTGCCTCAGGACTGATGGCTGCAAGCAAAGAGAACAGAGTGGCTGGATATGTAAAGACAGGAATTATAAAAGTGAAAAGAAGGTGGTAATGAGTCTGCCACTTAAGGTCAGGCTCCACTGAAATACAATTAGAGTGCTAAGCCTTCAGTTGAAAAAAAATGTTCAAACTGAGAAAGTGAATTAAGTAAAGCTACTCTAGGGTTAGGCATGAAGAGCAGGGGTATTCTTGGAAAGTGTTTCAAGATTTCAGTCAATTTGGTTTAGAAGAGGAAACTTGCTGGATAGTTCGCTCCAAATTTGTTGGTTACACACCTGTGTACGCCATGTGCAAGCAGCAGGATGCAGCTAAATAGATGAAACATGCACAACATAACTTTGGTTATGTCCCAAAGGGAATGTTTTTGACTTTTGTTTGCAAAGTCTTTACTGTCCACAGTGGGCTGCTCAGCAACTTGCACTGGCAATAGGTGATAGTGGACTGGACTCAGAAATGAAGATGCTTCCGTTATGGTTTATAACATTTTGGAAGGCACCTGGTTAAAGAAGTGGTGTGAGTGGACTGGAATGATCTGTAGTTCTCAGCACTCAAAAAATACCTTTGACCATATGGACCCTATGACATTTAACATACATGCTTTACAAGATGTTTCATTTGCATAGAGAATGTATGAGAAGCCTGACTGGGAGCAACTCATGGTTCATGCATTGCTCACTCACAGAAAAGAGCAGAAGCACCTAGTTTATATCATGCACCCTCATGTCCTGGGAAGGAAAACCTGCTGGTAAAGGGAGAAGAGCCAGAGATATGCAGAAATGGCACCGGTTATTTGGTCTGTGTCGCATCCATAAGCCAGAGGGAAAAGCAGCTCCAGCTCAGAGAAAGAACTGGTTGCATATACTGTGCCAGGTGACATTTTGCTCTCCCAAGCTTCTGGCACTGAAAGATATTCATATATTTACAACCTTTCTTAAGGTCATCTCTGCTGTGTTTCCAGCTGAGCCATTAAATATTAATTGGATCTGCTTTCCAAAAATAAAAAGCAGAACCTCTAATTTACTTGTGTAATTAACACCTCCCTCAAACCAGGTGTCCTCCTGAACCAGACCGAACACTTCACAATCCTGAAATATGCCATGTGCTTTTGAGACAAACACACAGTTGCTTGTTCATTCTGCATGCACAAGTGCACATAATTATTTTGGGGAAATAAAGCCTCAGATACAACAGAAAATACTCCCTCTAGGTGATGTAGTCAAACATTCCTACTCACACAGGATTGTTCTCTTCAGGTTGGATTTTTCGGGTTTTTTAAGCACTTTACCTGGATGAGTTTGAACATCTTGTCACAGGTCATTTTATTCAACAAGGCTCAAAGCTGCTAAATTTCTCAGAGAGCTCAATTTTTAACCCATAGTTGTAAAGAGCACAACCACTCTCTGGTCCTATAAGAGCACTTGCTTTAAAGAACTTTGGTTCCCACACCCTTAACCACATAATAAGCCTAACATTACAATTAGCTTTGAAATATAAGTTCAGTACCACCACTACTCGTGTTAAGACAAGGTAAATATGTATTCAGTAATCACCGAGCTGCACAGATTATTAGCAGAAGTTTAGTAGGTGCTGGTTTACCCAGATGAATAACATGCCTGCTATTCACTGAGGCTAACAAATTTGTGGAGTGGCACGGAACTAGAGGTCCTCACTGCTCAGCTGCCATCGAAGCTCAGAGACACATAAGCTTCCAGTGTCACACAACTGAAAAAAACTAGTTTTGTTTTTTGCACTTGGAGCGAAGCACACGCATCTTGTCAGGATTTAGCAGGCTGGGATCCAGCTCCTACCTGAGCCTTTTGGGAATCTCTAGTCTAAGTACTGCTTCACCTTTATTGCCTCAGAAACTCAGTCTGACTGTCAGTCTCAGAGCTTACCTGCAACATAGGTGCCAGGCAAAAAAAAAAAAAAAGTTTCTATTTTCTTTGGAAGAGGTGACTCTCTTATAAATAAATGTCAGAGCACTCACCTAGGAAGTGGAGCATGTAGACTCTCTTCCTTCTTCTGTAAAGGCAGATTCAAACCTCCATCCTGGATCTCACCAGAAAAATACTCAAATCATCAGGCTTGGAAATGCTTTGGTGGAGGTGTATTAAGAACATGTTGAAGTTTAATGTCACCTTAGCTTCATAGACTAATTAAAAGTTTGTTGTTCTGCAGAGTTTGTACTTTGACTGCCATTGGGATGAAAGGGTCGCCCAGGGAAGGTGCAGTCCTCAACTCCAGACTCTACATCCAAAATACAAGTTTGGAAGACAGGAGAGAACTTTTTTGCTGATTCAGATTGCAACCAGTAGCTTTTTGGGTCTGGGTGCTACCGCTCTGAGGAAACAATGCTTCTCTTGCATACTCTTAACAACTGACCATCGTTTTTCCTAAGCAGCCACAGGTGAGTGACAGCTCCTTCTATCATGTAAGATGTATGTTCTCACCCCCAGCATGGCTCTAAATCCCTTAATACTTTTTGCAGCATCCCCAAAAATGGGGACAAAATGTCATTTCCCCCTACCTCTTCTGTCCCCAAATAAGCCAGAGTATGGTGCATGAAGCACCAAGCTAAGAGGAGTTCAGCCTGCACCAGGAAGCTGGGGGAATGAACCCGAGACCTCGCGCTGAATGCTTCCTGCTGGGTTAGAAGGGTAGAGCAAACCCTTCTCTGGTGGGCAGGGGGTGGGGAGAAGAAGGGAGGAAGAAAAATTTACCTGCAGAACTGGCTGTCCATGCTGAGCAGAGGAAGATGCCTTCTGGTAATGCTAAACGAGGCACTTCAACTTCATTGCAAATGAAGATGGAGAGCACTACAGCTGTCCTTGCCCTTCCTTAGTTTCTGGTGTCTTTACATTTGGAGCATGCTGTAGACCTTAGCTTCCTAGTTCTCTATGGAAATGAAATCTAAAAGCTGTCCTGGAACACCCAGCACAGGCTCCCCTGTGCTGTTTCTCTCCCCGCCCCCTGCATCAAGACCTAAACACCTCTGGACATGTTCAATGCTTTGTGAGGTTGAGTGGTATTGTAAAGTGTGTGCATGACAACACCCTCAGCTGGCACGAATAAGCTTCATCAATTAACTTAATAGCAGATGTAGCAGTTTAGTTATGTCCTGTATTATATCTTTAAAATGTGGCTTATAGTTTAATAAGGCTAGAAGTTTATTACTGTAATAGCTTTAAAGTTGTGGGTTGTTTATTTTTTTTTTCCTCCTCTGCTATTTTCTTGGTGCTAGGATAGAAAAAATCAAAGTAAAGCTTTATTTAATTTGTATGTCTTGGAGGTGACAATTTAATACACTTAACTGTATGTAACGCATTTCTTTCTTAAAGTGAGCACCATTTTGTTTAGGAAACCAAAGGTAAGGTAACAATTGTAGGTATCATTAAACTCATGTTTATTCACAGATAAATGCTGTAGTCTATCAAAACATTTTGGCACAATACTGACTAAAAATAACTGAAAATTTAGCATCCCTCCCACCCCCCACAGAGATATCTGGTCCTTATGTTGCAGCTGAAATGAAAGACTGCAGCATCAAGTTTTGGGGAGGCACGTGGAAGCAGAAAGAAAGATAGTAAAACTAGAAAGATTCCACAGACAACTTTTTTTTTTTCTGAAATACTGTATTTACACAAAATTGAAGAGAGTACAAATACTTTACTAAGAAGACAAAACCATTATAGTACATTCAATTTAAACACAGGCAGAACTATAGATGCAAAACACAGAGGCCTAAGGTACTTGCATGGCAAAAAAAAAAAAAAAAAAAAAGCATCAGAAAGGCCTCAGAGATTCAAAGCAGGAAATAAGGAACATTGTATTTGTTACGCAGCATCACTTTTCCTTGACTTCAGTGGGATAAGGTGCTCTCCTTCTTCCTCATCATGGATGGTAGGAATAACCCTCTCAGTGTGCTGACTGCTCATCACTGATTTTACAAAACAGTTAAGCATGTACCTAATTTTCAGCATAGGAATAGAGCCATTAACTTCAAAGGAAATTATACTTGTGCCTAATCACATGCTTATATGCTTAGTTTGACCAGGAAGAGCCTTCTCAATGCTTAATAGGGTTGAGTCCATTTTTACATAAAAAATAAGTGTTCTTTACTGTCTCCTTTCATTTCTTTTTTTTTTTTCTTAAAATATATTTTAGAATTGCTTTAAGTTTCCCCTTATGTACTTGATTAGAAAATAGTAGTTTATTGAATGCCATAGAATATTTTGAATCATGTCTTATATAATCAAAGGAATATTGTTCAAAAATAATTCCCACATTTTTCAAAAGCCTGTTCAGATTCAAAAATAAATAAAAGAGAAAAATACATATAATAATAAAGCAGCTTTGTGTTTCTGGGCATTTGGCAGCAGGTCTGCTATAATATTTCTCAGACATCTCTTGGTATCAATTAAAATCACCAGATCAATTGATCATTATAAAAGAAAAGATTGTACAATATTACATGGTATTATTACAATGCACCAAATATAGCCAATGCATGAAATATTTTACACATTAAAAAGAATTCATATATTTTAGCCTGTTCTTTAAAAACTGATAGCTTCTGAAGTAATATATCTTAAACACAGTGGTATATGTCACTTCTACTCTCTAAGTGATTTCTTTTTTCTGAATAAAAGCTTGTTTGAATAGGACTACTAGCTCAGTGATGGAACTACAGTGCTATTTAACTAAATTCCATATATGTCTTCATTACAGTTGCTGCAATTATTGTAATCACATACCACTGAAGTGCTAAATATTAGTAACTCAGATATGTGGACTTTGGTTATGCTTGATAGAATACTGGCATATCAAATATATGTACCACTTCCTAAAGGCTATGTTACAATCATGATGCCTAGCAATAAATAATAATAATAACAATCTCGGATTCAAAGTGCTGACCCATATCACTCACTTGAGGCACCAATACAATAAATCAATCAATTAAAAGACTTATTTGTAATGTTTGAAACTAACAGAGCAGATCCAGGGCTGCCAGGTTACATGCGCAGCACGGAGGACTCTGAACCTCTCCTTCCAACCTGGGGATTCCTGTGGTCCCAGAAGACGCTGGAATATCACATCTGATGTGGGACGCTCCAAAATATACCAAGTCTTCAGACATGAAACATTAAAAGCTCTCTAGGCTTCTCTAAAGCCTCCAAAGGCTCGCTTAAAACCGCTCCAGCCTACTCCATTCACTCAGGGACGAGGCTTTTGCCGTATATTGTACTTGGCTGCAGACCAGGGAAGAGCCTTTCATGAAAGTCCACAATGAAATGCATCGCATTAATGCAGCTTTCACACCCTGGAGACACTGTCACCACTGTCAGCGTGAGAGGGAAAAGGCAGCTTTCCAGCAGCAGCAAAACCCCTGGCTCACTGGAAGGGGAATGCTTTTCACGTCGTTAGTTTGTTCTGTGCAAGCAGTAATCGTTTTCGGTGTCGAGAGAGCTGTTGTACCCCGACGAGGGATACAGGTCCCTCTTAAGTATCCTATTGACGATGTTGATTAGAACTTTTTTGTACTGTTGACGTAAAAGCGAGTAAACAAATGGATCTGATGCAGCCTTACTGTAGGTGAGGCACTTGCTTATAATTCCCCAGTAGTAATTTATGGTAACAAAAGGAAGGAGCTCTATCAACCTGTTAAACATTAAAGAGAGATGGAAACATTTGAGTGTTATATTCACACAGAGCCCAGTGCTAAACTCATGCTTCATGAAACATTAAAGCAACACTTATTTTCTTACAGTACACGGTCCCTGCAGGAGAAGGGCCCTGACTCCTTGGATTCAACAAAGGCAAAGGGAACTTTTCTAGTAAGGCCACTGGGAGACAACAATCATTCCCACTATAGAAAGAGAGAAAAATTGTGTTCTCAATGTTAATGCTCCCGTGTATTGGAGATAAGAAAGTGCTGCAGTTTATTGCTCATTTTCTGAATTTAGAGACTTGTGCTAGTAAGAGGACAAAATCTTGGTGACATAATTGACTACCCCTCTCCCATGGCAAGCTTGAGATGGACGCATGTGATTTGGAACATCCAGGTTCACTCAACTCATTGCCTAAGTACAGCTCTATAGTGACACTTCAGACATTTGAGCATAACCCACTTGGCATCAGGCTGCTGCTCCTGGAAGTTGTGGGTCTCCTCTAGCTCCTGTGCCATATCTGCCAAACTATGTAGAGGTTTTGGGTACTATGCAGCGTCTCAAATGACACCAGAAATCTGGTCTAGATGACTGAATCCACCCCCTCAGATACAGAGCAGTCAACCTGCATTACACCACTGCTGTGAATGCAAAGAGGCTTCACGTTAGACTGTTGTTCATACAACACCACGGCAGTGTCTCAGAGAGATTGGGGTGGCACCTGCAATCCCATAGTATGCTTAGGAGCACAACTGCATCTATTTACCTGGGAAAGTTTCTGTGTGCACTTGGCTGACCTCTAGTTTGGCCAAAGATAACAAGGAGGCAACACTTTTATCATCATTATATGACCTGCCAGCTGTCTCTGGACCTGTGTCTCCCAGTCTGTGCTTCACGGATGATTAGTGGCCTCAGCACCTCAGTTGAGATGGGTGTATTAATCATGGGTGCAGAAACTGCAACTAAGTTAAACAATTTTTCCACAGAAGTGAGCGCAAACCTCCAGACTATTCCAGCTAATGTCTGGCATATACCTCATCTGCAGCGGGCAAACTCTCCAGGAAGATGGAAAGAACAGGGTGAGAAGTATTAATTATCTGTACATCTTTTGGGAAACTTTTTTCAGGAGCAAGAATATACTATCTTGCTATATTCATTCCAGAAGAAAAAAAAAAAAAAAAGTACCGTGAGATAAAACAGCCCTTTTCTGTACCCTAAAACATCGCTGTTTGAAGATGTGAGACCAGAAGCTTTCTCAAGGCTTGAAGAATCTTTGGCCTCTTTCCAAAGTGCAGAGCTCCCAACTTGCAGGGCGTTGACTTTTGAAGCTGTTCTGATCCCTCCGCATAGCAATGCTGACTTACCAACACTAGGACTGAGCATTGCAACAAGTGGTTGAACTCTGACAGGAAAATTTCTCATTTGTATGCGTAAAAGTGAAATCATTCCTATGGCAAGTGCGTTTAAAAACCTGATGACTTCTGTTTGAAGCTGCTTGGAAGAAAATTCCAGTGAATTCAAAACAGAAAGCACATGAAGACACAAAATGTGAGGATTAAATAAACGTATCAGACACAAAATGTGAGAAATAAATAAATGTACAATAAATGACACTTGCTTCATGGTTGCTTAGGTTTATCCCATCCTGTATATCATCCTAATACAAGAAATATGCATTTGATATTTACACAATTGATGTTTTTATAAAGACATTAAATAAGAAGAGTAAGGTATCTTTCTGTCATGAAAACAGATGTATTACTATGTGTTCCTTTAGTGTATTATGGGCCCAAACAGAATTGCACTGAAATCAACAGAAGAAAAGTTACACAGATTTTAACAAGATAACGGGCCTGACCAAATCAAGTCAGCCTTAGAAATATCCATCTGAATGCATCTTAGTATCATTTTCTTCTTTTCAGTGCTGTTACAGAAAAGCTGAAATTCATCTGTCGGCTCTTAGTGAACAGACGAATATATTGCTAATGATCATAATCTCATTCATATTTCTAAAATGAGGAGCTCACAACGCAAACTGAGTCACCAGGCCAAAGAGCAAGAAAACAGAGGAGGAAATCTCTCACATTGCCTCCATAGAGATTACTTTAGTGCCACCTCTCTAAAAACCAGAATAGGGGAGGAATGCAGAAACGAGCATGGCAGCAAGTCCTCCAAACTCACTGCCACCAACACCTTTTATCTAGTGCTGCCTGGACACCGTCTTGCCTTTGGGACAAAGAGCCTTTGAGGATGTCCTCCCCAAATACTTCCCATTTTCCTTGCACTGAACCACCTCGGGTGTTTGTGACTGAGACAGATGCTGTACCTTGACACACACGTTTATATAAACCAACTCTCAGTCTTTGCTCTAGTGACACATGAGATACCAGTTTGTCACACATAGAAAATGCACCATCTCACATTTGCCAAATGTAAGGTCTGAAAAAGGAAGTCACTTTTGTTTTAGAAGTTTATGAGGTATCCCTTCACCCTGAAAAATGTGGCAATGCTGAAATTTGCTGAGCTCGGTAATATTCAGATGGAAAGAAGATGGCAAAATCCACTTTGCTCAATATAATTATATCCTGATTATGGCAAAAGTGAATAGAAAATGACTCAGAATGTACTGAACAGTGATCAATTAACCTTTTAACTCTGTGATGTAATGTTAATATTTGTAATAATCCTTTCAACTGCAGAAAAAAAATGCAGTTATCTAGGCAATCAGTCAGGAATCCCTTTCAACACATAAATGGGAACTGAAAGAAATGTCATCCTAAAGGTTAAAAGACATTGCTGTTTTTGTGCAACTGGCCTCAATCTATCCCTCTACCCGTGTAAGAAAAGGGCAATTACAGTGATCATAAGTGGCCTATATGTATGTGACTGCGTAAGATCAGTGCTCTAAAGCTGGCCAATTTCTGTAAGCTGGTGTGGCTGCCGACGCTGGCAGCTTGGCAGCAACCTTGAGAAAGCTGTCACCAGCGTGGTTTTGCAAAGACTAGTGAACCTTCCTCGACAGAAGTCAGTTCTCTTCAAGTGTGTCTTGAACACACTGTGAAGTGGGAGATATTTTAAAAAATCACTGGTGAAAGATGTAGCTCATTTCAGTTTAGAGATGAAAGGCTAAATGCTGAGGTGCTGCAATTCAGTAGAGTTACATTGGCTTCCAGCTCACTGATTTATGCAAGATTTAAAAATAATAACCATATGTTGTATAAAGACTATGCAAGTACGGAATGAGAATGATACGTGACTATTTAAAAAGGTGCAAGCCACCAGGGTGGCTGCCAAGGATTCTGACCAGTTGAGGAGCATGATGTTGCCTATACATTTTATTCTCAGTTTTCCTGGGAGATAACTCTTACACCTCATCACAAGGCCCTGCCGCACCCTGAGCAATATATTTACAGACATTAATGTTTCCAGACACAAAGCTTATCTGACAAATTATCAGCCTGTATACATTTACATTATGTCACCTCAGCTTCTAATAGCAGCAAGTTTGGCCTTGTGCCTTTAAAAAAAAGACCTGAGATAATCAGGAAAAGCTGCCTGCTTTCCTCTCTATTACTCAGGTTGTGCTAATAAGGAAGGGTGGCGAGTCTTTTAAACTGCTTTCAGCTCCCACTGGCATGTAATTAATTCCTGGTACTTGTCCTAAAAGCCTCTTGCTCTTGGCAGAGGCGCACAGATCTGGCTGCAAAGAGGAAAGGAGAGCCAGAGGCTGCCTAGCCTTTGCCCAGCGGGGTGGGTGTGCAGGCAGGAACGGCCCCCGGTTTCCGCCAGGCTCTGGCACCCCAAAATGAACTGTAGTTCCCGTGAGGCACTTGCGCATCAAGAGGGCATACTGCTCCCGGGAAGTCCCCCACCCCAACAGGCGATACTAACCTGGTGATAATGTAAGGACCAAAACAGATCACGAACGACCCTATAAAAATACTGATTTTCTTGGTAGCCCGCTGCCTCCTCCGTTTCTGCTCGTTAAGACAGCGCTGCTTCACACTGCAAAGGGAAAAGAGCAGCCGGTGGGTTAAGGCAAGAAGCGAAGAGGCGAGCTGTGAGCCCGGGGGCGAGGGGAAGGACCCGCTCCCGGCCGGAGAGCCCCTGCCCCGAGGAGGGGAGGGGAGGAGAGCCCCTGCGTCGGCCCGGGACAGGGCGGGCAGCTCCCGGGGGAGGTGGGTGGGGGGCGGGGGGCAGCCCCGGCTCCGCCGAGCCTGCGGACGATCGCACTCACTAAAGCAGCTGGTCCCTGTTAAAGGGACCTCGGGCGAGTGGGAGCACACGGCGAGCGGGACTAGCATTTAAACAAAGCGGGCTACACATGCACAAGCCACCGTCTTCAGGCATTATAAGCAGCGTCTAAAACTAGAGGCAGAAGGGTTGGCCATGTGGCTGGGGCAGGCAGGGGCTCAGGAAAGGGTGCCGGGGAGGCAGGACATCCTCTCCGCCCGGGGTACCTACCGCGAGTGCCCCGGGGCTGTGAATACGAACATGCAGGCATTACCTGGGGTGGATATCCACCAGCAAAACCAGAGTCTGCATGGTAATAATGTCTATCCGCTTGCAGTGGAACCGGGCAACTTTCAACACCTTTAAATAGGTGAAACACAAGATCACCAGCGACAGCATGAAACTGGTGGAGTGAAAGACGATGGTGAACACTGTAAACCTCCTCCGCTCCGTCTCTTCCTTCAGGTGCAAGGTACAAGAGGCATAAACGCTGTTGTAATCTACCCACGAGTAAAACAAGGATACCAAGGGGAACGTGAGGGAGTGGAGCCACGAGTAGCCCATGAGTATCACAGCGTCCTTATACCGCATCTTGCTGGTGTAGCTTAAGGGGAACACCACGGCAATCCATTTGTCGATGCTGAGCGCTGCCATGCTCAGCATAGTGTTGGAAGTCAGGAAAGTTTCCAGGAAACCCACCGCTTTGCAGACGCAGCCCCCGAGGGGTTGCTGGTTCCTCAGGATGCCCAGCAGGGTAAAAGGCATGTTCAGGACGGTGAGGAGCAGGTTGCAAAAGGATAAGTTCACCAGGAAAATCCCGGCGACCTGCTTGCGGATCTCCGTACTGTAGACGAAGCATAGCAGCACCAGGAGGTTGGAGAGCAGAGAGACGACCAGCACCAGCACGAGGAGCAACGCCAGCAGCACGCCTGCCAAGTCCATCTCTCAGCGGGTCGCCT
>NW_009649619.1:1806305-1852992 GCF_000708025.1 Charadrius vociferus
CTCCCCCCGCGTCCCGCCGGGCGCACGGCCTCCGTCAGGCACTGAGCATCTTCCCCCGGTGCCCAGCCCCTGAAATACTCCAGCCGCGGAGCCTCCCGCGGCGACTCATGCGCAGACGAGCGGCTGCGAGGCACAGGCTCAGCCAGGGATCGCGGAGTCGGTGTGATCCGCTCCCGGACCGCAGGCGGGAGCAACAGGAAGCCCAACTTTCCGCTAATGCGCAGCTCAGGAAGGATCGGACCTGGCGACGAGTGTCCAGTAGTTTAATCCCTGTGCTTGTGAACAGGCACACCCTGAGCACACCGGCTGCATCCAGCATTCCTGGAACCTGTCGAAAAGCTGCCGTCTGTGCCCCTTGGAAGGTTTCCTCTCTTCCATCGGAGGCATTACTTGCTCTTTCCCCCCCTTTTATTTCATAACGCCTAGAAGAGCTATGGTTGCCTTCTGGGTATTCACACTGTCCCCATCGGCCAGCAATGAGGGGTGTTGTGTGGTTAGAGACTTCACTTTGGCCGTTTGGACTCACACTTTTGAAGTCCCAGCTGGATGAACAAGTGGCCACATTAGGGTGGTGCTGGCACATTCTGTGGAAAACTAAAGTCTCTCTCTTACTATTTTCCACTTACACTGTTAACACGACAGTGTGATGGTAAGAAGGGTTCTTTCAGTTACCACATTGTGGCAAAAGCTGAAAAGACAGACATGAAAGAGGCCAGAAATTCTCCCTCTGCACCTGTCAGGAAAGTGGATCACACAGCTAATTCCCAAAGATGCCATAAATCTTTGTCTTAGATTACAAAAAAAAAAACCAAACAAAAAAAAAAAAACCAAACAAAAAAACCCCAACCAAACAGACAGAGAGAAACATAAAAGAAAAAAAGAGCGAGTAAGTTTTGGTGCATCAAAATACTGGTACAGAAAAAAGCTGCCATGTCTAATCACTGTCACATTTTACAGTTGATCGCCAGAACTGACATGAAGAAAAAGGAGAAGAAAAGGTAGCTTTCCCAATATCCAAAACGACTATTAATATCCTAAGGAAATGCTGTATTGTATATATTGTCCCTACAATGTAGCCTTGTCACGCAAGTGTGATCACTGTGTGAATAACTGCACATAAAACTGCTTCAAAGAGCCTGAAGGCAATGGCTTGGTTTTGGTTTTTGTTTTGTTTTGTTCTGTTTTCCCAACAGCAGTTATAAGTTTTGGATCTGGCCCTAATTGAAAAGCTCGCTATGGTAAGTTGTATGTCTTAAGGAAAGAGCAAAGCAACAAGACATGAGATGTGTTATTTGGAAGAGAACCAGTACTGTACTATTCCTCAGGATGGAAAGAAAACGAATGTTTTCTTTGATCAGAAAGCTGTCATTTTCAAAGTTAAAAAAGAGCAGATACATTTGACAGTGCTTACGCTTGACAAACAAAAATCCAATATATATCCATGTAAGCATTTGAGAAAAAAAACATCTATAAAAACATGACAATACCAGTTATCTCAGAGTTGCATTTCTATCATCAGGGAACCAACATTGCAGAGCCAAACATTGCACAGAGGGTTGGGAAGAACTGAACCATTGTGGGAGAAGCTGTCTGTATCCATGCAGAGCAGAAGTTCTGCAATTACTCTCTCTCTCACAGCAGTAATTCTTAAAGTTCCTACTAGTCAGAACCCATTTATGACTTACCTTTCATTTAATTGTATCACAAGGTTATGGAGCTTTTATGTTAACCATCTGGGATTAGAGGTTGTCTGTGTAGCGATCTCAGGTGGGGTAGATGTTTTTTTATACCATCACAGAGACAGCCTAGATGTGCTATTCTCTTACGGCAATACCTACTTGAGAAGCTATTTCCTGTTGGACCCAGACAGAAGGCAACTTCTGTCTCTTTCTTTCTCTCTCTCTTCTACACATACACACAGAATTTCTCTCATACAGCCTTTTCAAATGAAGAATAAATTGTTTCTGAAAACTAATGGAGAAAGAACACATTAAAATAAGACAAGAAAAAATAAAGGTGGCAAGTAGCAGAAACCCAGGAAAAAGATGATTCTGCTTTTTCACATGTACAGTGAGTTCTGTGGTCGCCTGCAACAACATCCTGGGCTCAAAGAACCCAGTAGGGGTGGCATTGTTACATTTTGCCCTTTGTTTACAGTGGACCTTTGCCAGCGTGACAAGTTAAGCATATGCATAACTTCCTGTGGGGTGAGGGTCCTCTGCTGACCCTTTCCCATTTACAGGCAGCAACCCATAACACTTCATACCAGCCACCTTTCAGTCTGATGTTCAAATGCCCAATTACATTTAACGAGGCTGAAAACAGTCCCCTGTGTGAGACCAGAAGGCTTGAACTTCCCATTGGGGTTTGCAAAAGTAGGCTTCTGCCACCTTACCCCTGAAAACACACATACTCATGCTACCTTTTTGCATTTAAGCAGATGTACGTAAATCACTGCAAATGCTCACAGCGGTCATACTAAACACACATGTTTTCCCAATCAAGATCTTACAGTATTTGCATTCATAATCAAGGACGCTGTCTTGATTGAAACTGGGCACTGTGGAGACTGCTGCAATACAAATAAGAAAAGGAAAAAAAGAGGTGCTTGTCATTAATTATCCTTTAATAGACATAGACTATTCAGTTAGCACAGATTAGGTAAGTACCTGAGACTTATTCTAATAGCTGCATCATTCATTAAATCTACACATTCATCTGTTCTAAATATTGACCACAACTTATTGGATTTAATGGTTAATGGACTGTATTTATTAGAAAGGAATAGGGGACGATTCAAATTCCCTTTTAGTTTCACTCCAGGAGAGATGTGTCATGCAAATTTCAATATAGATCACAACTGAGCATAATTCAGCTCTAATCAATGTATTCTGCAATGGCTAGGAACACGTTTAATTTGGTTCTAATTTTAAGAAAGCACCATGAAAGAAGGAGATCTCAAACAAATCATACCAAATAATTTGCAAGTACAGAGAAAAGCAACCCTTTCCCCCGTATTCTCTTATGATAGGTGAAGAGAGGGAAATTAAATTATATTAACCAATATAGGGGGAAATAGAATGACTCACAGAACTGATGTTAAGAACAAAGATTTCCACTTCTAGGCCACTTGCTAAATAGTGACCCATTTCAAAAGTGAGCAAGAATGGTTAATACCCATAAGATTTTTAGATATTCTGTGTAAACAGCTCTGGTACTCATAGTCCTGACAAGCACATGGCAACATCTTCTCACCACCACAATGGCAGCAGGTGTGTTATTGTCTCATTAGTTTTAGTTAATGAAGCTTTGGTGAAGCTGGAGTCCTTCAGTCCATCAAGACTCAGCAACAACTTAATTTTTTTTTTATTCCCTCTTTCTTTTCAGAGTCCTGCTTTACTACAATTTGAACTATAGGGCCTTTGAGCAAGCAGGGCATCCTTACCGGCTAGACTAACACAGCTTTTATTCTTTCTGGAACAATACGACAAATAAGCAAGTAGGTAGTAGTAACGTAATAACTGACATGCTGTTAGTCTCTTCAGAAGAGACGCGAGGCCTGACTCATCACTCTAATACAATTCTGCAACACTGTTCCTGTGGCAGAATTCCAGTGGGCATATTTACCACCTGTGGAATAGCTTTGTCATAAAGATCTTCTTAACATGGAATAAAGCCAAACTGAAAGGTCTACACATTCCTCCCGTAGACTCTGCTTTGCAGGGGAAAAATTGGAGCAGTAAAAACCATGTGTATAACTAGCTGGGAAGGGAGAAGAGCAAAAGAAATATGAAGCTCAATAATGCAGCAGTTCTGCCAACTGAAATTACTTCAAAATTTCTTAAATATTGTAAGAATATCATAGTTCAACAGATAATCTTGTGGTTGTATTAAAACTATATACTTGCAAAAATCTTTTGGCTCGTGTTTGTGCAAACTAGACATATTCTTACAGTCTGCAAAAATTGATCTCAAAATAATTCAAGCAGAAAATATTTGGATTTGGAGGATGGAGCTGAGGTTTGAAGAAACAAGTAAAAATACTTCAAGAATAACCTCAACACCACACCTTGAATGCTGTGTTCAGTTTTGGGCCCCTCACTAACAAGAAAAACATTGAGGTGCTGGAGCACATCCAAAGAAGGGCAACAAAGCTGGTGAAGGGCCTAGAGAACAAGTCCTACAAAGAGCGGCTGAGGGAAGTGGGGTTGTTTAGCCTGGAGATAAGGAGGCTCAGGGGAGGCCTTACCACCCTCTACAACTACCTGAAAGGAGCTTGTAGTGAGGTGGGGGTCGGTTTCTTTTTCCAAGTGTCACGTGATAGGACCAGTGGAAGCAGCCTCAAGTTACGCCAGGAGAGGTTTAGATTAGATATTAGGAAAAAATTCTTCACCGAAAGGGTTGTCAAGCATTGGAACAGGCTACCCAGGGAAGTGATTAAGTCACCATCCATGAAGGTGTTCAAAAGACATCTAGATGTAGTGCTTAGGGACGTAGTTTAGTGGTGGACTTGGTAGTGCTAGGTTTACAGTTGGACTCAATCTTAAGGGTCTTTTCCAATTTAAAATACTCTGTGAGTCTATTCTTGATGCTTCTTAATGGAAATGGAAATGCACAGATACTAAAGGATGAAAGGAAAACAGTAAAATAGTCACAGAATTCAAACCAGTTTCAGCTGAGATACAATTCTAAAAATGGATATGTATGGATATGTGTCAATGTTTCCTCTTTCTCCCACCAATTCATTTTGTTTTCCTCTTCAGGAAGGCAGCAGGTAGAACCAGCATTCTAGATTGCAAGATTCAGCTTTGGAATAAAGCTGACTAGATTTCCCTAGAGTACAATGCAAAAACGTGAATGCAAAAAATATGCTATTATACTGAGCAGCAAAATATATTGATTTCAGCAAAGCTTGTGTTAGGAGGTAAACAAACACAAAATAGCTTTTACACCCAACAGCTTTACAGCTGTAATGCAGACCTGAAATATTAATGGAGGAATACTGTTCCCTCGAGCAAATGGCACAAGAACTTGAATCTCTGTCTTCCATAACTCAGTGTCAAGTTCTACAGAATACCTGGACTATGCCAGTCCTTTTCTCAGACTAGTTCTACAACAGAGTTACTCCTGTTTTAATGGAATATTCAGGACTTGGGCCATAACCAGAATTCTTCATGTTACAAAGGTACAATTCTTCTGCAGTCTTGAGAAGAATTAAAATGGTAAGTGGATTCCTATTGAATCCTAATGTAAAAGCACATGTAGCCTCTTTCAATTTTCATCTATTTTGTCCACTTCTTAAGGCTTTGTTATAGCGATAGATTTTAACCTGACAGGAATAAAGATTAAAGTGCATTTTTTTTCTTGTTGTTTTTCCACAGTGCCTCACAAACACAGTGGTTCATACTAGCAGTGCTGTACTACACCAGCTTGTTATAAAACTTATCAAAGCTGCAGGCATGGGGATGAAATTCCCAGGAGTCTTTGACTGGCATTTTCAACAAATGTGACAATGTTTAGCACTCCCAGGGGCCAGCAAACATTAAATGGCATTTTTCAGAAACTGCTGAGGCAATTTATTTACTGTTGCAGCGAAGTTCCAGGAGCCAACATATGAAAAAACAGCATGTGCTCTTCTGCTGTACTGTAGAAATTCTCCTTTTCCTGCCTTACTTGATCAAAATCCCCCACACATCTGACACAGACAGTTTGATTCTGCTTTTCTTAAGTAAGTGCAAGCCCAAGATAAGTCCCGTAAAAACACTGGGAAAACTGACACAGTGGAAATGAAAGCAATCCAATCTAAGGCTGCAGAAACAGTAGGAAGCTTCTACGATGGGGGCCATTTTGGTTACAGTCATTTATTATACAGAGCACTCTCAGGAAGCACATCAAGAAAGAAAATTTAACCCCACCTTGTGCTGTGGAAGGGCTGATCTGACAGAGACCACCGCTGAGCTGCTCAGGGACAGAAATGTGCAAAGCCCTTTGGACGGCTGTGGAGGAGGAGCGCGTGCACACAGCCGAGAGCTCTTTCCTAAGCTGTTTGCTCAAGAGCAGTTTAAACAGATGCTGAATCAAAGGAACAGAAAGAGCTGGGCTTCTGCGATGGGCAAGTCGCCGTGGTTGAACTCAGACATGACCAGAGCAGCCGCAGTGGGGCAAATTGCTCTGGCATTATGGCACATTGCCTCTCGGATCTGCAAATTCCCTCCTATGGGATGGATGTGTCACATAACTTATCCCTTCATGGACATGTGGTGGACCAGTCCCCATCATCCAGGTCAACGGCCTTGTGTTGTATGGAGTTGACCCTGCTTCCCCTGCCCCAGCCCTTTAACTTTCACACATTAATCTTTCTGCGGCAGGTTCTTGCTTGAATACCTTCAGCAAGTTTGCCTTTCCCTAAGCTATCACTGCAGAGAGGTTTCTTCACACCCCCGCTAACAGGTACAGCTTCTATTGGTGAAGGTAATCAACTGGCACCATCTGCTTCGAGGAATAAATAGCAAGATATTTTCTACAGCAATTCTGTAATATCTAGGTACTGTCCTCCCATCACACCCATCCCTTTCCCCTGCCTACCCACCCATCCACCCACCCCCGCATCCATCCGCAGGAACATGTTCTTGCAGAAAAGCTCTGGCTCAGAAGTGACTTCACTCGAAGAAATGGAATTGGCAGGTAATAAATACGCCTGTACTATGCTGCTTTCATAAAAACCCTCTCTGGGGCTAAGACATTTAAATGTGAACGCAGGTTATTGTGCATGCACAGCTATCTCGGAGTCTCTATTATCACGCACCTTTCACTGCGTGTTTCACTGAGTGTATTAAAAAAAACCCCAACAAAACAACACCAAAAAGCCCCCCTTCCACTAGGGTAAAGAAAGAAAATCAAGGAGCTGCCAGGACAAAATTGACACTGTATAATGCAAACTCTGCGCACTGGCATAGCAGGGGTTCCCACAGTAAGTGATGTTGCTTAGGAACAATAATAACATGTAGCCCCAAATCATCCCCTCCGATTATGCAGGGAGAGAGACTCAGTCTCCCACCAGAAGTGCAGAAGTGAAGAATATCACACACCTCCATGGGTCTTACTCTCACCTGTACCTGGGATGGGCATTCATCTGGAGAACATGGGACAAGTCAGTCCCCAGTTCTGCCAGGAACCCGGCAGCAAGCAAATCCTGCCAAAGTCAGTACGATCTTCTGAAACACACAGGAAAATGGGGAACCAAAGCACAAGCTGGGGATGATGGCCCTCTAAAGCCATTCCCCTCACCCAGCTCCACACCTCCCTTTGCCCACCTGTGTAGAAGGCCACAGGAAGGGCTCTCTTTCCCAATACACTGCGGCGGAATAACCTTGTCCTGACCTCTCCCATGTCTATGGCCGCAGGGACTTGAGTAACCCTTGGACTGGACTCTTGCTTGTTTCCCACATAGCATTTTTGCATGTTGCTTCCTCAAATCTCGGTCCTGAGGGAGGGTGGTGGGCATGTATGTCTTTCACAGGTAGTGAAAGAAGAAATGCCACCCGCTCCTTCTCTCCATAAGGGCTCTGGGAGATTATCTGCAGCTGAAGCTCCCTGTTGTGCCTGGCTAGGCACTGCTACTCAAAAGTACCAGAAAACTTACCCTGTGCTCCGTCTGACCTCCACTGGAGCCCAGTGCAAATCAATTATTCTCAGAACATTTTTTCCCCCTTATGCTGATGAGGTCCCTTGAGTTTTGTAACCTCTGTGATTTCTTTGGAGGTGCGTTACAAATTATTAATTTATTCTGAATTCCGAAATATTATTTTTGGTAATTATGTTCATTTTTCTGCTTCTTAAGGTCATTTAGGGTTTTGTCTCTTTCCTGGATAATTGTTTTCATTAACATAGCAGCAGTCTTGGAAACAGCTAAGCAGAGCTTTGTACCCATCATCTAGCTTTATGCAATGAGTTGACTAAGTAAAAATACGCTGGTCTGTTGTCATACACAGAGCAGTTCTGGGCAACTGGTGTCTAGAGCTGCTGTGAGCGCTCCCTGCCACACCAATACAGCTGGTACTTTTGACACAGCAACCTCAAAAAAAAAAAAGGAAAAGACATAAGAAAAAAACTTTATTTCCCACAACAAAAAATAATGTTCCAGCAGTTGGGAAAGCCCCCTCACTAGCTGGGCTAATTCACGTGTAAGTCTAGGACAGGAAAACGTTGGGTTTAATTCCCTCATCTGCCCGAGTAATCTGGGGTAAAAAAAATTTGCCTTTTTTAAACCCAAACAGAGGTCTAAGCCTGCAGACGCCAGTGACCAAATTGCTGGGTAAAAGAGGGCAGCCATTTCTTGTCTACGGTTTAGTGAAACATTTAGAAAGCTTTCATTTTGTTCTGATGTTGAAGAGAAACAAATTTAACATCTCGAAATGTCTCACAATATCACTTTCTGTTCATTCTTTCGTAGCAGCCATCAGCCTGTACCCTTGTTACTTTGTATTTTTTTATTCATCCTCACCCAAACTCCATCTCCTCTCACTTACTTGCACAAGTGTTGTGTCTCATGTCATATTTATCACCAAATCTATGTGTAGCAGTAGACTTTTAGTCTCTGTCTTTAGTCTGGGAGGTGTCACCCTGGTAGGGACCCCTATATATTACCCTTGTAGAAACAGCAAATAATGGTATTTATCAGTGCTATTACTGTTCAAGAAATATCTGAAGTGTGCAAATTCCTTAAAAACAGTCTCCTAGGAGCATGAGATGTTGTCACCTTTGGTCACATGCCTGAGCATTCCAGGTCAGTGATGGGAAGGATGCACCATACCACGTGAGAAATGCTCCAGGTCAGCGGGGACAGGTTTTGCCCAGAGCAGGAGTAGGTGGCACCCACTTGCTGGAGCTCAGTGTGTGTACAGCCTTTGAGCTCTGAGATGGATGGAGGGCAGGGATGGACCTCAAACATAAGTTATGGTGGACTGGAGGTAAACGGCAGGGAGTACAGGCTGTGCTGCAGAAGAGTAATCACCAACCATGACAATATGTCGACAAAACCAATTGCTGGCCTCAGTAACCAGAACACTTCTGAGCAGCATTTCTCATTGTTTATGAACAGATATATGTGGTAAAAATGTGCCAGGAGGAGCTCTTTAAGTTCCTTTTATGAAATCCCCCATGTTCTTTGAGATTATACATTTGGTATTCCTTTCCAATTATATTGCATAATTGTGTTCGAAAACAAGGTGTTTGCTAACTTTAAAAGGGTTTATCCATAACAGCTTAAAAGGCAGCATTGCCTTGAAAGTTGTGGCTTTTTTTTAATTAGCTAATGTTAAAAATCAATTATCAAGGCATATTAAGACGATTTATAGATCATAAAACCAAATAAAGGGACGAGCTGTGATAATTTATTCTAACATTCTGTCAAAAATGGCTGTTGTATTATCTTGTTTGGACTATAGTATAAACAAAAATCCAATCTTGATGACAAAAAAGTCTTATGCAGGGAATCTATTGCATGGGATTTACCACATTTGTCCCAGCTGATTGCTCTCCCTGATAAAAAAGGTATGGCTCATTTCTGAACTGCGTGCATTCAGATTTGGCTTCAGCCAGGGGTTTGCTTACACATTTCCTCACCAGATTAAAGTGTCAGTTACCTAAATTCTGCTACTGTAAACTGACAGATTAAGTCCACCAATTTCCAGTCCTTAGTTTGTGCCCTCTCCAGTTCATCATGTGTCTTTAACTGTGGAAATCGCAATTAAGCACAGCCTTCCAAATGTGCTCACAAGTGATACCCACCACACTATTATATGCTGAAGGCTTATATTAAACAACATCCCACCGTGGCATCAGATACAGCTGATTTCAAAGTTACCTGAAAATCCTTGTTATGGTACTTTCTTCCCAAGTTCAGAGGGCTCTTTCTTATCAATATAAACTAAATGAAATGGCCCTACAGGTATGATTTTACGCGGGCTGTTTTAAAGCACATACTGTATAGTACTTTTTATTTAGCTGGCTGATTTGGACCACTCTAAGTTATAGTCATCTCTCCTTTGTTATTACTTATCTCCATTCTCTTTTTGAGCTGAAGCTTTTATCAGTGATCTTATGTTATCTCCCAAGTCCCTGATCAAAGCATTAAATATTGCAGACCAAAACCAATTTCCCATGGTATTCTCTAAGAAACATAGTAATTTGACAGTATTTCTCAGCTTAAAATTGCCTTTTATGTAAATTGATTTTTATAATAACTAGCTCACAAATAAAAACTGACAACCTTATTCCATTGTTGGAGAAAAAAAAGAAACTTTCATGAAAGTAATGATTGAAATCTGGCCATTTCTACATTCAGAACCTTCAAATGATATTTTTGAATATAAGTGACATGCAGGACGATTCTGCTGTTCGAGCAGCAATCTTGTAACAGAAACAAGAGTTGCAATCTCATAAAACAATGCGTGCTGTTTTATAAGGCTAGCATTTTTTAAGACAGTATTAGTGGCTGCTTGGAGGCATGGGGAGGCTTCCCGATCTGCAGCCTTTATTCCTGTTCCTTCTTGAATGTAGCCAACAACCCCAGTTTTGCATATTTTAATCTGATTAAATTCCTGATGGTTCCAGGTGACAGCAAAACAATATGCAGATCTGAGGATGGTGTTTCCCCTGTCCAACAGACGGGTGATGGGTTCATACCCATTCCCTTTTCTTCTTCCATGCTCAGCTGGCCGTGGGGCTTTCCGGCAGCGTTCAGGCCAGCAGCTCTGCTGAAGCCTCAGTTTCCTGATTCCCAAAGACACTCAGTCAGATTAAACTGGAGTGACTAAGCATGTACCTTACTTTTCCAAGCGGGTCCACAGGAAAGGACAAACCCTCGTTTCTGGTTAAACTGAGAGTGTTTGCCTCCGGTTTAAGTAGCAAAAAATGACGTGGGAACAAAATAACAATAAAAAAATGTTTATAATCAAAATGCTGACTGTAGAAGAAGAAGAATCTGTATTAACTGGGAAAAATAAAGTCTAAGTGATCCAGTTTAAGCCTATTTGGTTTAGTTGTTTATTTGCATTTTATTTATCTTTCTGCAGTTTGGTTTAGAGTTTTGGGTTTTTTTTTTTTTTTTTTTTTTTTTTTTTTTTGCTAGCTCTGTCCTTGGATGATATAAGTAACAGAAAAGAAAAGAAAAAATTAGACTTTTAAGTCTTTTTTTCCCCTCTGGGAATGTATATATTTGGCCACACTGAGAATAAAGTGCAGCTTCCTAGGATCTAGTTCTCTCATCATTGATTGCCTTTAATTATTCTCAATTTATAGCATTAGTGCGGGAAAGCAAGGGGTGTCATATTCAGAGTTCTTTTCAGCTGGCTAAGCATTAATGGATGATGATTAACAAGAAAACCTCTCTGCCGTGCCAGTCCAGGCTAAAAGCAAATTGGTTATTTGGCCAATGCATGTGTTTATTGTCCACATATTTGAAAAAATGAGTAGAAGTAGCACTGTAGCTATATAAATGTATGTTGCATTAATTAGTGAACTAACCTAGACACTCTTTTTTGCTTTGTTCAGATTAAAGTTCAGTTTTGAAACTGGTTCACAACCATTTTGTCAAGCTGAATATATTGGAGGCCTGTTTGTTGTGAAAATGTACCCAAATACCGACTGGTAAGTGCTGTTCTCTATTAACCAGCTGGTTGAGATTTGGGTGGGGGATGGGGCAGCAAACAGTCAGAAGACGATCAGTAAGGCCCTAATAGATCAAGATACTCAATTGGTCACGGCATTTCCCATTAACTTGGGTTTGAACCCACTTGGTCCATTCCTTTCATGAATGTGTTAAGCCATTTACCAGAAGAACTTCACATTTTCACAGATCAAACCTTTATTTTCTCCCTTCTTTTAAATGTGAAGCAGAAGCATCCCCCGATACCCATCAGCAAAATGTTACATTACAATACCTATGAGTATAGGATCATCTGCCAGCTTTTAACCCAATTTTTTGCTGGTAAAAGACTGCATCCTTTGTAGCTGCTACAGAACTCCCAAGATATGGATGTAACAACAATTTTCTGCACATTGTGAAGTAAGGTTAATGGGAGTGCAAATATTTAGAGCGTCATTTATTATGTCATCGTGATATACAGTTATCAATTGTCAATGGTACCTTTTTATTTATGCAATATTATTCTTTAGTAAATAACTCCTTTTTCATTGAAGAGGAACTTGGATTTAGCACAAGCTGAAGATCTAGCATTTGGGAGGGTCCTATGAAATAACTGACGTATCATAAGGTTGTGTCAAAGTAAAGCTACAGTGAAATGATTGTAGAGTGATTCTTAATTTACACTCTCTTCAGTCTAGGGATTGTGTTTGTCTTTGTGGTTGCAAAATATACATTTTGAATGCTAACAAAATTCTCAGCAGTATGAAAAATATTTATTTTGACTCTTAGGTTTTCCAGTGGATTTCAGTGAGCCTGTAATGGAATAAAATGGCTCTAAATGTTTTCAAGGAGGAAAACAGCCAGTGCCTCTTCATTTTTTATAAATTTCTGCAGGTTTGGCTGTTTCAGTCTTTCCTTGAAGTCAAGCATGGTTCAGTGTTTTTGTTTGTTCTACTTCTCTGAATTTCCTTGGATGTCTTTCAGATCATATGAAGAATGCAATCTTTAGGAAGGATATAGTAATCTCAGAGCTATAGAGAAAAGGCATCTGTGTTACTCACTGGATTTCTGCAATGCCAAGAGATGGCTCAGAGCTTCACTGGACAAACTGCTGTTCCACCACACAACAGAAGAGTCATTTTTTTATGATCCATGGGGGAAAGAAGATGATTTCAAGCAATAGTAGTGAAATAATTCTGATGAGCATCGTTAATAGCTAACATCAGAATAAAATTAGTCCATTACATCATGACTTTATATACACTCTGAAGTCACTGGCTTATTTTGTTCCTGTATCATATTGCAAAGTTTTATATAATGCACTTCTTGATTATTGTCAATAAACCATTACGCTTTTCCAGTCTTTTGCCTCTCATTGCATTTTTTATTATTAGGTTCTTTGGGTTGTTTGGGTTTTTTTGTTTGTTTGTTTTTAATCCATCCGAATTAATCTTATTTCTAATCTCTTACCCATGTATTTCTACACTTTTGAGGACTTTTGATCTCTAGACCTGAAAAAGATTAATAAACCTCTGCAAAGCTATGTATACTTCAGCATTTTCAGATTTGGGGGTCTCTTTTCACCTAATATTGATGATGTTTATACTCTTAATGTAATATAGTGAGATTTGATTAGTTGTAGTCCCTACAGTATATGCCACTAGGCACACATCTCTAACACTGTAAAAGGAGGACTCTCTATCACTGCCACATGTTTACAATCTGTCAGGCAGTTTTCAGCCCACATGAGTATGCTGCTATCCAAGCCAATCTGAATTAGTTTAGCAGTAAGATTTCATGAAACACAGTGCCAAGTGCTTAACTGAACTCTAAATATGTAGCATCCTCAATTTTCCCTTCACACATTTATATTAGAATGGGTGGTGAGGGAAAATTTCAGACATGCATATTTAAACATGGAACCCATTAACTTTCACTTACAGTTTCACTTTGATTTACAAAGGCATTTAGGGACCCAGTTTCCATTGGTGTCCTGTTGTGACTTGGAAAAAGTCATGCTTGCATCCAGAAAAGACACCATATTTACAAAGCAAGGTTTACTCTTCCTAACTTTTCCCTATTCAGAGCCTTCCCAGCTATGCTATAAGAAGAAAATGGACTATCTGGCAGATTCTGGAATCATTTCAACTCAAATTAATGTCTCATATCCTCTGAGGAGGAAAAGCAACCATTCCTGATGGATTTTTTTTTTTTTTTTATCCCAATCTGCTCTGCAAACAGGTAATAATCAGTAGGGTCAGCATTTTGGAAAAAAAAAAATAAAAATCCCATCAAAGGTGCTTTTGTCTCTTACCTGTAATACTGGAGAGGATTGTCATAACTTCAGTGGTCCCTGCAGGGAAGATGAAGCAAATTGCACAGTGGTCTTCCAGGACTGATGTGTCACCAGGGGATATACTTCACAGGTGGTTTTGAACAGAACAAGTTAAAATAGGGTAAACATAATGAAATAATCAGAGTATGTGTAAGGTCAGAGCTCAGATGGGGCACAATTATTTGTCTGAGAACCACTGCTGTTCTTGCAGGAAGAGATCAAAAATAAAAATGTTTAGCAAGAGTAACTTTTAAACCATGCTGACTCTTAACATTAGTATAACTAACTCCATGCCGTGGTTCATTATCAGTGTGCAATTCAAGTAATGGACTTCACTTATATTTTCACCAAGTTCCCTTTGCACCACTCTGGAAGCATGAAGAGGGTGGGCTTTGAACTGAAGGTACAAGTAATCGTTTTATACTACTAGAAAGTGCCAATCCACTAAACCAAAGTTGTTGGGAGATTGTGTCTGTTTTGATAAGGTTTTCAAGCAAGAAGGTCATCAAGATTTTCTATCTTTAGCTTTCCTAGATAGAAAGATCACCCTCTTCTTGCTCTGCAGGGACTGAGGTCTCAGGTAGGATGATATATATATATTTAAACTTCTATTCTGCCTGATTAAGGTCAAGGTTTTATCTCAAATCTCACTTATCTGTCCTAATCACCACTACAGGTGAAGTTCTATTCCTCCAGTTTCTCTTAAACACCCCCTCCTCCCCCCCCAAATAATGGCATTTATTTTTAAGACCCATCAGAATGGAGACAAAGGCTGAAACCTCAATTTATGCTTGTGAAATGTTTGTTCCTTGGTCAACTGTATTCATGACCTATAATTAGAGGCACTGTGCTCTCCATTTACACGAAGGCCCATATCTGTTTGATATGCTAATTGCTGCCAGATTTAATCTCCACATTTAGTACAGTAAATTTTCATTGCATTTTGTCCCTGTCTATGCCAGGGCGGTTGGAACTTGATGATCTTCAAGGTCCTTTCCAACCTAAACCATTCTATGATTCTATGATTTTCCCATGGAATTTTTTCATGTCACTATTTAATAATCCTTGTATTTCAGCAGTATACGTTTTCTCTCTGAAGCATTGTCCTCATTTTTATCACATTCCTTACGTTACCTTCCTCCAACTTAAAAAAAGCCAAATTTTTTTTGGTGAAACTTTCAAATGCTGAGCTTTAGCTTCTCACAGGAATGGGCCCAAGGTTGGGATTAAAACCAACAAAACCCCCAAAGTCTTTGATAGAGTTAGTATATATGAAACTGAATTTCACAAGAAGTGAGCGGACTTGAGATATCTCAGTAAAGCACACCCTTCTGATGTGTTTTTAAGGCAGAATTCCTGAAACATGCTTATTCATGTTAGCATTATAAATAAAGAAGCCTCTCAGAGGAAACACTGGGTCCCAATTTAGCTGTGTGCTTCAGCAATGTAAACAAGGCAGAAATAGCGTTGGTCACCACATCTAAGGGAAATGGAAAAAATAAACAAAAAATAGAATGGGGTAGTCATCAGACAGACAAAACACTGCCTGACAATAGTCATTATACTGGTTCTGACAACTTTTATAATAGGTTGTGCTTGGTAGGAGGCTGACGTCTGTCAATTATTCTATGATTCTATGAAATTAGTCCTTGTTTTCAAACCAGTTGCCCTTTCAGTAACAGGAGTTTCCCCTTGGGTCAGACTGCCAAGCATAGCAGGTTATTGGGTTTTTTCTTGCTGTGTAGTATGAAAAAGCACCCACTCACTGAAGTTGTTCTGGTTGTCTTCGTCTAACAAACTTCCTGCTGTTGCAAGTGTCTTAGGACACTGGTGACATCCTTGATGTCTCCTCCTATGCTATGCTGTGGTTTCATGGTAAATGTTTTAAATTAATTACTAAGATCAGGGGGAGTTTTCTGACTGGAATAACTTTGGGGGACATGAGTAGAAACTGTGTATTTATGGAGCTCCCTGAGCATCCACTTCACGTATAAGATGGCCAGTGATTGCAGGGCTGCATACATGGTACATGACATAAACCCGAACAGAACAGCATTGATTCATCTCAGTGCTGATGATCCAATCTACATTACTCACAAAATGTTGATCTTTCAGCCATGTAGTATTCACTGTGTCACTGAGGCATTTCATGGTCTCGATGAAAAAAGTTTTTGAAGTCCTCCTCTATATGCCATCCTCACAACTCTGGACCCTCCTGTCTCATTCTTTGTACGTTTCCCCTTGTGATCATCCACCCAGGAAAGTGTTGCCTCCATTGAAAACATAATTTTTTGGGCTATACATTCATAGCAGCCGCAGTGCCTGGTGCTGTGCCTAAGCATGTAGGGAAGCACACCTTTGCTGCCAGAAGTGCAGGGAAGTGGCACTGAGCTGACTGACCTACAGTCTACAGCAGAGCTACCTTCTGCCTGTCTTTCCTCAGCGGTGATATTAATTTAGGTTCTCTCTCCTTACCCTCTTTAATAGAACTAGTAAAAACTTAACTATGGCCAAGACTTCTACTCCTCTTTCGTTTTTGATTGAAACTGGTCCATGCAAGTTATTAGATGGGAAATGAGAAACAAGTAGCATGACATCATTTCCTTAGGAAGCCGTGACAAATATTAAGAAATAAAATCAGGTAAAATGCCAAGAGTAGGGAATATACAGTTTTGAACATGCTGAAGAAATCATATTTTCTCAGTTTTGTTCTTCTATTCCCTGGTCTGGAGAAGGAACTCTGAAATTTGGCAGAGCCAGAGTGCGGGCAGGGAGGAGGAAAGAAATAATGAACCCCATGTGAATATCTGCCAGATATGGCCATCTTAAATGCTTTTGAAAAAGTGCATTTTGCCACGCCTAGTGAACTTGCATTTAAACAGAAATCAACCCATTTTCACCTCCCCCAAGCTGGGCTGCTGCTCTGCCTCCTGCCCTCAGAGTACCTGAGCGCAGAGCATCCCACCAGTCCCACCATGGCAACACTGCAGCCCTCAGAGCATCCCCCATCCAGACATTTAAGGCAAAACTTAACTTACTCCGTAAGACAGATGTTAACAAATGCCCTGGGATGTTGTAAAGCCTGGCCCTGATATTGACAGCAGGAGCTTGTCTCACCCATGCTTTAAGCAAAGGGCAGCCAGGCAGGGTGTAGGAGGTAAAACGTCTAAATTGGGTGCTAAGGGCAGGAAAGCCAGAGCCAAGGAGAATAATGAGCCTATTTATAAAATTGATACCATGTAAGATGACAGAATGTGGATTAATTAAGGCAGTAATCAAAATATTTCTTATCAATTGGAAAGCCACCAAGTTAACAGCTGTAAAGTCCCAAGCATGCTAGCATCAACACTGGGGAGAAGATCAATTGCCAGTTCAGGAAGCAGCCCTTTCCCATTTGTGAAAATGCCAAGAAACACATGGCCACAACATCATGCTGAGAAGTCCTTTACAGTCACACAGATTTATACATTTGGCTGCAATTTCATAGTGCTTTTATTGTCCTCCTTATAACACAAAATTCTGCTCCTCCCCCCCCACCCCCTCAGCAAATTGCCTTCTTTTTTTTCCTTCAGTCACTAATATATAAGTGCTCTGGTGTTCATCAAAAGCCAAAAGCCTCACGTCTGTAGTGTGGTGTGAATTGAAGATCCTCTGCTTCCCTTCCTTCTTGCAGAGATTTTCACTTTTGATTTTTTCACGCCTTCTTGACATTACACATTTTCAGGGACATTACCACAGAGATACACAAACCTCCTGATAGCTGTTATTAACTTCTGTCTCTACTATATTAGAAGAAACTCTGTAGCTCAGAAGAAATCAATTTTCTGTGTATAACTATTAAATAATTTTTTTAATGCGATTCAAATTTTTTTCCCTCACATTTTTTTGTGGAAAGCAGCTGGTATGAAGCTGCAGGCAGCTTTCCCCTCTTAGACTAATTGCCTGCAAAACGTTATTGAAATAGCCCTCCCTTTTTCCAAGCTGCTGACCCCAGTCTGGGAGCAAACACAGGGCTCTCCCCATACCACCAGAACAGACCCTGGGTTGCAGCATGTGGGGTCTCACGGCCCACAGTACTTTCCCAGATGTAAGATCTAAGGATGCGACTCCCACTGTTGGATCATTTATTTTGTCAGCTGTGCAGGGAGTTTCTCTCCACTGCTAAGACTCTTTGAGAAGGCATCTGGAGGGCCATCAGGTTCGCTTTGTTTATTTTCATTCCCCAGGCAGTTTTTTAAAGACAGAGTTTACCTTCCAGAATAAACTGGCAAGTGGGGTTATGGGACTGATGGTAAATATACGTATGTATTTGTAGGTTGTAAACATATGTGTATGTGTATGGTTTTGTATATATACATATCCCACAGAATTCCTGAAGTTTACCGTTTCCAGAAGGTGAACATTATATTCATTTCATAGACAGAGATGTGAGTTAAAAATAAAGAAAACAGTCAAGCAAAAGGAAATGTGGAAGACAGGACATCCCTATGGCAGGCCCAGAGGCAATAAGCAAAGCCTCCAGTCTTGGATGCTAACTTCCTTAGGGAACAGATGCCACTGCTTAGGTATTTTCCGCAGCTTGACACCTGCCTACTGGAGTTAGCATCCAAGGAGTGGACCATTGCACGTGACTCCTCACCTTTCCCTTGTGAGGACTTAGAGATGAAACGCTCAGATTCAGACCTGGATCCTGACAGCTTAAGAAAAGTAATGGAAATTGTGAACTCATCCTGTTCCCAGCAAGAATGCTTTCCAGTTCCCCTGTAGTGGAAAATGAAAAGGCAAAAGCTCTGTCTTTTTTCCTCTAGTTGTGCAGGAAAAAAAAAAAAAATAGTTCTAGATAATGTTTGCAAACATATAACAAAAAAAGAGGAGGAAAAACTAGATCATGTGTATAGCATTAGCTTAAATGCAAGAAAAGAGAAAGTTAATGTTTCTAATTATATAAAATATACAGCCTGGTCTCTATCTCCTGCTTTTGAAAGTGAAAACTCAAGTTAACCTTATCATACAGGGCTGCCTTCATTATCATGGGTTTGCAAATATATAGCTGAAGCAAGAAGACAAAAAAGAAAATCTAAAAATGCACATCCAATATTTTCCTCTTCACAAAAATTCCCATTCTTAACAGCAAGTTTAAACAAAGTGTACAACAGATTCATTTATTTTTATTTATTTTAGTTTTAAAATTTTTTAAAAAAACTGTAAATGATTAATTTGCAAATCAGCCCCAAGCTGTTCTATAAATATGTTTATATTATTGCCTCAAGAGTTCTTATAAAAAAATTCAATATACTTCACAGTACTGAAACATGTTGAAACATAAACTGAATATTTCAGGAAATTTTTCAAAATGTGATAAAATTAAGTATGGACCTCTTCTGTTCATGATTTTGTTACCGAAAAGTTAAATTAAAAATGTGACCTTTTTGTTTCTTAAAAAAAACCCTTATGTTAAGAAATTAAACTAAACCATAAGAATATGTGAATATGAACACACAAATGTGTGAATTTTCAATAGAATGTTCAAAACCATTTTTTAGAGTGTACAATCTGTTTTATAACTGCAGTGTTTTATAACTTGTTTCACATGCTACGCATTTGACAACAGAGCAAAAAAATTCCAAAGAATATGAAGAATCACTGGGAGAAGTTTTACTTTTAAGAGAGGACATTTTTTGAGGAATAAAAATCAGGTAAGCAGCTCCATTCACCTTTAGACAAAATGTATTCTTCTAAAGAGCTATATCTGAGTCCTTGATACAAGTACACCCTTTTCCTCAATCTCTGTCCTGGCAGAGATTTAGCATATTATACGACCCAGGAGTGTGTGGGGAGGAACTGCTTTTATCACTCGGCAGCATGCTGGTAGCTATAAGTTGTTAGCAATAAGTGATGCAATTAAGTGTTTCTTGGAGTGATCTTCATACATAATTATGGTTCCATTTTGAACTACGCGTCACTAATAACACTGTACCTGCTCTGTAATTAGGTGACTACCTTGTATTTCTGATGTACTCACGAGCTGTACAGCAAGAACAAGCTACTCCACAGCACTGTAAAAAGCCATCTCTCACTGAGACAGAATAGACACCATCTAGTCGATACAAAATGTATTTTAAATACTGTTTCCAGAGTTAGCAGCAATCAGAACAACTTTTTTTCCCCCAACAGTATAATTACATTTCAAACCTTAACGTCTTGTTGATTCTCAACAAACATTTTAATTGCTGCATGTGCCCTTTTGATACTTCTCAAGATCGCAAAATGATACTTATTATTTATTGTGTACATGACAGTGGACCCTAAAGAGAGACCTCAGGAACCGGCTGAGGAAGCAGCTGCTCACAGAGAGCATCAGAGACCATGTACCTCTCATGTGGGGACATCACCAGGTGGGACCTACTACGTAAGGAGCAGACCCATAGGATCCAGATACCTATGGTGCATAATTCACAGCTGTCCAAGGCATTTGTTAGATTGCAATACTTGCAATAAAAAAGTCAACAAACAATTAGCCTGAGAAGGACAAAGATGTTGGAAGATGTATTTTTATGCAGAAAGCACTTGAGTTTCATGATAGGGTCTCTATTTCTTTCTGGGAAGAGTAAGGGAGACCTTCATTTTGCTAGAAAAAGTTGATTGACAAGAATGTGTTTTCCAAACAGTTGAAGATTTGGGGCTTGTTCCAGTGTTGAACCAGTTCAATTCCCAATCACAAAACTGTTGCAGCCTCATCTTCCTCCCCACCACCTCCCCCAGCCCCCCCAAGCAATCCCTCAGCAGTGCACCGTCCCCCACACCCCTTCCCACACCCAGAGGAGATGCATCAGCTTTTGCACTGCACGGCTGCCACCAGCAACCATTCAGGACAGCTTAATTACTCCATGCAGACCCATCAGTCAGCATGAGTGATGAGTGACTGAACAAAAATGTTCCCTGAGAAGTGTCTGGGGCAGAGGAACCTCTCTTCGTCACTAACCCTGTTAAGACAATGGGTTAGTTCCTGAGCTGAGATCTGCTGCAGGCAGACGATGTGCGCTTCTGCAGCAGGAACGCACTTTTCATCTTGTGATGTCTCTTCTCCCCCGCATTATACACAGCCCAGTGGTGGTCACTCTGACCTGTGATCGCCCGGCGGGAAAAAGCGTGTCTTTTTTCATTTATACTGTCTGCCTCAGCTGTGTGCCTCAGCGCTGCATCTGAGTGCAATTTTTGTAGGTATCATAAACATTAATAAGAGCAGTGAATATGAAGACAGAGTGCTGCTCTGTGAGTAATTACAGGTTTTTCAAATAACATAATTTCCTAGTTAACATTAGAAAAGTGACTGAGAATTGCTATAAATGTAAACATATGGATGTGGGCGCCTCTTTCCTGATATCAGCATTTTCCTGAAAGCAATTTAAATGAGAGAAGTGCAAAAGGAATTTATTTTTAGACTGTGTTTTCCATAAGTGTTTATAGGGCTGAATGAAGTAATGCAGAAGAAGTTTTCAGAATAAAGAGTGCAGTCACCTTGAAATGCACACTAATATGAATTTTAAATAAAACTCACAGCTCCATATTAGTGCAAACACTTTACAAAATATTGAGCTGAATGGCAGAGCAGTATTTGGACCTTTCCAATTTATTCTTTATAACATGAACACTGGCTTTTTTGTGGGTGCATAGATTAAACCGTCATAGAAGAACTTCAAACGGCACAGCAGATACCATGACATTCCGGTGTTCCTTTGAGGTGAAAGACACCAATAAACAGTTTTGCTGTGACCAGGCAAGACTTCACTTTTCCCTAAGCGATCTGTCTTTCTGCTCTGTCTGACTGCAAAGCCAGTGTTGCAGATTCAGATGTATGCGTACAAATGCACTTTAATCAATGGACTGTAAGTGGGAAGAGGTGAGGTCCCAGCTCACACACCCCACTGCTGGCTCAGCTGTGACATCCCTTCATCTGGGACGAGCATTGGGCTCCTCGCGCTTGGGCATATGGAGTGAAGGAAAGACGGGCAATGAGGTCTTAAATCCACAGGCTAGAGGACCTAGCTGGAACCATAAATATAAATGAATCTTAGAATATAACTTGCCAGAACTGCAGTTTATAGAGATTTTCCCACAGAACAACACATGGGGGTGGGGGGGGGGTCCTCATGAAGAGGGTGGCCTTAGTTTGATACCATGTGGATTTATTTCATTTCACCAAGAAAGCTCTTAGGGTTGAACACTGACTTTAGGAAAACCCTAAAGGCCTGAAGGAAGAGTTTTGCAAATGGAAGGGGTACAAAACATCCTGGAGGCAGCCTGCGATGGAGGAAATGTGACCAATTCACTTGTGTTACATGTGGAGGTTGACTTATTGGAACAAACGAAATGACAGTTTTGACAGAGCTTCATCCTACTAATAATTTACATTGCATCAACAGAGCTCAGGTATCACTGGGAATATTTACTTTGATTTCAGCAAGTTTGGGATCAAGCTTTTCACATCCTCATCAGACCTGTTGAGGAATCAGGCTGACAGAAATTAAGCTCCCCAGAAAGATTACAATGCCGTAGCGGTGGTTTAAAGATTAATCCCCTTTTTATCCATAGGTTCTAAACGACAAGATTCTACCAAAATTCACCAAACTAGCAGACTTACAAGCAGTAACCTCAGGTACTTTTTGAGTCAAAGGAATATTTTTGCCTTTCTTGGTCATTAACTTCTTTTGCCAACACCGATCAGTGTCAGGTTTAAGTCCCACTGTAAAGCTTCTTTCACTAAAACCAGGGAAGTACAAAAGAAAAGGGTGACTGGCTTGTTAGGAACAGTTATGAGTAATAGGAATGTACAGTGGTTAAATGCAGTTTTGCTATTAACAGAAAAGAGAAACAAAGTCCACCCACTTGCTGAGGATGAATGGGTTGATGCTGTAATAGAGACAGCTGCATGTGGCAAGTCAAAATTTAAATTTCAGGATGCAGTGATTGCATCAGGGAAGCTGGAGAGGAAACTGCTGCCCTGCAGGTCACAGCCTGGTTCAGAAGCCCACTGGGTTCTTAGGACCTGGCTTCCCACCAGGGTTGAGGACCTTCAAAGGAAAGCCCAAACTAAGGAAGCCTTACTGGTTTTCAAACATCTCCTTTAAGGGCTTCCACTTTATCTGCCCAAGTGAAATCCGTGTGGGATGCCATCAGCTGAGCCAATGCCTCTTAGCAGGAAGCTGACTGGTAGGCAGAGAGGAGACTGAATAAGCTGTTTGGTGCATTGGCAGCTCGTAAAGCCAGGGTGAAATCAGTCATCACAAACCAGACTGTTCTTATGCTGAAGGGAGAACAGAAAAGGTCTCTTTCTGGTGACCACTTCAGATGAACTTAAGCTTCCTCTTGGGGGATGCAGAATCTGAATTCTGAGTCTGAAAACGAATACTGTGGGTTTGGTGGCATATAGCGGGGCAGAAACACAGAGGAATGGAGGATACAATGCCATACCAACAAGACATTAACAAAATTAACAAAAGGACCTTTAAAAGATACAACAGAGACGGAGCCCATCTAATGCTCTTTCACACCAAACTCAGATGTCCTTAGTCCCAGCATTGAGCTGAGCCAGAGGGTCACGGAGGTAAAGCTGGTGTTCTTAACTCCTGACCTTGGACATGCTCAGCCCTTCCTGACAGGCAGTCATCTCCAGAAGAAGATTCAGAGCATGTTGGCTGGGCAATTGTAAGGCAATTAAATGAGGTGCTCTGAATCATGCTCTGCAGGAACATACCCCTCTCCATTCTCTACCTGTGCAGCCTAGATTCCTAATTAAGCTCCAGCGAATACCAGCCTGAATAACTAAGAGACTACTTACTGCTGGGCCATCATGAGCTGGGATTTATTCTTTTAGAGTCTTGTGTAAAGCCAAGGAAAATAAAGCCCGCTTCTGAAGATACCAGCGCATGACCCCAGGCATTCAAGTAGCTTTTTTGATTTCACTGTAATGACTTATATGTGTGAAGTGTCTATAGAACTGGTGCTTCAGCTGAAGTTATAAAAATACTCCACAACCAATAAAATATGACTGCTTCTTTTTTTTCCCAGATAAAAGCATTCATCAAAATCCACAAGCAAGACATATAACTCAATCTGTTAACCCAAAAGAACATTACACTATTCCAGTAACTATTTATAGGGTGTTTATTGGTTTTCATTTTCTGATAAAATTGTATTTTTTGGTTCTTTCATACAGTTATACTGTTCACTAATGAACTGGACATTGACCTGGAATGAAAAGAAATCCAGCTCTATTATTTCATACTCAGTTCATCCTGGTCATCGCCTGTTTCTCTCCTCCTTTTGTCTTTTCTTTTGAGGGTCTGTTTTCTCTGTGCATATGCACAGCAAGTTTTCCTGGGATGCTCACCAATGAGTAACTTTATTTACAGCAGAAACAGCCAGACAGAGAGACTCATGTTGAGATCGGGCGTAGGCAAGCTTTCTTGGCAGGAGTTTGGCACGGCTGCATCACTCAGAAGCATGAGCTTCAGCAGCATTTGTTTATATTTGAGGCACAAATGTATTTTTCAGTTCCTGAATCCCTGCTTTCCAGTGTACTTTAATAAACTGTAAAACCAAACGAAGCCAACACAAGATGATTATAAAAATAAAATTAAAAACAATGTGTATCCTGTCAAGATGGCATGCAGAGCATCCACTTGTAGTGCAAAGGGTCCCAAACGCCACCCCCATTTATCCTGTAGAGTCTTCATGCTCTCTATAGAAACAAAATTTTAAAAATAACAAAGAGATTATTGATTGGTAGAAATGGTTGGTAGAAATTATGATTACTTGAACAGCACATGCTTTAAAGGGACAAACACCATGACATGCACTTATCTAGGACATTCAGTGCAGTGAGGTTGCTCTGCACCAAATTGCAGCAGTCAAGGAAAGGTTTCAAATCATCTTTATTTCTGTGTTAGAGAGTCTAAAAACACACTGGATGGCCCCAGGGAAAAATGTTTTGTTTGGGTTTTTTTTTGTAACTGGGGAATACCAGGATGGAAATCCTGACTGTGCTTTCAACCTTGTCTGAGAGAAGGGAGAGGTGCACTCTCCACTGTCCCTCAGAGAGCAACTGGTAGGCTTCAGCTCAAGGACCTACCACTGCTGGCAAACATGTCCACTCTTAACTGCACCAATCTTCCTTATTAAAAAAAACCCAAACAAAACAAAACCAAATCAAAACACCAAAACAGTAGTTTCTGTAGATTCTTCTAGTTTCTTGTATCTTATTGCTTCCAGTGTTCTTATCAAGTCAATTAAAAAGCCAGATTATTGACATCCGCCTGCCCTGGAGGTGCTCGAGGCCCCTGTGCCAGCTCTTCTGAGAAACCCACCTGAGTCTGGCAAAAACACGTGGGGAAGCCAGCCCTCCTTTTGGCTTGCCAACAGAATGAGTCAATGGTCTATAGTGGCTGACTGGAGAGGTTTAATGTATTTATCACTGAAGTGGACTTCCAGCCAATTTGTGTGGCTTTGCATGTTGTTTCTGTGAGCTTCACTGAGGTAGAGTTAGTGCTCAGCGGTTGGAAATCGCATGTTATGTGATCCCAAATAGCTTATTATCATTCTTAACGCTTAATTCTTAATCTAATACTGTGTGGACTCATATTTCTTTAGGGAGAAATTAAACCCACTGAACTACTCAAATTTCAAGGGAAGAGGAACAAATGGATATATTAAAACTTGCTCTTTCATTTCTAGTGTCTCAGGTAAATCTACAATGGGAGCACATCCATTTGCCATTTCCTTCCAAGCAGGAGGCAAGTGAAATTGTATAGGAATGTTGTTTTACCATATTTTGATGTAGGTCTTTAAAATGTTATGGAAATGCCTTAGGCTGTGAGATTTCCATCATACAAGGTGATTGGTATTTCAAGAAAACCAAGAAAATAAATTTTCCAGTCTTGCAAGAGCTGTGTGATCTAGAAGAGTAGTCATAACAATTTATTTGCAAAATAGAAGATGCTCCAAAATCTCTGGTGAGCATCTGTCTCCTGATGGATGGCACCTAAACTGCCTTTTCATCCTTGCTGATACCCAAGTGTGAGGTGCTACGGCAGCTTGTTTTTTTACGCCATCCAACAAGCACGGGACATGTCCAGCATAGCCATGAACTTAAAACTGGGTTGCAGTTGCTTTCTCCTTAAAACTTAGCCAGTAACGGTAAAACACACCAAGACCTGGAGTTTTTAATACAATCTAAATTTAGGTCGCATCATCCAGAGGTTTTGTGTAAACTATATAAATAATTTGAAAATTAATTATATATATATATGTGTATGGAAATTACATACATAAAGATGTCACCTAACTAAGTCTGGATTTTAGATATTGTTAATGGATCGGGTGCTTAAAACCAAGGTACTGCAATACTTTGATTTTACCCTTAATCCAATGCACAGTTCTATTTATCCATCAAATGTAATAACCAAAGATAAGTGAAGCATAATGATGTTTATGAAAACAAGCAGTCCCTCTAGGCTGCACGGAGAATTCTATGTGGAAATTTTTGTCCTCATCAAAAGAAATCTAATAAAAATCAGCAACAGTGGAATAAGTTCCTTCACTTCTCTTCCTCAGGAAAAATGCACTGGGAGGAGAACGGTGAGAGTTTTTGTCTGGGAAAACATTTTTCAGCTGTCAGACACAATGAGAAGTATCATTTATATACAGGTTATAATGTATAGACAGAGTGAATGAACATTTCAAAGTTGAAAACTTTAGACTGGAAGTAATGAGTTAGTCATATGACTGCAAAAGGCATAGTAAATGCAGTCTTCATATTTTCAGTCTAGGTTATGCATTCGGCTTTTAATAATAGGATGAAGATTAAATCTCTTTCTTTGAAAAAGAAAGGCTCTGCTGGCTGTAAGCTTGATACAGGAATTACTTGCTAATGTTCTGTTGCCTGTATTTTATTTTTGTTTTTTCATGCAGGAAATCAGAGTAGGTGATCACAATGGTCCTGCCAAGTTTAAGATTTGAATAGAAATGAACAAATCTGACATTATAATGGAAGTCCTTTTTTTTAAATTATTTTTTTCATTTTTATCTTGAAAGGCAAAGAAATGCAAATTCAGACCTAGGACAGCACAACATTTAATGTCTGAGCACCTAACTCTCTTATATCCTAGTTATTTTTTATTGTCATTTTACAACAAATTGTTTCCAGTTTTTGCACTTAGTAATTTTCTCACATAATAATTTATTTATTCAAAACAAAAGAATACCTACATTAAAACAAACCACTGAAAAATAATCAGACAGAGTTTTCATTAAATGGCTTTAGGGTTCTTTGTACAGCTTGAGACTGCTTTGGACTCAGGAGTGTTGAAATCTTGTATCAGTCCCTGGGACCGCAGGTTGGGACCCCAGGGACACATGCAGGTGGACTTCTGTGTCAGCTGGAACGTCACCATAGTATATTGGCCAAAGTTGCTCTTAGTGAAGACAACATTCAAGCAAAGCTCTTCGCGCTGTCTGTTGGAAGCTGCAGCCTTTTTTTCAGGATATTAACTAGTCAGAGTCTGCTCTTCTTGTTCTGTGCAACTGTTCAACAGCTGACCAAGACTTGAATGTTCCCTGCGAACTTTACTGGGGACTAGATTTCCAGGAAGGCACATTCTTTGATTTTCCTGCTAAATCTAGTTAATCACTTGCTAAATACTCTAGCATTTTTTTTAACTAGACATATAAGCACAATTGATCCAAATATTAAAAGGAAAGACTGAAAATACCTATATGTTTCTTATAAACATAATGTAAATCCACTGAGAAGTGATCAATAATTTCAGAAAGATTAATTCACTGTTCAGTTCCCTAACTCATGCTACCTTGGACTCCATCTCTTACTCAAATAAGGGATGTGCTGTTTTTTTAAGTAACAACATTATGCCCCTTTCTTTGGCCATGCAAAACTCCCGCTGACTTCAGAGGTCAGGCACAGTGATGCTACGGCCACAGGATTTGACTCATGAAACACCACCTACAACTACACTTGGATGTCTAAATAATGAGACACCTCAGACTAAAAACTCTGCCCCAGGAACCCAAAGACTTTTAACAGTAATAGGCATACTTGAGAAGGTTTTGCACATTTACAGCTCATGCTATTATAAATGAATTGAGAAGTCAGTGATAAAGGCTTAACCCTCGATACAATAAAGAGGGACAATCCTAGTAAAGGCTACAATTTAATTTGCTTTTCCTCCAGTGATGCCTTTTTCTGTCAAACTCACATTGGCTTCTCAGTATATTCTGCAAATGGAGACTTGGAGAAGTACCCTCGTAATGGGAAGAAGTGAAAAATAATTTAAAAGACATGAAGAACAAATTTTAGAGTGTTTCTATTGGTGAAGGATGAAATGGAAGCAATAAGTAGAACAAATAAAGAAATGCAATAAATGAAATGGAAGCCGAACATGTCAGCTACAGAGTCCATTAAAGCACGCCGGAGGGGGTGGACATTATTTTAAATAATGAACCCAGACATGTCTAACCTGCATATCATTGACAGCATCATTACCAAAAAAATCTTATAATTTTTAACCTTTTTTTTTCTCTTTTTCTAGAAAGCTCCTGAATTAACTAGTCACTTCTAACGTGAGAAGTAAGGACAAAGATGAAATGAGTCAATGCCAGAGGATCCGTTCTTATAAAAAAATAGGAAAGTGGTGACCAGGAAGAGACAGGTGCAAAATCTCACCTTTTGATTAGTACATTTTCCTCAGCAGGATAATGCCTCTGAATCAATACTCCTGAAAGTCTGAGTCGGATTTGCAAAGATGCTCTGTTTGTTGCACACTTTGCACTGTTCTCCCAAGCTCAACCAGAGACCGCTGGAAAGCAGGACAAATGGTGAACATGTGTTGACATTTCTTGTGACAGACATCACCACCGACACTTATATTGTTTGGCAGAAAGTAATAAGTATTTTTAGAGATGCTATCATTCACATTATGGATAATGTTAATCTATTAAACCTGAAAGAAAATTTAGAATTAGCTGGTTCTTCACTATTTGTGTTATTTTTTTATTTCTTCTTAGTTTACAGTAATGGTAAACTGGCTTATGGCTTATAATCAATTTTTAATCAATGTGCCTGTAAAATTGGCATTGGAAGAATTTAAAAATAGCCAAGGCTGTAAATAGTGCTAAGAATATTGATTTAATAATGAATGAAGTGGCATTAATTGTAATCAAAATTTAATCTCCCTGGCTGTCTAGGGACAGTTCCAAGAGAAGAAATGAGGTAAGCTGAAAGCAATGCATGGTGAGAGTCAGCAACCCACAGGAAAATCCCTTCCTGATCCTTTCCTGTGTGATGCTCAGCAACTTTCACTCCTACCACCACCAAGAGTCCTGTCACCTGATGGGAAAACACTTATCAGGCCACATTGCAGGGCCGAACTGCTTTTGGCCAGTGTGGGACAGTAAGCTTAAATACCACTGATGTCATCAACTGTAATGGGTAATTCATCCATGGGTCTGCCTGCAGGTTCTTGCTTCCATTGATTTTAAAATTATAGGTGTCAGATTTCCTGCCCTACAAAGCAAACTTCATTATCTACAGCTATTAAATGACTGTTCCCTGGTACTCTGTCGGTTACAAATTTCTGGACCAAAGCCTGCTGGTTGGATAGGTCAGGAATTTGTATTTGAGGGTCCTTACAAGATGTTGAAAACCCTTTACATGCTCTGGCAAGTAAAGGCAGAGGGACTGCATGTTCAGCACATCCTTTTGAGTTACATGCTCGGTGCAGAGCGTCCTGCAGTTGCAGGGGAAAGGATGCGATGATCTTTGTGGTCCTTTTCATCCTTATGTTCTCAGATGAAAGAGAAATCAGTTTTATCCCCCATGGACTCCTAATAGGTAGTAGGAAGTACTAGTAGAAAGCACTGTTAGATTACCAGACAGAAACTTGTACCCAAGGTGCAGAGGCAGCTAGAAGAATCAGAAGTAATCCACATGGCAGAGGAGCATTTATGGGAGGGAATACAGGAATGGTGCAGAGGAACTGAGTAAAGGGGAAAAAAAAAGTTAATATACTTTTTTAAGAAATGTGCCAGCACTTTATTGTAAAAATAGTTAAGAATAATTATATACAATGGCAACTACTGTAGTTGCTATAAGTGACTGCATGTTTACAAAGAGATGAATCCACAGATTTTGTATTAAATACTATCCACAGTACAGCAAGTTTGGGAATTCCTGACTGACAGAAGCTTTACAAAATGTCAAAATGACCTTGCCACGTCTGCTTACTTATTTGTTCTTCCACTTTGAAAATGCCACTTCAGTAGAGAGATGCTTATGGTTTTTATATGTAGTCAATGAGCTTCCACAATCCAAATCACACTCTAAAGTACTTTCATGGCACCCTTCATGCCAAGCTCCATAGAATTTGTGTAATGAATTTCAGCAGTGACCTCATCACTTCACTGGTGTTGTACAGTCTGAGAAAAGCTCTGAAGTAGCTCGTGTTTTATTAATGAGAATTCAGACAGGGTCAAATTTACTTCCTCAACATTGAAAACATTTGATTCCCAGCATGTTTGTTTACCTGCAAATTTAGAACCCACTTTTTGCTGTATATTGAGCAAACACAGTCTAAATAAAAAAGAAAAAAGAACCCAAAACAACCCCCCCAAAACACCTGAAGGCTTGATACACCTCATGGAGGTTTTATCCACAGTTTTCATGGAGCATGAGTTTCAAAGAGAGACTGAGAAAAAGCTGCTACATGAGCCAACACAACAGGCAAGTTAATTTGGGTGTGATAGACCCTCGTGCTTTCTCAAATAACTAAAGTTAATCCTATTTTAACATTTGTTCACTACTCACTGACTCCTGGAAAGTGAGTCCATGAAGACTCATGTCTTCATCTCTCTGGAAGAAAAACAAAACTACTTTAAAATGCTGTGCTATGACTGAAAATATGTTTTTTTCCCCCTTTCTTCTTCCTGGCATCTTAGGGATACCTGTCACCCTAGTCATAAGCAATATTTTCCTAAGTTATATTCCTGTTCTCAATGCTGACTTTAGACTTTCACCAAAACCACCTTAACAAAGCAGTTTTTTCCTGAAATAGGATGAGAACAGATAAGATCTCTCAGCAGTTTGAGGCAGCTCACCTAACCTTCCAGTGTATCTATAATTCAGCACACTGCAAGATAAGATGAATTTTGACAAATAAAAATAAATAATGCATGCTTTCAGAGAAAAAGAAAAGTATATGGAACAAGAAAGAGCATGCTTATGAAAAAATTAACCAAGGAACAAAAAGAGGGAAAGATTGTTTACCAAATATGAGAAGATATTGAATAATGTAAGTTCAGAGTCCTCAAAATAATCTATTCACGGACCAGTAATTGGGATAGTCCTTACTACACGTCAAAAAAATTTGTGTTAGCAACAGTAAGAAATGTTGTATTTAGTGAAAATGTAATCCTTTGCCCCTAGCTGGTGCAAAATTCAGCCTGAAATTGCTACCAAAGAATCTGAACCAAGCTGATCCTTTTGCACTCTCCCAGCATATTTCTGACTCCTGTTAAAAGCCAAATGTGCTAAATTCTTACCATTAAATGCCAGATTAATTCCAGACAAACACCAGAAATAGATGTATTATCTTAAAAAAAAATACTGAGTGTCCAGAATTTAAACTATTGTTAATATATAAAAAAATCAAGCTGATTCATCCTTTGTGGAACACTTTGACTACTATTTTACCTGTTTTCTATGAAAACTCTACGTAACAGATGTGACTTTTAAACATTATTTGAATATTCAGTTACTTATTACTATACAGTATTAATATAAATGTACTGAAAAGGCAAATTAGCACCTTGTACCTAGCCCTTGTAGTTTATGTGGATAGAAGACTAGTTCAAGGGTATCAGTCAACATTTTCAGATGTAGACTTATTTCTCATATTTAGTTTGCTGAAGCAAAGTAAACAAGTGGTTAAGATTTGTAGAGGGATCTATCTATACCGTGTATAACAAATCATTAGGTCCTCATTTCAAGCAAATGCAAAGGATAAGGAAAATTAAATAGTTTCTGCATGAGGACTGATAAAATAGATCAAGAGTCTATAGATTGGAAAAGACATGACTAAGGAAGAAATACAACAGGAAAATATATTTCAGGTGGGAGGGAAAAAGTAAACAGAGTATGGATGTTCATTGCCACATCCTGTAAAATGACTAAGTAAGCCTAAATTAAAAGAGGAAATGGTAGGATGAAAATCACCTGAAGGAATACCAAAGGAAGCTGTGGAGGTCCTTGTCACATGGGAGCTATCACAACTGCGAAATTTTTTTCTTGGTTCAAGAGGACACCATCTGAACAACCTGATCTAGTTGAAAATGTCCCCGCTCATTGCAAGGGGGTGGATTAGATGACTTTTAAAGGTTCCTTCCAATTCAAACTATTCTGTGATTCTATGATCTAAATTCATTGAAGAAAACTGCATTAATAGGTCTTCGGGAATAAAAGACAATGCAATTCACTGGAATTGGAGATTAGTCTGTAGGAATATCCACTTCAGGTCTGTCTTGTTCTGATATGATTTTTTGTTGAGCATGGAAATGACTTAGAAAATGTGACCACTGAACCTGGATTTAATGTAAAAGGCAAAAGAGGCAATTCTATGACCATGATAATGTAAAAGGCAAAAGAGGCAATTCTAGGTGTGATATGAGCCAAGCAGAAGTCCATGACCTAAAAAGGTTTTTTAGCCAACCCGTGGAGAACAGGAAGGTGTCAACAGGCAGGAGCCAAAACACAGACAAGGGAAGGAAGAAGTGGGTTTTGAAGGCAAAGTAAACCCTAGTGAGGACTGAAGGAAGTCTGAATATGAGAGATGGTTTTAGACATTTGCATGTGCAACGACTGTCATAGTCACTCCCTGTGGTGGCAAACTCCAGGAAATAGACTGGGGCTACTACGTATACAATAAACACACTGAGTCTCAAGAAGATAGAAGAGACATGAAAGGGACTGGAATTCACAGTGGGTTTTTTCCTCTGTTACACACCAGGTGATTAAAAGAATCCCATTTTAGTGACATAAAATACCAAAGCGCATTGCAGAATAGATTCTAGATTGTATTCATAAGAGAATGGTTAGAGAAATAAGTAATCTTTATGTTGCTTTATGAAGAGAAACATTTATGCTTATGCACCCATTTTATCCAAACTGAGGTAGAATTGAGGAAGAATCAGCCAGTGACCAACTCCTTCAATTTTGTGTCCAAGCTATGTGTTAGTTGTTAGATCTGTGCAATGAAGTGCAACCAGCTGTTCCTTCCCTCTGGCCACTGTGAATTATTAATTGCTGTTTGTCTCTGAATTTGTCACTCCTTGGAGGATCTCATTAAAGAAAATGACACAATGAGAACAAATACATGAGATACCAAGTCCTCCACTTCCAGGCCTGTTATTCAGACACATCTGTTCACACAAAAATATAATTTCAATTAAGCTTTGTATCAGAACACCTTTACAGCTATGAATCTCTATGAAAATAGCAATTCACAGGTGTGACACAAAATTGATTAAGCCATAAAGAATGTACACTGTAGTGGCAATTTTCAAAAGAGCGTGAAAGAAAATAAATGATCAGATGTTTTAAAAGCATGCAACACTTAAAATCCTTTGATAATCCATTGATATCCGAGGGAAAATTTAGACACTTTTAGCTTTAAAAATCCACTTTTCTTTGGTCTGAAAGCTGAGATCCAGGAAAAATTTGTCTCTGTTTTAAAACTAAGGCCCATTGTACACAGATCTCTCTTCACATTGTAAGAATCTGATTTTCAAAAGGAATAGCCTTTCGGCACATGTTATTTTCCAGTGTTGATTTCGTGTTTATTTGTACGTCCATAAGAACATTAATGTGATGTAATGACACGGAGTGCAGAAATAATGAAATGCTGTTTACTTGCCAAGCTGTCGCAGAAAAATCTATTGCCACCCAAGAAGTAAATATAATTTCACATAAAGTTTTCCCAAACAGCAAAATAAAATAGGATGATTCCAGCTTCAAAAAATATTTTCTTATTGCAAAAATAACAATAAACCGGAGCAGTTCATCTCTGATTTACACTTGACTGATGATACATTTTGAAAGTACTAGACACGAAGTTCATTGTCATATATGAAACAGAAAACACCAGTCACTACATTCACCAGGAAAACATTCCTCAAGAAAATGTATTGGAAATGTAGTCAGAACTCTCATTCACTTCCTTGAGACTCTAAGAACAATTATGTAAGATAAAGGATCATAATTTGCTTTAGATCCCCCTGGCCCAGCACTGCACTTGTTTCACTGCCATCCTGAGGTTGTTAAAACAGCCACATAACTCAGTGCTGAAATAATCCAAACGTCACAGTAGCTTCATGACATGACATCATATTTTAGGCAGTTCAGCAAGAACTTTCCTCTTCAAGAACCCTAGGAGATAGTTACTAATTGAATTTTACTGCCCGGTAATTTAAAGACAGACTTACATCTGGCCACTTCATAGACATGCTTATCTTAGCGCCAGCTTGGGCTACGAAGAAACGATTGACATAGATGGTACTGATATCAGATCTGTGTCCCTGCTGTATGACAACCACATCTTCCAACATTGCTACCTCACCTTCCTCAGACTTTGTTGTTTTCCACCTTTTGGAATTTTGCCCAAGTTAGAAAATATCAAATGAACACAAATCAGGAGAACCATCTTATCTTTCCACTCAACGCCTCCATAATAGCTTCAAGGATCCAGGTCACTCTGGTTAAGCCTTTCTACCAGGATTCACCAGGATGTGTAACCCACATTTGGGAGTGCAGGTTAGTGGGCAGCCAAATGATACCACCACACTGGGACACAACGACCATTGCTTCTCCTCCCAGAGCCAGTGAACTCTTCCCCCTGCCTGCAATGCTATTCTTCAAAGGCAGACACCAATTCAAACAACTGCAGAAAACCAACTCCTGCTTTTGAAATGAAAAGCAGAGCCAAAATTCTGAGTCCTCTTAGAAAGTTTTCTTCTTTATTTATATTTATTTTGTAAAGAAAACAATGTAGAAATGTAGAAACATTAAGGCTGGAAAAGATGTCCAGAAATCTAGTTCACCCCTTCTCAAAACTGAGCTAACTTCAAACTTCCAGTGGTGTAGGGCAGTACAAACTGCCCCACTCTTTGCTGAATACATTGGCTGTGCCTCTGGTGTCACTAAGGATTTAGGAACACAGAGCACAGACCTGAGAGAAATCTTGGCTAGCACAGCCAGGTCCCCACTGCAGAAAATGACCATATAAACAGCTTCAGAAGTTCCTCAGGCTCCATTTGGAATCCGTTTTGGTTCTGTCTCCACTATTTCTGCTGGAAAGTCACTCCAGAGTCACACTGTTGTAACCTTCTTTTAATATTCATCATTAATGCAATCATGGGCCCCATCTACCCATTAGTATCTAGATTGCCTGTAGCTTAAATAGCCTTTCCTTCGCACTACTGCCATTTACTGCTTATGCAGGCTGCCTGTCTCTTCTTAATGTATTTCTAGAAAACAATGATATCCTCTCTTAGTCTTTACATACTCATATTGGTAGGACAGATAAGGGAGGGCATTGACCTATAAAATAGTTTTGCACTAACCTTACAAGTAAGATTGATTTAAATACCAACTAAAGGCCTCTGTCTGAAAAAGAATGGTCTAAATTAACATAGCCATCCATGTACCACCCGTGCGTGCGGGGTGGAAGTGAGGTCAGTACAGTCACAATCCATAAGAAAAGACAGTAAGAGGCGCAGACCCTGGGTGTTTTCGTTACCTTCAGCTCTGGGAAGGGACTTGTGCTTTGCTGCGTCTGAGAGCAACTCTGGGCAGGACTGAGAGGCTTCAGTTGTGCTGGCTGCAGAGACAGAGATGATGGAATAGCTGCACGAGACACGTTTGAAACCACCTCTAGAATTAAACTAGTCCCAAAAGCCATATGAAACCTCCCGTTTTGTTTTATAATGGTCTCTGTTTTCATTCATCTTCAAACCAGTGTGAATTAAACTGAAATACAACACTTTTGTAGACCGTAGCGTGGGTTTAATGGCATTTCCCAGTGCACTGCTTCAGCTCTGCCAAATAAAAAAGCCCCTGGAGTGTAAAGATAGGGGAGTATCTATAAGGAGGGCCATCTGAAACAGCTCCTGGGGAGAGGGCACTCAGCATTTTAAAACATATGTAGAGGAACAAGCTTTATGAGAAATTCTGATACAGTTCAAACCAGGGGGCTGATCAAAGGTAAGCACATTCACCGCTCAAGCACAGAGGAAATCAAGCAATATGAAAGAACAAATGACTTGTAACATTTTGCAGACTAGCTGTACAAGGGTTTGCATGGACTGAAATACATTGAAGGAACCACCTGAGAATTTCAGATGTTGAGGCATACAAAGGAGGGAAGGTGAAAAAATATGAAACCAACAAGAATTTTAATGAAACAGCAAATGCAGTAGTGCCTTTTGACTTAGTCTGATTACAAAATATATGAAAGAAGAAATAAGACAAAAGGATAATGTATTGACTAAGTTAAAGGAAAAAAACCAACTGTTTAAGATCAGACACTGCTCTGTTACAGTGTTTGAACTAACAAGAATGTAAAAGAAGCAGCTATTTAGATCCAGGTTTCCCTCAGAGAATTCAGTTGCCAAAATTGACCTCTGAAGTGACCCAAATCTTCCACAATCAGCTCCTGGGTTTATGGTCTACAGTTTCTGAACAAGAGTGCCACGGAAGTTGAGTCACTAGCAGAGACACAAAGTACCCAATGTTAATTGCTAACTTTAAAGAAAGCCCACCAGGGATCTGAAGTCTACTTTTAGCTGTAGTTGGCTCTGAGAATCAGGGGTTATAAGTGTCTTCCCTACATGTTTCCAACTCTACTATAAGGTTAATGCAGTAAGCTGTGGACTAGACTCTCTACTAAATATACTGACAGGGGATAGACTTCTCGTGTCTGTGTGTGTGTGTGAAAAAATAAGCTGAGCTAGTCTGTAAATAATGAATAAAAGCAATCAATCATAGCCAGGAAAGGAGGACATTACCACAGAAAGAAATATCATGGGAAGGGCAAAAGAAATTTTTCATTCTTAATATGATCTCAGCACTATCTTGAAAATGAATACTGCTTTCTTTATCACTTATGTAATGCTTTTTTATCAGCAGAGAGAAGGCAACACCCAAATGAAAACAAATTTTGTGTTTCCAGTTTGTTCGATGTAAATAAAGAGGAAAAAAATCATTTTCAGTATTCCTATTTACTGAGCTGCTCAGTGAAACACAGGAATCGAGTGTTTCGTTCTCCAAGGCACAGAACAGCATCCTGATGGCTGGAATTGGCTGAAGCAATTTCAGAACAACTGATGATGCTTATAAGACTCCAGCAACGATAACTATAGCACTGAAACACTATGAAGCCAAAGACTATGCTTATCTTTAAAAAGAAGAGCAGTGAAGAAAGTATTGGTTAGCCAACTATTTCTTAGCAAGGAAACAAGGAGCATATAACACAGAGTTGATAAGTACAATCTTTTTTGATTCTACCAAAAAAAGATTTTCTTTGTATAACCAGATCATCAGTCTTTGTGGATGGAAAGACAAAGTAGGCATCGCATATCTAGGTTTTGGTAAGTCTATTAACTTAGCCTTAGGACAGACTCCCAGTGCTCTAAATGAAAATGCTAAAAAAGAGTTTGGCTACTCATTTCCAGAGAGTAATTTGTTGGATTCACTGACAAAATTGAAAGACTTGTCAAGCAGCGTTCTCCAAAGGTCTGTACAATCTGGATGATGGATGGTCAGTATGCCTATTAAAAGTGCAGATAATACAAAGCTAGAAATGACTGTGCATAGGCTGTAGGATGGGATAACAACTTAATAATGATCCTGAAAAGTTGGAGGAATGGTCCAAAACTGGGATGAAACCCAGTATGTGTGAGATTCAGCAAGTGCAAGGTTCTAAAGATAAAGTGTAATCAAGTGGACAGGATGGGGAACAACAGACTGCGTAGCTCTTTTGCGGAAATGTCATTCAGAAATAGAGTGCAGAAAGAGAGGAAGTCCAAAGAGAAGCAATGAGACTGACAGAAGTATGGAAAACATTGCTTCTGGTTGAATGTAAGGAACAGTTGTTGGAAGGCTGATGGGGAACTGTAAACCATCTGAGTTCAAAAAGACTCTTTAAAACCTTGCAAGAGAGTTTTCAAATCCCTTTTGCGAAAACAGAGGGTTGTAAAGTGTTCTTCATATCTGTGGTAGATAGGACAAAGAATATTTAGATAAGACACTAGGAAAACTCTTTAATTACAAGCTCTGATTTACAAGGAATTTCAATTCACTGCCTGTGGAATTCACAGAGTTTTAACACCAGAGGGCGGGTTAAAGGTTAGGCAAACTTCTGTAAGGAGTGATAAATGTATTGTTGATCCTGTCTTTGGATGGGGAATGGATTAAATGACCTTTCCATGTCATTTTCAGCCTTGTTAACTACAGTTTAAAGTGTCAGTTGTGGACATCTTGGTATTTGCCAGAAAATGTTCTACTCTTACAGAATATTCAGTTCTTTGATGGATCAGCTGTAAATTAAGTAAAACTTCATTCACTGGGGTAAGAACAGTGTACAAATCTTGTTCCCATATTTTGGGAGTCACTGAAAATTTATCAAAACATCATAACCAGTGTAGATATATAGCATGTCAGCTGCCTCATGGTAACCACTCCCAGGAACTGTCCTGCGAGGTGGTTTGCATGCTTTGAATCATAGAATCACCGAATCATTTCAGTTGGAAAAGACCCTTAGGATCATCAAGTCCAACTGTAAACTTTGAGAAGTATGTTATCCCAAATTTCCCGATATTTTTCAAGAGTGAAAGCATTCAAGTAAACAAATTCCACTGGGCAGCTGATACTTTTTCAGTGCACAGCCTCTCTTACCTCGCAGTAATTTATTCATGTAGCCATACCCCTGTGCTCAGTGGAGGTCATGAATTCAAGACTCATACAGACTAAATAATTAATTTGTCTTGTAATACCACACTGAACTCTTTAACATGCACCTGGACAACTATGAGAGACTGCACAGAAAAGTAGAGCAGAGGCAGAGAGTGACTAGCAAGCCCACATGTGGGTTACCCTGATCGGAGATCACAGACCCATTTCCACTACCCCTATGCACTGCTATTGCACGGTTATCTGAAAACCACCCTCATGCACACTCAGTCAAGAGAGGTATTTTTCCTTCTCAAAAAAAAGAGTAGCGACAAAATACTCTGTATACAAGACAACTCAGTGGTCATAGCATGAGATGTTGCCACGTCACATCTCAGGTATACTCCCGTAAAGCCACTCTTCTAGCCCATTTTTTTTTTCTTCACCATTTCTCTGCCTCCTTTGAACATTCTGCATTTCCATCTCATTTGGATATTATGAAATAATTTATCTTAGTTCCTCAAATACAGTTTTTTCACAGCATAAGTGGCTTCTCTAGTGACATAGGGTATTTTAGTACTTTAGAAGGAATTTTATCTAATGACAGTGATAAACTACACGAGATTCAAAGCCTTAGCTAGTATGCTTACATGTTAGTAAAAATCACTCAGGTCCCAAAATTTACTCAAATTAGATAACACAAAACCCCTTAACGATCTGTGAGACTACTTGTTAGGTGAGAGTATTATAAAAGTATTAGAGTCATTCATATGACATATTGCTTTCCTATAAAGTGATCACTAGCAAGTAGCTATGTATACTACCTTAAAAAAAAAAACCACCCAAGAAATTTAGCAAGTGTGTTTTCCTATTTTGTTCAAAGGGCTTTTTGACTGCAAGAAAGAGGCCCTCAGAATGATAAGGATTCAATACAGAACTGACATTCTGCCTGGAAAGCAGCCAGGCTTTCATATGTAAATTTTCTGGTGTGTTTTGATTTTTACTTTTAAAAAGTGTATTGTTCTGCGTATAGAACGAATATTTTTGGAACAGTTGCATAACGGTAAATTTGCCCTTGGTGAATTTTTCTTTGGTTGCCTGAAATACTATTGCTTCATCTTAGTTCTTCTGAAATGACAGATTCATAAATGCCCAAAGGCCTTTATACATTAACTAGTTAATATGAGATGTCACCATGATTAATGAATGAGGGTTTTTTTTTAAAAAAAGCAGTACTTTCATTACCGGTTTTCATGACAGGAGCCTGACATGACAGTACTAAAAGTTGCATAAGAAGAGGAAGAAGAAAACTTCAAAATTTTGTAGGATTAAGGTAAACCAGAAAAAAAAGAAATACGTAAAGAAGAATGGTAAGATAAGTGTATTACAGTGTGAGATATACTTGGGTTTATTCTAAAATAACAAAGAGATGTTTTCGATGGTAGATCAAAAAAATGCTGAAAAACAGATATGAAATTGTTTGTGAGAGCTGAACTGGCAGCAAGGCAAAAATGCACTTTCACCTATAACTATCAGCTATGCTTATTTAAAGATGACTAGAGGAAACAAGAAAATAAGTGTCCATGGAGTATGCTGTACTGGAAGGTGCTAACGGCTGACACCAGAAGAGTTTAAGACCTAATGTGAGGATAAGGTACTTAAGTCTAAGATGGAAAAGACAGGTTACAAGCTAAAACATTTTGAAACCCAGAACAAGCCACTCTCTTTAGTTCGAAGCAGATGTGGACAGAAGGACTGACCGTGGAAGGCAGTATGCCTGCAAAAAAAAAGTATAGCTAAATCAGGGCTAGACTTCAACAGTTTCAGGAACCAGGGCTTATTATTACTGGAGGCAGAAAGTCAGTAAAAGAGGAGCTATCACTATGGGCAGAGGTAGATTTAATGGAGAAGAAGAATGGTCAGACATGCCCAGTCCCGCTGTGTACCGGGAGGTGTAGTGCAGCAGCTCTGCTTTGCATGACGGGTAGAAGCTGGGCTGTTGTACAATTTCTTCCGTTCATCGGCCATGACCCTCTTTACACATGGAGTCCACATCAATTAGAGAGACATCACAAAGAGCATGCCAGCTTCTAATTTCTGTCTTCTCAACCCCCATCATAAGTCTCTTTACAACACTTTCTAGCTTAGCTCCAGCTACTGAGGCAACGTAGGGGTACAGAAGATGGGATCATCTAACAGTCTTTTCTTGAACTGTTCACTAAGACTCCTTGTCTCATAAGGTTTCACATCACTTGGAGGCAAAGGTAATATGCTTTGCAAAGTCATGCTGCTGAAAGAGAAAAAGGCAAGAGAATGAAAATTTATGAGAATGTATAGGAACAAACTTGGGAAGGTCCAAGACCCCAGCCTTCTCCTCCTCCTCTCCAGTTACCCACTTTTACAAAAATTACTGGAACTCTGTTTCCTTTGAGACACTAAATCAGGCTGAAATCAGCTGCTGGTTTTAACATGTTCTTGGCAAAAAGACTGACATCTTAGAGAGATTGCTTCTGTAGGAGACCACAACAGTAAACTCCTTACAGTAATCACTTGGGGCGTGAGAATTCTGTACAATTCAGCTTCTTCCCCAGCAGTGGCAGAGTAATGCAGATAGATGTTCAGGGTTCCCTGAATGGAAGGAAACTACTGACCACTTCTGAGAATTACCCTCAACTAACCTCAATCAACCCCCCTTTTTTTTGGACAGAAGCTGTTCCTTCTTCCTTTCTTTCCCTTGAGGTCTCACCCCTATATGCTACACTTGTTCTCCCTTCATTTCTCACTGTCATTGAGGACCTGCTACTGCAGCCTGTGCTTTCCTTCCCCCTCCACCAGTGTCATCTCCTGCTCCTCAGGATCTTTGAACTCATGTGACACCTACTTCAATGGCACAACATCACTTGCTAGTGGCAAGGGATAAAAAGTGCCTCATCATCATGGGGAAAACCAGCGCTTCTCCAGCTCTGTGCTAGAAATTTTTGTGGGAGGGAAAAGCAGCAGCTGCTGTGATGCTCACTCTTCCCCCAGCACACCACAGCTCTCCTCTGGGACCACAAGAAAAGAAAGTTAAAGAGAAGCCACTCAGCCTGACTCTGGGATGTTTACTCTTTTCATCAGCGATTTGCATAAAAGAAACATTACCAAAAAGTTAATGAGACTTTGACTTTGACATTGAAATGACTCTATTTCAACTATGCAAGATTTCCTAGAAATGGGGAATGATGCTTTTTAAAATAGCCCAGACCTTTTCAGGTTTTCCAAAGGCATTGCAAATCACTCTGCTTTGGAAGAAAAACAAGTTTCCAAATGTCAGAATTTCCTATGAAACAGAAATTCAGTTAAATTGAGCTTTTACTGCCATCCTCACTCACCACAGATAAGAAAGTGCAGCTGTATCTGGTGTTACTGTTCCAGGGAAGTGACAAAGAGATTTCCCCATTTGATGGTCTTGTCCACAAAGAATGCATGCACTGTCTTCCTTTTCAGTTAAAAAATAAAGTTTTAAAAATGGTTCCAGAACAATAATTAAAAACAATATATGCTATTTACATGCTGCTTAGTCACCTAAATCAGAAGAAACTCAAAAATGAATCTGATTGCAATGATTACTGAAACTAAAGACTGACAGAGAGTGAGGTGAGTGAATTGGCACTTTTCTGCAGAAATAGACTCCCTGGAAACTATAATAAGCAATCATGGCTTTGTAAGAGTCCTTATTCGTCCACCTGCATAATGTATTCATGGTAGTTTTTTTAAAATACAGAGGACCAATTTGTACCTGTACTGCCTGAGGTGCATGATTAAGTTTTTTCCCTGGATTTCAAAAATGCATGTGTGAGTGGGAAGGCAGCTAAGGACTTAAAAAGAATAGTTGTATACAGTTTTTAAATTCAGATGTTTATAGACATGGTTCTTCTTAAAAAGATCAGCTTAAATCCCATGTTATGTGATTTTTAACTTCTCTCTATGAAAGAAGTGCTTTAACTCCTTTTTTACATGGGTGACCATGGAGGTATGAGAATGTTGCTCAGCAGGTACCCTTCATCGATGCCGCCTGCTGTGATAAGGCAACACAGATCTCAGGTTCTTTACCTACTCTGTGGTTGGATGCACTCTCTTCTTTTTAACACCCGCAGCAGTGTGGGACTCAGGCACCAGAGCATGCCATCGTTTGTGGTGGTAGGAATGGCCACTCTCCTTCCCTGGGTCTATCAGTAGCCCCAGGGGCTCGCTGTGACACAGCAGAGCAGCACCGAGCTACAAGCACACAGTTAAGGTAACACACCTGCCCACTGAATGCAAAGCAGACATGCCGGACGCAGTGCTCTTCCTATGGCCTCTTCTTCCTTTGACAGCAACATGATCAATAGGGACCACTGAAAATAATTTGAGTATATTAACAAGTCATTTTCCTCGATGGGGGATGATAGAAAAAGCAAATTTATGGGGAGACTTGGGACAGAGCTAGACTCATTTTGTTTTGGGGATCAACAGCCAAATTCCATGGTTTACAGGCCAAGATGCCTCTGTGTCAAGGAAACCTGTGGGTGCCAAGAGCTGCACCCCTTGCACTGCAGCCAAGGGCCCTGTTAAATTCAGCAGTTTTGTCCTTGACCTAAAGCAGGCAGTAAAGCTCCTGCTTTAAAGCTGGTTATACCAACTTCCCGTTAATGTAATGGTCTGACCCTTCACCATTTGGAAAAATGCTGTAAGGGCCTGGAGGACATCCATCCCCTCGTGGGGTTTGGCTGCTGGGGTCTGGGGCCAGGTTGGGGACACTGCAGCCTACCCAACTGGTGTCCTCCTTGGGTCCCAGCCCTGCTGACCCCTCACACCGTTAAGTAAAAGGATCTGTACATTTATGTACACCCATGTACTTATTTCTCCCCACTTTGCTTTAATTAACTGGATAAGCATGCCTTGCTCTGCAGTGGAACAGTAACCATACTGCCCATTAAGTAATATCTCCCTTCAGACAGCTCGAAGACTTGGGCATTACAAAAGGACAGGAAAGAAAACCAAGGCAGGCTTAGAGCAATAGCCAGAGACACAGCCAAGCTTATCATGAACAAAACAATGCTGGCTGGCAAAAGATATTATTCCTGCCTTCACCTCAGTGACCAGTCTTGTCCCAGTGGAATGCAAGCCGAGGAACCACAGAAATAGCTCTGGCAACTTGCCTTGGTCTAGTTCTCAAGAAAACTTGGGTATAAAATTACCTCACCCGGGGGGTGGCCTATGGTGTGGGCTTTAGCACAGAACTATTTTGTTCACTGCTGATATTTTTACACACTGAGAACAAGAAAAAGTTCTGACTAAAGTCAATCCTGTTGTTCATCCGCAGGTTCTCTAATACACATGTCCATCCTAATGAGTACTTTACTTTCAGACATCAATTATTTCCGCCTCTTTCCCATGAGACAGCACCCGGTGTTCGAAACGATGTTTCTTTTCCCAGTGTTGTCATTCTCATTTAGTCTAGAATAGTTGAAAAATAAGTAGTCAATTCCCACTTCCTTCCTCTGCAGAATTTGCAGTAATAACCTGGAATTACAGTTCAACATCAAATCTTTTTCAGCAGATGGCTTTCAGCAAATAAATACACTCAACTTGCCAAGCTTTCTCCTGAAGTACAAAAGCCATCCACATCAAATCATAATTTTAGGAGTTTTCATTTTCATATTTTGGTCTATATTTTGTTCACGAACCATAACGTGTAGTGAGATGTGAACTCTTATTTGCTCAAATTTACATGATGTTTTTCATAGCAGGTGCAGATTTTAGGGGTTGGGGGCAGAAGTAAAACAAGACTGTGAATGGGATAACCTTAGCACCAGTTTTTACAGCACCTACTCCCATGTGTTATATGTTACAAAACAATAATCAGCTTCTCTCTGCTGCTCCCCACTTTACACCAAGGATCTGTTTGCCTTTAGAAATATAAAAGTGTTTTAGCAGATTTTTATAGGAAAATCCAAATGCCCCTAAAACACACACAAATGAACTGGCGAAGGAAATATTTTCTTACATCCACTGCGTAAGACTAATTTGTAAAAACCAAATCAAATCAAAAAAATTATCCAAGACCATGCAGTCATACCAGTAAGATCTATAAGGCATCAGCTAAAAACATAGTGTAATTCAATGGCTGGCAGCTGAAACCAAAGTTCAGAAAAATCAAGGCAGAAATGAAGGTTTGATATTTTCAAGTGAGGTTAATTACCTATTAAAACAAATCAACATGGGACTGGAAATTCTCCATCCTCCAACTGGTTTTTAGTTCTGGTCTCTTTACATCACAAAAACATCCAGGTACTTCCTTCCTTATGAGTGAATACTCTTCTGAATACTTTTCTATAGTGGTTGCCTACCACCACAGCAATGTGTGGGACTTCTCCTTAAGAAGTCTGAGCAAATTCAAGTTGACATTCAGATTTCTGTATGTTTACCCAAACTGCAATAAATTCCCAAACCTTCTGCACATCCGCTTCCCTCACCACTGTCCCCAGGCTTTCTTCCATTTCCTAGGACCACCTACAAAATCACTTACACTCTCCTTAGACCATTGTGAACACCCACTTGTTTGGCAAAATATCAAAACAATTGTCTACCTTGACAGTTATTTCTTTTCTCTCTCAGATTTGCTTCATTCCACCACGCACTTGTCCCTGCTGAGCAGATGTACGGTCTCGCTGGTGAGTTTTCTCCCTCCTCCGCTCCACTTTTGCCCTTTCTGTCTCATCATCTTCTCTGTGGATTTTTTTTTGTTTCATAAGCTCTACCTCCAGGGAGTCTATGCTATGTCTTTGAGAACAACAGGAGGAGATGTCCCTTAACTTCCAGCAAAAGGTCTTGCTAGAGGACAGAGAAACTGTGAACATAGAAAATTCTTTAATTTGATGGTAATGTGAAAAATTCTCTAGGGTATAATCGTTCTCTTAAAATGTCTACCAGCACTTGCCCAGAGCTAAAAAAGAGTGTGGATGCAGCATTAGTATGTGTTATTATAAAACACACTCTGTGAAGTTCTGTACTATGCCTGCAAAATGACTCCTATTAAGAAGAAAAGGTAATGAGTACTGAAATCTGGAATGACAAAAAATAAAGAAAAAGACTGTGCTCTGTACCTGATTTTACTTGATTTTTAATTGATAATGGAAGTATGTTGGTCATTCTGTATCCCAGTACCATAAGACTTTCTCTTTTAGCTGTACCTTATAACAATTTTGCTTCTATTGGATATATATTTTCATCATGATATACATCATATGAATATTCACCTTACCACACCACACAGAGGCTGTGCTGCAGCTGCAGAGGTGTAATTTTGCTGGGCTGGGCACGAGCAGAAGTCAATTCTCAGGGTCCCCCTGAGCACTGAGCTGCAGACGTCTGCTCGCATGTTCCTTTCTTGCTGAAGAGCGCGTGTTCATGAGGGTGTGCCGTGTTGGTGAGATTGTTGGTGAGGTGGCTCTGAGAGACAAATTCCTAAATTCCTGTATTGGAATAACATTTTCCATTGATTTTTAACGAGCATACATCTTCATGTTTGAGGGGATGTTTTTCTTTAGAGGGCAAGAATTCTGGGCATCACAACCTGGCAAAATGTTTCCCAAAGCAATCAGATCTATAAACTTACTAGTATTAGAATTCCTGCCAGCTGTAACCAGCTTGGATTTACCCATATATATATATA
>NW_009649619.1:1853005-1896701 GCF_000708025.1 Charadrius vociferus
ATATATAAAAGAGACCTTTTTTAATAAAATGTTTTACATACTGGACCCATAATTTGGAAGCGGGGGGAGGTTTAAAGCAAGTAACCTAAATGTTTAAGGATGTCATTAATCACAGTATTACACAGAGTAATATACTGGCTTTAAATGGATCCCTACCTGGAAGGTCCTGTAACCCCAGTACAGGTATATGCTGGGCTGGTTCCTGTGCAGCTTAATAGACCTGCTCTCAATTTCAGCTCAGAGCTCTCAAGTGCTGTTCTCATTCCCACTAGCAGAAATAAGGGGCCAAACTGCAACCGAGGGTCAGAATGGTTCAAGGTTACTCCAGATGTGTCCCACTTTCTCATCTATATTTCCTTATTGCGCCAAGAGAAGGAAGCACCTCCCTGGCCTGTATAAACATCAGACAATTTTGCTCCAGATGTGGCCTTTCCTGCACAGGGGAGCATCACTGCTCTCACCTGGGTGTACAGTCATCAGGCTTAGATCAGATGTTAGTTGTGCAGAAGATACCTGCGGCTCAAAGACATTATTAGGCACAAAGCAGATTCCTTCACCTGTAAAGGTGGACAACTGTGGCTGGCAGAGGTGTGGTACACTCTCCCCCAGGGACTGATGCTCACTCGATATGATCCAGCTCTGCTCTGGAAGTAGCAGAGCTCAGACAGTGGCGTGCTGCTCAAGCTAACACCCACCCACTGTTCACATGGTGATACAGCTTCTGGGTGATGGACCGATAGAGTCTCCTCTGGATTTAGCCAGGGCAAACTCTCATCTCTCTGCTTCATGTCCTGCTGTAGAAATTTAAACAAAACTTGATCCCGAAGCAGGCAGGTCTAGAGGTATAGTATCAAAGTTAACTGTCATCAATACATTTTTAAGAGATGTGTGAGATAACTCTCTGAAGAGCCATTGGTGTCCAGCACTTTTGTCAGGGTAACGTCCATGAAACAAGAGTAGAGACTCTGTGGACTAACCATTTTGATGGAAAGAAAGCTCAACAACAGAACTGTGAGGAACTGGCAAAGGATCCCTCTTGTCTCCATCTCTTTTTCAAACCATCAGAAACAGAAAGAGGAGGGAAGGCTCCACAACTAAGGAACCAGCACTCAGACTCCTTTCATCCAGCACTGTAACCTCTGTCTTCCAACAGCAAAAGCACAAGGGCACTCATGGTGACCAATTCCTTCTGCATCTTCCTCTTCCAACACAGGAAAGCATGTACAAAACCTCTTCCAACACAGGAAAGCATGTACAAAACCTGGCATCATTACGGAAAGTAATCTGGATTAAGTGGTTAATAACTGTGATGGTAGCCCAGGTGATTTTTCCCTGACCCCATAGTGAAGGTGTCATGGCAGGATCAGCACCACAGCGTGGTGCTGCAGGCAGGAGAGGGACAGTCCTGTGGGCGAGGGACCTCCTGGGGTGAGGTTCTGCGCTATGGGTTCTCATTGCCGTCACAGTGGTGCTGTGGCTGGATCTTAGAGGGGAGGGAAAGCATGTTTACAGCCCCCTCATACCCCTGCTAGGTGTATGCCTATCTGCTGCCATCCAGGAACAGCGCTGTAGGACAGATTCATCTCCCCTCTGAGTGAAGTGCTGTCACACAAGACCTCTTCCTCATCAGCCTTCTGCAAGAGTGCAGCCTGTAGATGGGCTCCCTGACCTCCCTGTCACAGGCTGGTTGGCTGGCTCCTGTGGCATGGGAGACCTCAGTAACAATCGCCTTACCAGTGAAATTAGACTAGAAGAAAGCAGAGATGATATTGAGGGGGTAGGGATAAAAACAGAGAAAAAGAAAAGAAGATACGTGAGAAGTGCATTTGGAGACATTAAGGTACCAGGTCACATGCCCTCTCAGATGCATCCAGTGCCACGCAAGATGCTCTCGGTGAGCAGAGAGCTGCACAGGGCTGGCAGAATAGCCTCAGGACCTACAGGAGATGTAGGCATGCTTAGTCAGAGCTGGAGGTTAGGTGGGATAGCCTAAGGCATCCCAGCTGGTCCTCAAACCCTATTTTAGGCAACTGATTCAAGCTCTGAGAAGCAAGGATTTTTTTCAAGCACTAAAAGGAGCTCTAGTCATAAAAAATGTATATTTCTTATTTGCTTATCATCTCATCTCTTTATTATCAGTGTATATAAACTATGTGTCCAAGACTTGACCAAGCTCCTGCTTGCAAATGATAGCAATCTAGTTCAGGTAAAAACAAACCCAAGTGTCTAGCAGGCAGGTATAATGTTTGCAAGCCTTGGCTTTAGAAACATATAACAAAACCCAAGACAGAGAGAGAGAGCTTCCCAGGGATTTAGAAAGGGCAAGGACATGCTAGGCCAAAAGTTTGATGTGAAAAGCAAAAGATGCCCTTGGCTGCATGAAATTCCCGAGGAACAGGAGTGTGTCTTGAAATAATCAATGAGCATAAAGAAAAATATAAGTGCAGAGTACCTGGAAGGCTTCTGGCAGGTGCTTTTCAGTTTAAGGCAAATAATGGGAATTGCACTCTAGTTGGATACATTTAAAGCAGAAAAAGTCACTAAAAAGGAGCTGATAAATCTAACTTTTTTTTTTTCATAGCTCTCACTACTTTTGTCTGGAGTGAAATGACCAGTTACTTCTCCTCTCTTCCCAAAGCCTTGCTAGAGTAGGGAGACATGCTCCCAAATGTCACATTAAGACATTACGGCAGGAACTCAATCTGTGCCAATTAACACCAGTGAGGTTGGAGAGAGAGAACACGTCTGGGAGGAGAGACCCAAGTCAGTTTTTCAGGTTTCAGTACATCGATGCTTTATGATCATTTTCTAAGCCAGCAGTTCAGTCTCCAGTGTGCTAACTGTAAAAGTTAGGAAAACATCTTTGCTTTGCATACCTTTAAGTTTTCAATTTCAATACTACAAAAAGCCATATTTCTAGGTTGTACTTGCTACAGGTCTACTAACTGGCTTTACCAGGAGTTTGCAGAAACGAGTATTGATTAATGAGACGAGGCAGTAGTCAATGAAAGCAACAAATGGGTGGGCTCAGGAGGACCGACTCTTGAGAACTAATTAATGTGTGGACATGCCATATGGGCTGGCGGCACGCAGTGTAGTTCACTACCTGCTGCCACTCCTGGCACTGCACCAAGAAGGATCAGAGCATCTGTCAGTCCCCAGGATCTGTAACAGCAAACTGCAGTGCGGAGAGCTTCAAAACAAGCCTTGAACATCAAAACTCTTTGGTAAATCCCTAGAAGAAAAAGCCTAGAAACAGTATAGAAATAACTGTATTAAAAATAAAATGTGGAATCATTTCCTACACAAAATAGAGCCTGACAAGCCTGCCCCTTTCCCCGTTTCTTCTCTTTGGCTGCAGATTCATCTCTTCTCCTTAAATCCCTTTTGATTGTTTTAATTGACATCACAATCATATATTTTTTCTGTGAGTATCTTAAAATAAAGCTTCAGACTTTCAGCTTCAGTCTCCAACTTTCCCTCCCATTTTCCCCAATTCATTTTGATAAGGTCCAGGTTTTTTCCAAAGAGGTGTTGTAGCAGTTAGGAAAAAAATAATATGAACAAGTTACATCCCACTTAACTGTCATTGGTCTCCAAGCGCTTCTCTTTTAAAAAACAAACTTTCTCTAGCATTGCTGGTTATTTAGCCAAAGCGCAGGGAGAGAGATCACCATTCTGCTTCCCTTTGCCAGCAGAGAAACACACAACCTAGTTACAAAGTACTGGCAGGAGTTGACACCATCACTCTTTTAAGAGAAAAATTGATTTTGCAATCTAACAGCGAATCACACAGAAGCAGCAATCTAACCAGGGCTACCTTATGCTCTTGTGTCCAGCAGAAACCATTGACTGGGTTCAGTGGATAGGGTTTTGTGAGGTGGGGAGTAAGCTTAAAGGGGAGTAAGCGTAAAATCAAGAATTGGTGTCAAAGATTAAGATCCTAGTGCAAGCAAAATGCTTTGTCCTGATCACTGTAATCTATATTTCACAAGAGATAATTTGAGTTTCACTTGCTGACAGCTGTCTTGCAAAAAGGCAGACAATGCAGAACACTATGAATAAATTAGAAAAAAATGAATAAAATTACCATGTTTGCACCTCTTTCTGCCATGCTTAATCCTAAATCAGACATTCATTCTGATCTTACTTTCTGAAGTATCAGACTTAACATAAGAGGGTGGATATAAACTTTGAACAAAAATCTAGCTGGCATTCACTCTGCATCAGTGACCAGGCACAGCTGCAGACTATGCCTCCATCTGAGACGAATGAACAAAGTGCTACCAGGAGTTTATTCTGCAGGCCTTGCATTAGCCTTTCTTGGGCCCTGATCCAAATTATTGGATCTTTCCAGATGATTGGAAAATATTCTGTCAGCTACAACAGGCATTTGATTGGGATATCAGTGAAGAAAACTGGCTATCTGCTTGTATTAACGAGATAAACATTCTCTGCAATATTTGCTTCAGAGAATGAATCAAAGAAAATACAGCTTTCAGCTGAGATGTTTATGTCTGTCTTATGCATCAGCAGACTTGATCATAGTGGAACTTTAATGAGGTATTTGTGCAGAGAAGTTGAAGTTGTCTAATTACAGACTTTTCTAGGAGCATCTTTTGTTCCCAGTGGGACCTGGCCTATTTTCAGTGTAGTCTGGCTGGAAAGAAAGGATTAGTTTACCTGTCTCCATTACTGAAAGCTAACATGACTGAAAGCAGTAGACACTGCCCCTTTGTACTTGCTGAGAAAATTCTCTCCAATTAGACATTAGGCTCAGCTTAATGCTTTAATTGTCGTACACTCAGAATGTGTTTGATTGAAGTTCAGCAATAAGAAGAGATGCAGCTGACAGAAGTTTGTGGGCTCATTGAAATTTAGAAAAAACCCACAAACTTTTGTTATTCTCAGGCAAGAAAACTTGCAAGTTTTATCTGAGTAGATTATGCCATTTCATGTCTTCACAAATAAAGAGGACATCATAGGGTGAAGACACCATGGTGATGAAACTTTCTTTTCTATACACAAATGTTGACCATCTTATAGGCCACCAATTTTGCTGGGAGTACTATAATTAGGCAGAATAACTGGGTGAGGTACCCACAAGAGAAGCTCCTGGAGAAAGAACCGAGCATGGAGTTGGGTAGCTGAACTGTGAGTTATGTGTGGAAGAGATAAGATGACCTAAAAGAGTATTCAAAATGGCCATCAGCCCAAAAAGGGTTGCTTATGAGAGGGAATAGTAGACCAAGAAAAGTATGAAAGTCAAATTTCAAAGAAAACTGAGTACTTTGTGTGCAATGGCCCTTCCACCATCAAAATGTTGGCCTTACCCTGGCAAGTCTAGGAACCATTTTTGGGAAGAAGTAGAGGTGAGGTCTTACTGCTTGGTTTGCTCTAAGGACTAGGCTTTTTTATCCAAGAGGGACAGTATCACTGTCCATGTTTCCAAGGAAAGTTGTTGCAACTAGATTCCATAGACTGTCTTCTGTGCATGGCTGATCAGGCCCCTCTGGGAACAAGTGAAGAAAATCCCACTGTTGCAGTGCTCTGTCGGGCAAAGAAACTGGCTTACAATAAGTTAGACAAGACTGGGGAAGCCTCATAGCTGTATTAACTTAAAAAAATCCACCCAGAAAAATCAAGTTTGCTTCTTAGGAAGTGTGTTTAGCCAGGGTAGAGCAGTATTGTTAAGTGGCTGGAGCTCGTCAAGCATTTAGGCTTGCTCAGCAGCTCTTTGGGCATTTCTGTGGGCCCCTGCCCTGTACTACATCAACATCTTCTGAAGGACACAGGCTCAGCTAGAGCTGTTCTGGGCACACACACAAGCCAAATTATGGGTTTCTGGATAGCATTACACCAAGACAGGTTTGGCAGCAGCTGAGTGAGATACTCTGGATATCATTGCTTCAATTCTGTTTAAATCATGCTTTTAATGTTTATGACCTGTATAAGATTTAGCACAGGATCTTCAAATATGTTTGATCTAGCTAAGTACCTTCCGCTCAGTAGAGATGGCCAATAGAAGCTGTAATATTTCTGCTAGAAAGCAGCAAGAAAAAGTGCTTGCCACTATATTTTTTAAAAACAGATTCTGCAGTTATTTCAAATTAACGTAGATTTAAATTAAAATTTACAACCCCATACTAACTGGAATGGAAGCTGAACTATTTTTCATAGGTTTTGAATGTCTGACACATTGCAATCAAGTATGATGTTTGCAGTCTACGAGCATGATACTGCAACTTTTGTCTTTGCCTGTGTGGAGGAAGGAGATGGATGAGGAGATATGGATTCAAATCTCCGTGGACATATGTGCATTGAAGAATGAGCAGAGCAGCTCAGCAGAACAACCAGAGACCATCTAGAGATTAAGTATGGCAATTACCAGACATGTTCACCAGCTACTTTTGAAGCTCTATGGGAATATCTGATAACAGCCATTTAGCCTGACACATCACTCTCTGGATTTTCCTGCCAGTGCAGCCAGTCAAATCACAGTGGAAAGTTTATAAATGCAGGAGTTAAAAATACCGGCAGCTTAAGGGTTTGATCAATGCAAGACAGATGTGTGCCTGGTTTGAGGGCTGAGATGCAATACCTATACCACACCCGAGCAATACAAGTTCTATTTGGGTTTCACCTACTAGGGCATCCTTCCATAAGTGCGCTTTCACCCTTCGCTAAGAGATGTTTTCCATGTTTGGAAAACATGTTCCATGCTAAGAGAAGGAGTTTTCCATGTTTGGAAAACATGTTCCATGTTTGTCAGCTGCACAGGCTTCTCCAGACATACCTGGGAGTCAGTCACAGGCTACAGCATGGCTGTTGTACCACAGATGGGATTAATAAGAGATTAATTAGAAAAGGTGGTAGCTGCTTATCTAGAGGAATATATTCATACTGAATTTCATTTTGTATTAGATTTTTCTCTAAAATAATTCATAAGAAGTTTCTTTGAAGGTAGAATATGGAACAGCCTAACATACATATCTACACTCTTACAAGTCCTCCTTGTCATGTGAATTTCATCTTCCAGATCGAGCACCTGTACTTCGCATTTTCTGGAACTTATAATCACATTTTTATACAAGCTCTTAGTTGCCAGACATTCCTACCTGTAACAAGTAAAAAAGGTCCATCCCATACTAATAGGAATTGTAGAACCTGAGTTACCAGTACTCGGAGTTGAACTCCCAGAAACCTGAACTGCTGCTTATGCATCCTACTTTCCATATACTGCAAAATTAAACTGTGTTTGCCATTGTCTATGGGGGAGTTAAGGGTTGGAGAACTTGGAGTAAAATCTTCTTTTTGCCCCCGACCATGTGCCAGCCTTCACTCTCTCCAGCCAATCATTGGCAAAGTGAATTAATGCCCCATTGAAGGCTGTTCCACAGAAGTACAGCAGAAGTATTTTTTCATTATTTCTGCAGCATTACCAATCTGCACCTCCAACAGAAAAGACTAGGAGGCTTGACAGAAATTATTAAAGAAGATACCTTTCTTAGAAGCGCAAGGTGCAACATGGCAAAACACTATTTTAAATATTCTAGATGTAGCAAAATAGATTTATATACCATTGTATTTTACTTTCTCTTTCCAAAGGCACCATACCTAGAATTACACGACTGTCTGCTGTGAAGGTTTATAAAAAGACATGTCCTTCAAGTTTGTAAAGGATGTTATTTTCAAATCACCACATTCTTGGAACAGTAATTTTGGAACAAGCCTCTTCATAAATTCTAGTTCATAGGTGTTCTCAGTGGGATTGAGTAAAGATAGAAAAAGAAAAAATGAGTTTCAGACCATGGCCCAGTGGGCTTCAAAGTCTTCACTGACTTTTGGTCTGCTCAAGGAAGACAGTTCGGATTGCAGATATCTAAATCTGAGTGCCTAAATATAGGTATCATGGTGTCTACTTTTTTTCTGCAATCAATATTGACACTAGCTAGTGAGCCCAGTGAGGTACTCAGCTCCCCATGAAGCAAGCCTACATTTGACCAGCTGAATAACTAACTCACAGCATTGGTGGATCACATGCAGTTGTCTCAGCAAGATCATGGTAGGCTCAAAATATTCCAGGTCTCCCCTCGCCTTTGCTAGCTTCAGGTCAAAGTAACATATTTAACACTGTGCAATTACTTTCAGTGTTGCAAGTTTGAATCAGAAGACCATCAGTTAAACCATGTTACATGGAAAACCTTATTATAATCAGTTAACAATCTACTTCTCATGAGTATCATCCCCCCAAATGCATCCAAACTGGTGTAATGGTAAAAAGACATGGAATTCCTAGTAATGGCATAGATTGCACAACAATGGTAATAAACCCTAAGCACCAATTACTGTTATAAAATCCATTGAACAGAAAATTATGTTAATGATAATGAAAGGAATCACAAAGCTTGCAGTCAACTGCAGTGTTTCAATCAGTCTGCAAAACAATATAGCATTAGATAATCAGTGCATTATTTCTGATCCACTGAATGAAAGCTGATATCTGCCTAATTATTAAATTGACAGACATGTTTTCATAAACAGCAGCATATTTTTGCAAAGGCCCCTAGCTCATGTGGAAAGAATAGTACGATCTTATTTTGTAGCCTGAAGCTGTTTAGGTAAAAGAAGAAATTCCTTATGTATGGGCTTTCAGTATTCCTCTGGGGAGACCTAGAAACATCCATCTCTTCTTGACAAGTGATAGTAGGCTGTACAGAGAAAAATAATCAGTAAGCACGTTTTCATTGCCTCAGAAGTCAAAAAACACTCTCTGCTAGACTTGATAGAGAAACAAATTCTAAAAGCAAGAGTCTTCATTTGAAAATGCTCACTGCCCGGCAGGACTTTTCACTGTAAATTGCAGTAGTTGTAAAGTCCCAAGCATTTATTTTCAGCTCTTATGGAGTACTAAGTGATCTCACAGATAACCAGGAACAACATATGCACTGATTTAATATGAAATATTTTAATTGTTCCCAGAAGAGAAGTAGGAAGCCTATGTCACTGACTTATAAAATATAGTCTTTACGTTGTACAGGAGTACATTTATACTCGGATAAAATAAGAGCTGCATGGCAGATTACCAAATTGGGAAGAGCAGTTGGGCTTGTATCTCCTGCTACATTGCCATGTCCTGTGTACATTCACATCCATCTCTCCGTGTAGCCAGCACATCCTCCAACATTCATTAGGTCTTGTAACATGTTTGTCACTTGTCTGTTCACTCGATCAGTCCCAACAGGAGAAATATTTGCAGTAGAGTGTCTTCTGTTATAATCCAGCTGGTGTTTAGAGTCAGCAGACCACTTTTTCCCTTTGCTGTGGAGAGTTCAGTTGTGCGCGGGTGGAATTCATCTCACCCAAATATAGTTCACAGAAAGAAATAAGCACTGCTGGGTAAGATTTGTCTATGCTATTTTAGGCATTGACCTCAGGATGAGAAGATTTCTGCCACTGAGCACCTATTTCTCTTCCCTGACAGTACAGTGAGCCTGTGATGACTCACTCAGATGTAGGAGTCTACATCTGGTCTGATGAAGCCTGCCTGGAGTCTCTTGAAGATAAGGGCGAGACCTTGAACTGGAGGCAACCTCTTACGAAAAGCAAACATAAAAAGCAAATGTGTGCAGGCCACGTTGCTGAGGAGATAAACTACACTGGGACTGAGGCACTTGGCTGCTATTGGTGGGGTTTAAAACATCCCTGATACAAAATGTTCTGTGATTCAGGAATACCTGAGCTTGTTCCTGCTACATTTAATCTTGTTCTGGTGTATATTTCTGTCCAAGTTGGTGTTACACATCATTAAGGGGAAAGCCTTATGCTTCAGTCATTAACAAGGACTTGTTTAAATTTGATAGCTTCTGATAAAGACAGAATTCATTAATTTAAAAGGCAACAGCTATTCCTAAATAAGAGCTCGTGCAGACAAGAGGTAGATTGGAGAACACATCACTGAACCTCAGCAACATAGTAGATGGACACTTTACCTGCCTGATAAATTTATCTGATTGGGGACATCTTTCAGCACCTCATTTGTAATGATCTATATCAATGTTTCCATATAAATCTTTTTTTTTTATTTTAAAGAACAAACAACTACACATTTCAGAGTATTTATCAAAACATTGTCTTAAAATGAATTCATGTACCTATTCCAATACAGTTGTTTGGGTTTGGTGGTTTGTTTTTTTTTTTTTAAAAATCAAAAGTGGTTTGGCTTCCATTGTATATAACTACAACAATGTCTTTCATATCTGCCAATTTTTCTCCAATGTTTTTATGCAGACTGCGACACTCTCAGCACTCAAGGCTGTCACTAGTGCCAGCAACCAGAACTGCCTGTAGACAAGCCGTTCAAAAGATAAATTTCTTCCACAGATAACTAAAAAGTATTTCAGCAATCCAACAACAAATTTGAAACTTAGGAGAATCTTGCCAGGAAAAGGCTGTAGGGCTAATACCCAAATCATAGAATCGTAGAATTGTTTAGGTTGGAAAGGATCTTGAAGATCCTCGAGTTCCAACCCTCCTGCCATGGGCAGAGACACCTCCCACGAGACCAGGTTGCCCAAGGCCACGTCCAGCCTGGCCTTGAACACCTCCAGGGATGGGGCCTCATTAACCTCTCTGGGCAACCTGTTCCAGTGCCTTACCACCTTTAAAGTGAAAAACTTCTTTCTAATGTTTAATCTAAACCTGCCCTCTTCCAGTTTAAAGTCATTAAATCAAAACAGTAACGAAAGCCTAGTACTTCTGAGGGGGAAAAAATGCATGAGCTGTCCGTTCTTTGTTGAACAGGGATGGGTATATTCCCTGAATGGTAACATACACAATCTACATCACAATTACATGGACATGCGAAAACAGGAAACATTTCACACAGGTCAGGAAGCATATTCTATAACTACAATGTGACTTCTGAAAACAGGTAAGATTTTCTTAAAGAAAAAAGTTAGAGATCCTTGCGCAGATCCTGTGCACCTTTGCCGTATTCCAAAGCACAAAACTACAATGTTTTGGAAAGCACAAGCTGCAATCACAAAGCTAGATTCCTCTTCCTCCAAAACTTCATTACCAGCTGGATGAAACCCGAGGCATGGCATGGCATAAGGTATAAAGCTGAAATCTGAAATCAAACACTGACATGTATTAAAAGTTAGATTGAATAGTTAGTTGAATAGTTCAAATGTTTGCATCATTGTACTCCCGTGTGGGCACCAATTGGTGCTCTAGCACTATTAGACAAAAAAAGACTAATTTATTTCTTTTTATTTTAATCATAGCACTTTCTTCTCTGACTGTACAATATGAGCAGTGATCTTCAAAATCAGTGGGTGTTGCTCCTATTCTGTAGCTGAAGATTTAGGCCCCATTTTTAAGGGGCTTTTTAAAAGGCTTCTTCAACTGCAGAAATTGGCCCACCTTCCTCATAGTGGAGATATCCGATAGAGCCAATACTTTCTTCGCCATAGCCACAATACAGTTTATAAGATATTTGGGCAAAGAGTGAACCTTAATTTCTCTAATTGCATGTTTGATGAGAACACTGCACTCCAACTTAGTTCCTGAAATTTTGATATCATTACAGTTACTTTTTTCAAAATGGGCTACATTCTCATAAATAGTAGGGATGACCTATAATCAATTGATACGGTTTGCAGACTTTTGAGTAAAATATTGGACTTCATTTGCATGCACAGATGCATTGAGTGCCTGTTGCACAAGCATGATCATGATCGTGCATTCAGATATGATCACTTAGCAATGGATGTGTGTAATTGAGCTTTCTTCCACACTTATGAAATGTTGGGGTTTAGTGGTTTAAGACATTTTTGTTCACGCAACTTTCTTTGATGCTTGTACTAACATTTAAAATTGGAGTAGATGAAGCCTTGTAGTCAAATAATTGTCACTTCTGGCAGCTAGGAAGCAGCGAGTAAGGAGGAAAGAAACAGCCATGCAATATAGAACAAATACATGAGATTTTACTTGTTTAAATCCACACAGAATTTTGTGCATGTATTTCACATACAAAGTACCATCATTGCATCTCCAAGGTGTTTTAAAGCCACCCAATCACTCTCTTGTCTGTGGTGTGTTTCCCTAGCAGAAGTCTTCCTTGCTGGTCTTTGACATACATGACCATTTGAAAATGAAATGTTCTGAGATTTTTCCTTCCCTTTATTCCATGCTTTACTGATAATTGACAGGTTCCTGCTTACTTTCCGTTTTAGAAAAAAAAGAAGAGATGAGAGAGGAGAAGGGATATGAGAGAAGTGTGAAGGGAGAAAGAAGTAAGAAGGAAAAGAAGAAAGAAAAGTAAAAAAAAGTAGTTTTATGAATAATTGTTAAGGTCTGAATGTAGCTGCATTTTCATCTTTTACATGAAGAAAAAACACAATTCTATATATGACTAGATGGCACTCCAAGGCATGCAGTTGGATACTGATGTCTCAATATTTTCCCTTAGAAAATTGAATTGAACGACTTCAGCACAATACAATATTGCAACATTCATTTTCAGTCATCTTTCATATTTTCACTTAGCTGAAAAGAGAAAATGAGTCTGTAGAGCTGAATCCAAATACAAGACAAATGTATTTATTGCATTTGCTTTACAGTTGTACAGGTAAATTACTCTGAATACCCATGTAACAGAAAGTGATTTGTTTAAATGGAAAAGCCTTTGTGTTTTTCTGTGAGACATGAAAATGTATCTCTGAACATCTAACTATGCTGAAGTAAGAGATATTTGAAGCACACTGACACGTCCCATCTCCTGAACAGACAGTGCTCTTTTATGTACTTACAAACATTCAATAAGGTTGAATGTTTATAAGTGTATGAGGTGTATGAAGTCCTAATTCAGGTTCTTTTTAATAACACTTCCCAAGAGGCAACATCTTTTAAAGAAGCTTTTAGTTAAGCCTCACTTGACAAAAGCAGAAAGCAACGATGAACTTTCTTCAACACCTAAGTTTTAAGCGCTCAAAACCTGAAATATCTATGATCATGGGTTGATCCTACTGACTCAAAGAATTCACAGTGGGTAGTACAGCAGAGCAGTCAGCCCAGCACTCAACCAGCCACCTACATCTTCAGCAGCCACAACCCTGTCAGCAAAGCCCCATTCCAAGGCAACAACCTTGTTGAGAAGCAGTATTAATTAGTCCAATAGAGTGCAATTCTAACATGGTTCTACTGCTTTCAGGATTCAAATTATTATCTTTGCATGCTAGTTTACTTCAAACTCACTTGGACATCACATTAATTATTGCAGACACATTCTTTGGGTTTTAGAAACCACAACCAAATAAATAACAGCATTTGCACAAGCACTTAGACACCTAAATGCCTTTAAAATGCAGCTCTGACACTTTTGCCAGTTGCTCATGGCTGTTGGTTCCGCTTCCATGCCAGCAGCAGTGTTAACTATCTCCTATGGGTGTAAGTATCAGCTGCTATCAGGTCAGAGTGGTGCCATTCCCAGAAGACACCCAGGGCAGTTCAAGTTGTGTGCCAGCCTTCTTTTCCAGGGAAAAATCAATGTGAGTGATAACATGTTTCATTAATAAAGTTAATGCCCAGAGACCTCATTCAAAATCAAATCGTTAGAAATTATATTGATTTCTTTCTGAAAGAGATCAAACCTGAAGAAGAGCTTCCAAAGCCTACACTGTAACATGCTTTTCTACTATATGAAAGAGGTTAATACAAATAAGATTTCTTATTATAGTGTCTGTGTCAGAAGGCGATAGGCCTGGAAATAACTCTTGTCAGATGAAAAAGAGGAGTGGATTTTTTTTGTTTTCAATGATTCTGGGAAAATGACCTCAACACTGTAGATTTAAACAGATTAAGAGCTAACAGTGCAATAAAAAAAATCTATATAAATATTGGTGCGTATTTCTAGTTTTAAAGTTACCACACTGAAAAGGGACTTGAGTTTTATGGTCAGACTTTTTTTGAGGCACATTCTTGACACATTTTTGAGGACTACCTTGAGTAATAATGTAGAAAGGGTAAAATTAGCTGTAACAGTAGGGTTCCTGATGAAGTATATAAGGAAAGGAGCAGCTATCATTGTATTGAAAAGAATGTGAATTGCTTAGTAATTGTTCCTTTGAGAAACAAATATAGAGTGAAAAAGGAACCACTGCTGTGAAGAAAAATAATCTGAATAGTTCAGTTGCACTTCTAAATACTTTTGCTCTTGGAATGTCATGAAAAGGCTGTTTTGCTGATTCAAATTACTCAGGAGGAATGTGAGATCGATACTGGATTATGTAGAGGCAAGATGACCAAAAGGCAGTTCATTTTGTTCTTTGACAAATATACGGACAGAAACAGGGAAATATTCAACGAACGTTTTCTTCAGAAGAAGATAAAATGACCTGGCTCATCACTCTGCAAGGCTAGAAAGCTAATAAACAGCTTTCTGGTGTTATCTTCTGTTTTGTTTCGTCTTCTCAGGAGTTTAATAGTAATCAAATGGCTACAACAATTAACCTTAGTAATAAAAAGGAGAGAGCTTAAGCTTGAATAAGAGAGGAAAAAAGATGGAGGAAAAAAGAAAGGCAGAAAATGCTTAGATAAGTTCAAGTTGGCCCTGTGAGAAGGGATTGCAATAGATGATCTCCAGAAATTATTTGTAACCTAAATTACACTACACTTCTGTAAATTGCATTTCCTGGCTCAGCCTGACCCGGTGGAACTCACACTGAGGCATATGGGGTACTGAGTAGTGCAATCTTAGCCAGTTCACAAGTATTGGCTTTGAGAATTATGGGGAACAGGTGAAAACAGAAACCTTAGAAAGTGCAGGTTGCATATCTATTTAAAAAAAAAAGGCTGGAGCAGGAAAAAGGAATGCAGAAGCGTCAGAAGTGCAGCCTAGTCAGCCTAACTCCAACACTCCTTGAAATACTGCAGCAAAAATACTAATTTACAAGCCCCTAAAAAGCCAGCAACAGCAACAAGAATTTCTCAAGGCCAAGTGATGTCAAATAATGCATTTTATTCCAGAATGGATCCAAAACACTTGCAGGAAATAGATACGCTGTGCTGTATTTTTCCTTAAAACTCCATGCAAAGCCTACCAATCTGACATTTTTTCAAACCAGCAAGAGGAATACCCTGTAGGTGAGGGGTTCCCAGGCTTGGTTTCCCAAGCTACTACTGCCAGTAATAGCAGAAAGTCCCTGACTCTCTGCTGGGCAGCATTCAGGTAAGAAGGAGGCATTTTGCCATCTAACAGTAAGGATTTTAAAGTAGCTTGAATACTCTACTGGAGGTACTTATACTGTGTTTTCTAAATGACTGCCCTAGCTGAAATTGTTATAAGTTATATACAATTGCCTGAAAACCTTATGCCAAAAATTATCAGTGTTCACTGTCAAACTAGTAGGATGTCCTGTGGTTTTCTGCAAAAATCCAGCTTGCTTCTGGCTTTTCTCAGTATTTCCATTAATGACTCATATGAGAGTGGGGGTTGCTCTTTATGCAATTTGTATACAATCTGAAGTTTAATGTGAGTTACGAGCTTTCTGGATGTAGAATTAAAAGGAAAGAAATAACATAATTAGCTGGAGTAGCAGTCTAAAATAAATAGGATGCTATCAGCAAGGACAGGTGAAAAGGTAGGAATAATCAGCTGCACAACTAGAAGATGGGAAAGGACTTGATAAACATTAAGTTTTGGAGAAGAAAGTCAGACCTGCAAATTGAACGAGTTTACAGTGTCACACAGCTGTACTGTATCTACCTACCTCCTTTTGGCATATAGAAGCAGGTGTGTTTTATGCAAGATGTGAAGCAATCCTTACCTTCCTTCCAGCTCTGGCATGGCCTCAGTGGGAATGCTGCCTCTCATCTGGAATACCATAATTAAATAAAGATGGGAACAATCAGCATGTCAATAAGAGAGCAACAAGGATAATAGAGCCCAAGGAAACATGGTTTGTCAGGAGCAGTTGAATGAAATGCAGTTGTTTAGCTTAGAGAAGACTGAGAGGAAAAAGTCTTTTATGTATCTTGGGATACATAAAAGGCTGTTGCAATTACTTTGAGAGCATTTCCTGGTCAGGGTTGTATCTTCCAGGACTATATAGCACTGTATTTCTGGTAAGCAAAGCAAGTATTCATCTAATTTAAGCCTGATTTTAGGTACTGAGTGGATCCATTCTCCACAACATAAATGTGAAAGCTGTCAGTGCAGCAGTGTTTCTCATTATGGTTCACATCGAAAGGCAATCTACAGTCTGTTGCAAAATACCAGTGTACATGCTCAGTTACAAGTGAGTAAGCAAACAGGCTGGTGGAAAGCAAAATTTTTGAGTGAAGGTAGAGTGCTGTGTATGGAAAGCATCTTTACCTCACAATGTGACCCACAGATTGTAACTAGAAGAGGAGCGACAGTCTGCAAACTTTTAAAGGTTGGTTATGTGGCTATATAGTCAACTGATGGTGGCAGTTGTCTTTGTAGGCCTCCAATCCATTTCAGCTATGTATTTATTAAACTATATGAAATGAAAACTGAGAAGGAGAAGAGCGGGAAAAGGAGAATGAGGAGATGGCATAGTAAGAATTCAACTAACAAGTGAGATGGCACAGACTGAGACCTACCTGTCTCTTTATAGCGGAGAAGCTCCAGGGTAAATGCTTTCCCTCAACACCTGTGTCTGGTCAGCTGCACGGCCCTCTCGCCTCCATCAACTCTAAGGGGCTTTTAAACACCTAGTTCATACAGAGATATCCACATGTCAGTGTTTTAACCGTGGGCCTGAAACCTACCCTGAGTTCTTTCAAGCAACTTCATGGTCTACCCATCCTTGTGCTTGACCTTTTCTTGTTCTTACCTCCTGCTCCTTTTGCTTCTCTGCTCCTTTTCATGGAGACAAGCTTTTATATGAACAGTCAAAAACCATCACCCAGATACTCCTTCCTGGTGGTATGTGAGATGCTGAAGCAGAGACCCCCACTAAACTCCAGAAAGGAACTGAATTACTTAAAAGCGGTCTTAAATAAATGAACCCAATTACAAATAGACTTCCTTTGCTGAAGGACTTGTGTTTGTATATGTTTTAATGTCATGTTTTCTAGCGCTGGGGAGGAATGTAGTGAGGATGAAGGAGAGAATGCCTGAGAGCTGCGTCTCTGTCCCTTTCCACTGCTGTGGAGAGGGAACATCTCATAACAAGTGCATAGTAAAGAGAGTCCTGTCACCATCCTAAGTTGTCTGCACTCTGCTAAGACATGTCCTGCCTTCACATTCAATTCATTTTACGTAATTGAGCAGCATTTGTTTGCGCTTCCTCTTGCCCGGGCATCAGACAGAATAGTTTTGCCTCCCATCTTTTGTAAAGAAACCACTTGTGGTTTTGTAGATGTTGTAGGCTCCTGGTGGGGGGAGGATAACATTTTCCAGCAAAACAAAGAAGAACCTGGTCACTGACTAAAGCATTTAAATTCCAAGTGTTGTGAGAGAGAACAAAGTGTAAGCAGAAAAGAAAGTGCTCTTGCATTCAGTGTGCATTTTTCTGCAAATGCTCCTCATAACCCCAGGTTTGAATGGCAGCTGAGAAGCAGCGGTGTTTATTTCCACAGGCAAAAGCTCTTGCTGTAGCTGAGGTCTCTTTTCAACTTTTGCAAAAACATTGTCAGCCAGTATGAAGACATTAACAGAAGGATCAAAGAATGAACAGAATTGTAAATATTGGTGTTCTGGCTGCAAAACAGGCAAACTAAAAAAGCCTAACTGCTTCTTTGATGTTCTTGGAAAGTGAACCCAAGAGCTGTGAACCCACTCAACGAGCTGTTCCCCTAAATGTCTGTATGCAGGCAGTTTGTTTCATGGGCAGTGCAGTATTAATCATAATGAAAGCTGATTACATTGCAGGCAATAAAGGATACGCTATCACAAAACTGCACACACATACAAAGTTCAGTATTTTCCCTCCATTTATTAGATCACTGCCTACAAAAAACACATGCAGAAAGGCTCTTGCCTGGCAATCTTTCAAGCTGAAGTGGGATTCTGTCCATATAGAGGCCTGCTACAAGAAAACACAAACAGAAATGATCTTGTAGAATGACATAAAAGAATTTTGCATCTGTACAGAAAATCTATGCAAAAGCAACTCTCAAACTATCTGAAGGGCATTTGATATACACATGGTGGGACGGTAGTTTTGTAAAAGGCTAGTTAGGCATTTTAACCAGACCTTTCCCCCCCCTACAGGGATATGCCAATTTAATAATTGGAATATTTAGCAGGGACACACTGGTTTGATTTAGTCTTCAAAGGGAAATGTGCCTGCCCTTCCATCACCTTTCCTGCACTGCCTGTGGCAGAGCCTAGAAGATGCATTTCACAAAGCTGACAGACTCCCTGTCGTGCAGCCAGATGCCTAACAATCCTAGAAGTCTGAGCTTGACTGGTAGTTGCAGAAATTACAGCTTCCGTAAGTGTGCCTCATGAGTATTTTGAGCTCAGAATCACTGAGGGACACTCTTCATTCTGCATTCAAAGTCAGAGAATATGCTTGACATGTGAAGCCAGAGCTCTGGTCTTCTCCACCCCATAAACCTTCACAAATGAATATTCCAGTGCAGACCAAAACCATCTTTGTCGCAACAGAAAACCAAGTAGGGGATCCTAGGTTTAGATCTGTCCGACTTCTCGGCAACTGAGGACATACCAGAACAGTTTGCTTCAGGAGGTAGCAGAATGTCCCCCACAGGAGATTTTTTAAGAACAGGGGAGATACATTTGTTAGTAATGGTCTAGGAAGAGCTGAGCTTGCTGCAAGGCAGGTCATGGACTACCTGGCCCCTGCAAGCTCCTCTGAGCCACTTTGCTTTTATTCCAGGTCACTAGACAGAGCAGCATCTTGTTCAGTTTCAGATTTCTGGACAATGTTTACATCCTCTGCATTTGAAGCTCTTGAGATCCAGGCAGCTTTTAAGCACATTATTTCCAAAGCAAACCATCAGAAAAGGGTGGACAGGTTGAGTCCTTTTCCTCTGAGTTTGCAGAGGAAAAGCTGTGTGCAACTCTTCAGCAAATTCTTACATTACCACTTTGCTCTCTCCTCCACTGGAATAAATCTACTCTGCTTGCCAGGAACCTACAAATGAGAAAAATGCAAGCAATTTAAATGGAAAGGTTGGGTTGAGAAGGGAGGGAGGCTGCAGGGTCAGCTGCCTCAAAAACATATAAACATGTGCACTGCCAGCTATTAATGAGAGCAGGTCTGAGGAGGCTACAGTATTTAGGTCTTTCACCCCTAGACATTAATGACTGAGAAACAGGTCGGTACCTTGTTTAAATCATATGAAGCTGAAAAATATATGCCTCCTTCTGAGGGTGCAGCCTGCATCTTACTCACACTGGAGTCAGGAGGCTCAGAATTGATCAAGCAGGGAAAATGCCAAAGATACTGCCTGCAAGGCCAATACGGCCCCAAAACCAGCTCCCCATGCCTAGTGTCATTTTAGCCCTCTTTTTCTGGGAACCTTCAGATGTGAGGGGAGAGTGGGAAATGGGCTGGATAAAGTCACCTAGCAGCCCACTGTCTGCCACCTTTCTTGTCTGCCACCTCTTTCATCTACTAACAAGAAGGGGCCAAAAGTAAGAGACCTCATCCCAAGGCAGATGGGCATGGATTTATGTGATGGGAGGACGCGTGTGTCCAAATATTCATGTCTGCCTGGAAAATGCTTATAATTTGGTTATAGAAGAGGTCCAGTGAACTCAGTGGAGGAGTAGGAACCTAACCAGTATGGACCTTAAATACTTAGTTGAAATTGGACCATTTCCTTTTCTTTATTGTAAGAAAGCTCCTTGTTCCATGTGAGAAGTAGTTGATTCTTTTACTGTTATATATAGCAACCCGTACTTCCTCCCTCAGCTAATTTTTACTAGTATCCCAATTTTTCACCCCTAGGGCTCAAGTCTGATTACCTGCGTACTGATTCTACACAGCTGTGTAACAACATCAGCTCTAACGCAATAGCTCTCTATTCATTGTGGTGTAAGCAAGATAAGAATCTGGCCCTCACAGCGCGATTTAAACTTGACCTGGATGATTCATGCCTTTGAGATCTCAAAATGAGATTACCGCAAAGTGCTTTATAGTGGGCTGCCAAAAGGGCTAATCCATTCCCTGAAGCTAATGCACAATACAGTGACTTGATTGTTATCAAGGGTGGGCAGAGAGGGATCTGCCTACTCACTACTTGTCTGTCAGCATTTGCTGCTTTTTGGTGCCTAGAAAAGGTCTACAGTTCTGCTTTTAGCTTTTAAAGCTATTAACAGGCTGGAAATTGATGTTGCCAAGGACATCTGTAAATGTGCCTTAGGGACTTATAAATACTTTATAATATTGAATTGTTCCCGCTTTTGCTAGCCACAGGAATCCTATCAGACCGATGAGGGTAATTTCCAGTGACTTCTGTCAAACTGAACACGAAAACAAAATGGTGGACTCTGCCATGCCTTTGACTTGCACCAGCTCTGCGAATGGCATGATGCAAATAGGCAGGTCGTGAGCTGCCTTTGTGACCAGAAGCCCTCCATCAGTCTTTCATGATCAGATATAAATTAATTTGAACTTGGATCTTCCCATGTGAAGTTTCTTCTTTTGCTACAAAATTGAAACCATTTTGATCATATTAAGGTTCTTCTCCTCGCATTTCAATTTTTTCTGATAAATGAGGATCAAAACACAAGCTCACACAACTTTGCATGGCACTTACATGACTCCAGGTGGGCTTTGCAACATGCTCCGCAGAGGCAGCAAGTACAGCAGAGGTGTATTTCTGCCTGTGGCATGATTTCCCAAAAATTCTTTCCTGTGAGTCCAGGAGTGCAGCAGTCAGCCCCTCTGCCCCTGTGAAATGGCATAAGGCTGGATGCAGCTGTGAAAGCACTGGGAACCACACAGGAAAAAAGATAAATCGAAGTATTGCTGCAATACAGAAGACTAGTACAGTGCTAGACACAGGAGACGGGAAGGTAGGTAGAGATTTGCAGATCTATTGTAGCACACTGCATTTCCCCCGCAGCGCACATGATGACTTTCTGGGAAGTTTAAATTAGTATGCGTTTTGCCAGCCCATATTCTTTAATAATGTCTTTTTTAATAGGGACAGCTGGATCCAAGGCAATCCCATCAATCAACACTGTCAGCTGTGGCTATGGTATTTACACCGTTGACTTTTGTCTGCAGTTGCAGAGCTCACGACTTTGGAATTGCACACCTAGTTTTAGGCTTCCAAATTTGAAATGTTTGACAGCTGGAGATTAGTGAGGTTTGCTATCATTAGCAGGATCTAGGAACAATCATGGGTGCCAACCCCTGGACCTATCTTCACTTCTACTGCGCTCAAGTGAGGCAATCAACTGACACCCCTTAAAAAGTGGCTCCAACCCTTACACTGACCTGCAGTTTGCTTATAAAGGCTGACAATGGCAAGTGTTAATGGTTACATTAGCCCTCAGTGGAAAATATTAGCAGTGAAGTGTAAGTACAATATATTCCCATAATTAAAAGTCAGAAAAAGCCCCACCTGTTTTTATCTCAATTTCATTTATGCCTGAATTTGGGGAAATAAGACTATGGTGTCAGATCAGTGGTAATGCCAAGCACGCAGACTTACTTTTCTTCCACATCCATTGCTATTTTTCCCACTTCAGTGTTCAAGCTCTTGTATTTTATTGGCGAAGTACAAATCCTACATTATTTTGATTATAATCTCCACTTCTGATTAATTTTTAATCATGGAATACCTTGCTCCTGTTATGAAATAAAGATATTGTGGCACAAACTGTGGAAGCCAGTAAGTAAAGCCATATCACTTACTTCCTTAGAAACATGCATGGCTAAGTTTTCTTCAAAAAGCAATTAAAAGGATGCTATTGATTTATTTGTTTATGGAATCAGGTTTTGGGTCATGCTATGGTCTTAAAAGAAAGTCCCAACAACAATTTGTCATTGCCCTCTGTTTGGCACTGATCAGGCCAGACGTACCACTCTGTGTCCATCTTTGGGCTCCCAGTGCAAGAGGGAGCTCCACAAGCTGGAGCAGGCTCTGCTGCAGGCAGTCTGGGGCTAGAGCGCAATGTGTGAGGCAAGGCTGAGACTACTCGTCCTCTTCAGCCTGGCCAGAAGCAGTCCTAGTTGCTGGGTCCAACTGCCTAATAAGGGGTTAAAGAGAAGAGAGACAGACTCTTCCCAGAGAGGCACAACAGCAGGACAGGAGGCAACTGTGACAAGGTGCAAAAAAGGGAAACTGCAGATAGATACACCGAGAGAAAATTCACAAGGAAAGAGATTAAGTATGGAAACAAGTTGTGAGAGAGGCTGTGGAATATCCAGCCTTGGAAATATTCAAAACTCAGCTGGATGAAACCATGAGCCATCAGACCTAAGTCTGAAGTTAGCCTTGCTCTGAGCAGGGTGTTGGAGTAGATGACTGCACAGGTCCCTTCTGACCTAAATTACTGTATGACTTTGTGTATCTGGCCTTTTTTGTTTAATTACTCTTTGAGATCACAATATTGGATAAAAAGCAAGAAGTGGCATAGGTCTTTCTGGAAAGCAATTACTGTCAATGAAATTAATACCTTTCATGTGAGGAGCATGAATGGAGAACATAAATCTACACACGTATGCATGAACACACCATTACCTTACTGAAAATGGAAACAGGGAAAAAAACCAATGTATTGTTAAAAGCCAACAAAAAAGTCCTGTGATTTCATCAAATTATAGCAAGAACATAAAGGATTTTGAACGGAACTATCATCGTTTTGCTTTGTAAAATCTTCAGGCGGCCCTTGAGACTAAGGAGGAGTCATGTCCAAAAAATAAGAGTTGAGAGAAAGAACTATACAACTATACAAAGCATATGAGGGATTGCTGGAGGCCTAAGGTTATCTCCAAAATGTTATTTTAAGGTGTTTCAGAACTTTTAGGCCATATCACTTTATTTGTTAACCTCGTCCTCCCTTCCCCTCCCATCCTTTACTGTGCATTCGTCTGTGGAAGCTGTACCTTAGCTGCTTTGCAGAATTGTGCCAGTGTCCATGTCTGCAAAGCCATGAATGCATGGCTCCCCAAAGAATGAATCACCTGCAGTAAGCTATGACTGGAACAGCACTGAGTTTAGAAGTTCCAGAAATAGCCAAGATCTTCCCAAGAAACAAGAGACAAAGAAAAATACAACCTAGAGGAAATGGCAAAATATAGGGTTGCGAAAAGATCCATGGCATCTCAGACCAACAGTTTTGTTTTCTACAGATGCTCTCCTTGACCTTCCTCCAAAAGACTTTTGAGAATTCACTGCATAATAGCTACCTTCAAGGCCTAGATGGCATTTAGAGGTTTTAAAAGATTCCGTCTCTTATACAAGTGGTTTGCAGTTTCTCTTTCTTCATGCTCTAAATATTTCCCAATGGAAGCACAAAATCTCACAGAATGGGAAGACTTGAGGGACTCTTGCATAAGCCCATCACATGGATGGATTTTTTCTTCTCTGAAGACATAAGACTCCATGAAAGGAGTTCAAAAATACCTAAATGTATGAAATACATTGACTTGACACAAAGACATAGCTAAACTTTAGCTAGACTGACAGAAACAGCACTTCTCAGTTCTTCCCTAAATTTAACTAGCAAGAACTTTAAAAGCGAGTGACTGTTCATAGAAAACTTACATGATTTTCTCATGGCGTTTCCTGATCAAGCACGTAGCAACAGACTAAGCTGTGCTCTGCCCTTCAATGACAACACAAGACACAAGATTTTTCAGACAGTGCTGTGTGTCCCAGGTAATGAGAAAATAGCATTGCTCTAGTTTGTGATGTCTCAGAACCACTTGGACTTTCTCCTGCTCTTTTCCAACAGCCCTTGAAAGGATTTCTTCAGGTTCCTAGATGTATTTTTGCATCTCAGGCACACTTCTCGCATATCCTCCCACTCTGAAGCTATTTCTTGTACCAGGCTCCGTGCTTTCCCTCCTGAAATTTCCCCACTTTCTGCAGATGGGATTTTCCTGTAAAAAAAAAGGCTCTTTCATGCCTCAGAAAAGGTTAAAGACTTACCATGCATCAGCTGGCCTGGGGTAGCTTTTCACATGCCTGTTTTTAGCTTGTGCTAAACGCGGCACAGTGCCTGCTCAGTCGTACCACGCTTCACTCGCCATGGGTTAAGCACATGCATGCAATTACTGATAAACTCTTAATCTTATCATCTGCCAGTCCTCAGAGAAAATATTGCTGACCTGCTTGTTGATATATAAGTAAAGATTTGGACCAGCTTATGCGCTTGCCTTGCACTGGGGAGAAAGCCAGTACAATGAAATCATTACAGCTATTCCCGTGAGCAGCTGCTTGCCAGCCTGAGCAAGGGGTTCATCGCAGGGACTCCTATCAGTCATCACCATCGGTCTCTTCAAGAGCAACCTGGTAACAAACAATGGTTTTGCAGATCTGATTTCCTATGGAAATTCAATGTGTTGCCATCTGCTTGCCAGATTTTTACAGCTATGCAAACATACTTTGTATCTAAAAGGCATTAATTTACTTTTTCACTGTCCTTGCACTTTAATGTACTAAAGATGACTTACGGGCATCTGACATTTTTCCTTGATAGAGAAGATTTAGCAACAGCTTTAGTTTGTGGGTTTAAAAAACCTCACAAAAACCCAGCTTCTCTCTGTGTGCCTTGTGTTTAATCCAAAGTCCTTGTAGAGATTTTTACACTGATAGAGGTGAAGGTGAGTGTTTAATAACTACTGAGGGACTTGTAGACTATATCTTGCTTTTAGGTCCAGGGGACCATATATGCAACATAGCTAAGAAGAGGTACTTAAAGCTGTGCTGAAAGTTAATGGTTTTGAACTTTTCAAATCACTGGATCTCCAACCCCATATCTCCATTGACAAAAACTGGAAGGTGCATGAGATAGATACAAATATGTAGAATGCAAGTTCAGAGCCCAGATATTCTTCTGCCCATGGTGAAGCTATAATTATGCCACTCTGACTAAAGGAAAGCCTGCAGTAGCCAAGCACCAATATTAGCTTGAACAGCCTAATGACTTCTCAGACCACTGATGATACAGATGTCTCTTATTGGAAGGGAGTGATAAAAACTCCTGTTGTAGCAGATTAACTTTTCCATACCAAGCCATGATCCAACTGCTTCCCAACCACCTGTGTAAGCAAAATGAGGCTCCACTGTTGTTAGCTCCTAATATTTTCAGGCTGAAAAAAACAGACCACCTCAACTAATGGCAAAATTTACATAATACTTATTTTTTCCAAACCAGCATGCCCACCTTAAATTGCGTATATATCCTGTCTGTGTTTACTACCACAATGAACAACTGTATCTCCTCCAGTGTAAAGAGCTAATGACAGATAAGCATAAGCATGCCCTTCTATTGTATTTCTACAGATAAAAGTTATCTCTATATTTAAATAGGAAGCAACCCTGTCCTCACCTGGAGAACCAGTAAGTTCTAATAGATCTGAAGTTCATAAATAAACTTGCAGTAATTTTAAATTGAAAATATTTGTTCTACGATAAAACTGGTCGGGATTCACACCTGTGCAAGTAGCTACCGACACATGGACAACAGTTCTCACCTTTTCAAACGTCACTAACAATTCCTGTTCACTTGTGCATGGTTATCTGAGCAGAAAGCCACAAAAAGTAATCTCACAGTGGCTATGACCTGACTTACTTAGTTTTCACTTATTCCTTTAGGAAGGACAGGAATGGGAGAAGAGGAGGGGGTTTTGCCCTCTGTGTCAATGACCAGCTGGAGCTCATGGAGCTCCACCTGGGGATGGATGAAGAACTGACTGAGAGCTTATGGGTCCTCCAAAGGACAGAAAATATTCAGTAATGTTCTATTTGTACAATTTTGAGCATCATAAGCATTTTCTCTGAGGAATTTACACAAACAAAAACTTAGCAATTAACTAAATATTTAAACAAAGTGATTTCAAAAAATCAGGCAAATCCTAAATACTTATTAATTACACTGTTGAACCTCAAGTGCTGATAGCACATTTTACCTCTCTAAAACAGATTATGAAGTTAGCTAATCAATAGTCAAGCAAACCTCTAATTTGTTCCATAAATAGAAATGCATTCACACACTTTGCAGAGTGCAAGGAAAAAGTGACAATCCCAGAAAGTGGGTATGTTGAAATGCTGCAACTCCTGGTAACAAGAAGTTTGAAATTCTGCCAGCTGAATGCATAAGACAACCTTGCATGACTTGATTTCTAGAGGTAGTAACTGCCTGATTTCTTTCCCTGCAACAGATTAATCCAAACATGGTATTTTTGCCAATTTTTCTACTGTAGAAACTGAAAAGAAAAAAAAAAAAAAGAAAAGCCAAGAATTTACTCTTTTTGGGGAAAAGAGAGGAAGTATTGCAAGAAATATGATTAAAGGTAGAGTGAAAATTTTAGAGACAGATTAAATTATGACTGTATTTCCTCAGGGGATTTTCTTCAATAACAGGTAAGTTTCATTCTGGGCCTGACTTTCTGCTGCCTGACAGCCTAAACATTTACATTTGGACAAAATAAATGCAAAATGCCACCATTTAAATTTGATGTTATTTTAAAGCCTCACAGATGGAAGCGATTCCACAAAATATAAAGCAATTTGGAAAGAAAAGCTGCTGTTTTACATCCCAAAGTGAGCATCCAGGCAGACTCACCCAAACGATGACGCTGGATTTAACCAGACTACCCAATAGAGAGAGACACCCTTGCCACCAGAGAAAACCCACCTCCACCAAGTATTTTAATCAAATTTTAAAGGAACCAAAACCACAAGGCAGGAATCGATATGTCAGAAAGGGCAGAGCGTTCCCCTGTACTGGGCAGCTAACCCAGGAAGAAGGGTCAGAAGAGGGAATTCACTTCACGATCCTGCCACAAAGCGGAGCTCTTTGAAACGCAATCAGGTCCAGTCACCCACGGTGGAAAGAAACAATTGGTTGCTGCCTGTGAGTGTGTGTGTGCACAGGATGAACCTTTTTGTAGTAGCTGGGGAAATAACAGCACTTTCTATACTCTCGTTTGAGACTCTGCTAAGTTCTTTACACGGTAAAGCACCAAGGATCATGTCCGCACATCTGCACTTTGTACTCTCCTGGCAATTTTCCAGCTCACTTCCCACCCGGCTTGGAAGCCTGCCCAGAGCATGGGACGCTAGCAAGCATCATTTGGGTCGTACTGTTTGGCTTTGTTGTGAACAGTTAGTTTTAAAGTCCATTGTACACCTGGCATGGTTTTGCAGGCTTATGCTGCTACTCACGTTCACCATGGTAGGAAGGGAAAAGAGAAGAAATCTTCTCCTAACCACCCACATTTGTGAGTTTTCTGTTCTTCTCAAGTCTCTCATCCTGACAGAGATCATCATTTGTCTTTTCTCACCAGAATGGCTGGGCATTGGAAGGCAGTAACCAACACAACCTTCATTTTCATGGGGAAGTCCCCACCTCTGACACTTCCGTGGCTCCTACTTTCCTTCTCATTCAGACTTTCTCCTTTTTCACCTACCCCAAATCTTTCTCATTCTTCAACCATAAAGTATATTTGTAGGAAGAGCACAGTATAGCTCCCCACCGTAATGTGCCACCTGCAGGCAAGCTGCCTGTCATGCCATTGAACTACAGTCTCCATCAAGTCACTGCAGACAACTGTCAAGAACAAAGGTGAGTTATTGTGGCCTGGTACCAAGGCATTTGGGCAAAAAAGGCCAAAAATGACAATATGGATCCCCCAAGACTGAGATGAGGCTCTGAGGTTCACCAGAAGAAGAGGAAAAGGGAAAAGATCACCTTTGAAGCCACAGAAACCGAGAGCAGCAACTGATTATTTTTTTTTCTTTCTCATTAACTGCACAGGATCCACATCTGCATTGGCTGAACCTGCAAGGACACTTCATTTACCTATCACTTGGTATCTAGGAGAGGTAGAAGAGCCTGCCAATCCCTCCTGCTGCCCTCCAAGCTGTCTCTGTTGTGGGACCAGCCAGTTCAGCACGGAGGGTGTTTTCAAGGTGAGAAACAGAAGGACTGAAGCAAAAATTGGGAGTGGTCAGAGCTGAGCCTCTCTGTCACCAACAGAAGGGCAGATGTGGAGAGAAGCAGCTGACAATGCTACTGGAAAGCTTCCCCTTTTCATATCCATCATGGGCATTTTGCCTCAGCCATACCTAAGTGTTGTTCTGCTTGCGGCAGGGACTTTGGGGAAGTTCCTTCAACTGTTCCCTCCACAGGACATCCAAACCACACCTTTGTTGTCCTTCTTCTGAACCTACGAGCCAAGCATGGACAGGTTGTTGCCCTGCTGCTCTGGTCTGACAGATCCTCAAGGGTATCCAAAAGCTACGTCCTGGCTGGACAACCCTAAGTCCATCTCCTCATGGCTGCGTGACATTCTGCTCCAGACAGAGCTGGTTTTCCTCCACTCCTTTTATCAACAACTTCCCCAGCGTTCAGTGGCTCATACCATTGCTTCTGGAAAAAAAATAAAGATTGCTTTGTTCAACTGCAGAGATATCTCTGTAAACTATTTATAAATCTGTATACGAGTATAAATGGCTGTAAATAGCCAGTGCCACAAACACAGCTGAGCCACATTTCAGGCTGAAAACAAGGGCTTTCCTCTAACCAGCAGCCTGAAGTCAGTGCTTTCAATTTCCTAAGTGCCTTTATTTATGGTAGATGTATAACCAACTCAAAGCCTCCAGATGCTTTTATTTTGTTGGTATGCTAAACCATGCCTTATTTGCAGTACATCTCAAATTTCAGTGCAATACAGAAGGATGAGTCAATAGATGTTCATTAACACAAATAAATTAATTAGCACAAGTAAATGCCTTTTTTTTTTCCTTTTGGATTAAAGTGGAGAACAAAGAGAAGTCAATCAAAACTGCTTTCAGAAAGCCATAGTACATTCAATTAGTCTTTACTGAAATCAGGTGTAAAATGAGTCCCACAACATTGAAGATTCTTATTTTTTGTGAAAAAAAATTATCATGAGGAAACCACTGGGACTGGTCTGCAAAGCAGTCACTAATCCCTGCTATACGAATATTCACTTTGGCCTCTGCTAATAAAAAAGCTTGGCCATCTTCAGCTCTGAGGTTTTTCACCAACAAACCCTGAATATACTCCAGACCAACATGATTTTAACTGTCACAGCTACAGGTGGCAGGAGGGAGTGAAACAAGTCCCAGGCAGTGAAAAGACACTTCCCAAGCTGAAGGTGAGTCTCATAATAAAGCCATATGTCATGTAGCAAAAGCACACGGAGCAAAGCCATAGGGAGTCAAGCAGAGCATGAAGATTTAGCCTTTTTTTTTTTCACCCCACATAAAACACAAGGCACTCCTGCTGTATGCCTTAGGTGGAGATCAGCTGGGAGAGGGCATCCTGCCAGCAGCATCAAGTATCATGACTATCCTGAGCTTCCCACACCCAGCATTAGGTGACAGTTTCTCCTTTCCCAGCACAGATGTTGTACAGAACACTTATTTTTCCCAGCAGTATTGATCAGGCTCTTCCTACCTTGCTGCTCTTGTCTATCTTCCAAACACAGGTTACACGATGACCCCACAGCTGTGCTGAATTCGGTAATGATATTCTCTAACAGCTCAGGGATTTAATAGAAAACTTAATTTGGAGAGCCAGAGATATGCAATATCTGACAGATAAAAAAGGCGCTATGAGCAGCAACACGTACAATGCTGACACGGGGTGGTGGTGCAGAGGTGGAGAAATTTGCATTGCATCGAGTGGCCATAGGGACCATCAAGAAAAAGCCACCCCAAACATCTTAAGAATTACCAAACTCTACAGTAGGCGCACCCAAAAAGCAAACCCTTCACTGTTGATCCAACTTCCCTGTGGTTATTTGACCAAGGCAAGTTTAATTAGTCAGCAGTAGCAGATAAGGAGCGAGGAAGACCTTATTGTGGTCCTGCACAGCCCTGCAGTAGGCTGTGCTCACGTCTCCAGCAAAACCACTTTATAACCCTGAAGTTTAGAGGCTGCTACTAGTTACCCCAAGGCTGTGGTATAATCCTCGGCCTCATTATTGCAAAATCCTAAGAGGCAAGAAGATAACCTGGCCAAAAAGTATCCCTCTTCTTTTTAATTGTCTCCTCAATTTAGCTGCAGATGTGATTGTTGAAGCTGCTGAAAGTACAAAACACATGTTACCGAGCACAGGATGAAGTCTCAAAACCCTCTGTTTATTCACAGCAGAGCAGACCTTAAATAATGTCATGTCCCACAAAAGGTGAAGAAGTGAGATTTCCCACATGAAAATAGCAGCTCCTCTTTTGCAGCCCCAGTTTGCACAGTTTATTCTGTAATATTTTTGAAAATACCATAGCCTCCATTAGAAATCTTAGCCAGGAAGCCTTGCTACAGCTGTCCATCTTTCTGCATTTGGTATCAGGGAGAACCAGGAAGAGTACATTAATATTTATCTGAGAGAAAACCAATAGACCAGTTTCTTAATAATCAAAGTCAATGAACCTACACAGTTGAGAATGTGATCCAGTGTTTACAAACACACATTTTGTAGCCAGGCTGGTTTTGTGCGGTTTCTCCTCCAGAGATGGTATTCCCATACTTCTTCATTTATTCTTCTAATGAGTTTAACTAGGTATTTAGTGACACAATTTATAGAAAGAAAAATAAATGGCATTGCATTCTCAGCTTTATGTGAAAAGGAGCTGTCATACTTCAGAGAAACAAATAGAATTTGTCGGCCCACAGATAGGAGAGTCCTAAACTAATTAAATGGGCTGCTTATCTCATATTTGAAATTCAGGCTTCATTTGTCAAAATGAGAGGGTGGAGGAGAATATTGCAATCTATCAGCTATATATATATGTTTGAATTAATCTTTGGATTTCTTCCAGAGAAACTGGGAAGGTTCTCGTGTCATCTACAGAATACAGAGAGTAACCAGAAACAGTTATGATTTGTTCTTCTTCAACACGACCTTCTTCAAGATCTCTTTAAAAGATAAGACTTTTCTAAGGTCACACAGCTCTTATTTACCTTATCTGTCCTAATCCTGGAAACTGCATCGTACTGAATTTAAATATCGGGCTTTTTTATATGGCAAATGTCTGATCATCTTTCCCCTACTGTGAGAACCAGAAGCTTGGTGAAAGACAGTAAATTAAAGCCAAAGAAATATGTCCCCAACACTGTGTATTTAGCCAGGGAGCGGGGAAGAAATTGAGCTGTAAGCAATACACAAATGGCATTTTTTTATTCTTTTGTTTCCTGGGACCTCTCTCTGGTACCTGGTACTGTCTATTTACCGGAGTAAGTTACTATAATAAATAGAACCCAGGTTTTAATGTGGTGTTGAAATTCTTGTATATTTTAGACTGACTGAGTGAGCCTTTTAAGCTGCCTAAATTCTGAACAATTCTTAACATCTTTTCCTGCTCCTCAGGGCCTCCCTCACTGCTTTAGCAATTGAATTGTTACAGAGATCAGAGCAAAACTCCCAACTGTCATGAGCGTGCCTTGTTTGTTCAGGTTTGAGCACCAGGTTTTCATCCCCCTGTGGAAGCCAACAGGAGAGCTGGTAGCAAGCACAGAGGGCAAGTCCAGGGGTAGTCTTGGAAACATAAATCAGGGCAAGAAATCGTAAAGCTCCTCCTTCAACCACACAGCACAAGTTATTATTACCTAATTTTGCCTAACACCTCAATGATCTGCAATCAAATGGTAACATTAGTTAAATGTATTGATTTACACTCTGTTTTCACCAATTTCACAACACTCTCTAGGTATAAGAAATACAGGCAGGTGTTATTTGAATGCATCAATTTAGCCACCTTGGGAGTTAAATTGGGCAGAAACTGTACGAAGTAACTTACAGACAAAACCAAAAAATGAAATTCCTTACTGAAGCACCAACAAATTATAGATAAGCAGAAAATAACTGCTTAGACTATGCCTTAGCCAAGAGGTTAAGGTAAATAAATATATTTAAAGCTGTTAAATCTTTAACAATCAGAATGATACAGGACTTGAGCATACAGTGAAGTTTTACCCAGCAACCTCAGCAGGGAACTGCTCTTCTAAATTGGGTCCGTGAGTTACCACACAGAGCAAAGTGGGGTATTCAGTAACATTATAGATATTAAAAATATGACCTGTATTTCATAGAATCATAGAATGGTTTAGAGTTGGAAGGGACCTTCAAGATTGCTTGGGCAGGGACATCTCCCACCAGACCAGGTTGCTCAAAGCCCCATCCAGCCTGGCCTTAAACACCTCCAGGGATGGGCCCTCCACAACTTCCCTGGGCAACCTGTTCCAGTGCCTCACCAACCTCAGAGCGAAAAATTTCTTCCTGATATTTAATCTAAATCCACCCTCTTCCACTTTGAAAACATTACCCCTTGTTCTGTCATTACACACCCTTGTAAAAAGCCCCTCTCCAGCTTTCTTGTAGGCCCCCTTCAGATGCTGGAAAGCTGCTATAAGGTCTCCCTGGAGCCTTCTCTTCTCCAGGCTGAACAATCCCTCTCTCAGCCTGTCTTCATGGGAGAGGTACTCCAGCCCTCTGACCTCTTTGTAGCCCTCCTCTGGACCCACTCCAACAGGTCCATGTCCTTCTTATGTTGAGGGCTCCAGAGCTGGATACAATATTCCAGGTGGGGCCTGACAAGAGTGTAGTAGAGGGGCAGAATCACCTCCCTCAACCTGCTGGTCACACTTCTTCTGATGCAGCCCAGGATACGGTTGGCCTTCTGGGCTGTAAGTGGACATTGCCAGCTCATGTTAAGCTTCTCATCAACTAATACCGCCAAGCCCTTCTCAGGACAGTTAAATAGGTACAGAACAAAACGGTACCACCACTGACATGAAATACCCATGGATGGGGACTTGCATTCACCTTTAATAGACTCTGGAGATACCAGTGGGTATCCAGGCATGCAAAATAAAAGCTATCAAAGAAAAAAGTGCACACATACAAATGGCCACAATTGGAGGACAAGAGAAAAGGCAACACACTACAGCAGAGCAGATATCCTCCTAAGAGATATCCTGGGGGAAGATCCATTAAGTTGCAAAAATACTCAAGAATGATATTTAAGTGCTTATTAGTGAGACTCCCACTCCTGCAGCAGCATGCATCTACTTCTAGGTAGCTTGTGTGAAATCATCATGGAGTTATGCCCACTGGGACAAGGTGCTTCAATTAGAGGTTACATTTATAATGTAATTAAATACCTAATTTATTAAAAGGAATGCAAATCACATCAGTTTCTAAGTGGCAGCAGTGGCATTTAGAACATGCTATGCAACATCTTTGTTTTAATAATTAAACTCTGTATGCCCTTGATAACTGCAATTCCAAAATGGCATGTTGCTCACTGCTCTCTTAAGAACCACAGTGAGCATAAATAATGAGAAATGGGATCATAACACTTGTGAGAGACAACTGGGACAGTCACAATAAACTATATTTTTGTGGGTTGTTTTTTTGGCTTTTTTTTTACTTTCGATATCAAGAATTCATTTAGCACAATTATTTAGTGGGGGTTTTATCTTTTTTTGCATAAAAGCTTTTAAAAAATTTCTTAGTATTGCAGTGGTTTGCAATCATAATGGTTTGCCTTAGCTTTAAGAGCAGAGTTGTCTCTTCAAGCTGTTGTACCTTTTGTGCCTGTTCCTCAGTAACGGTCTGGTGTGTGAGTGAGCATCTGGTTGATAGCTATCATCATCCCCATTGCAAGACAAATTCAGATAATTTGTTGTAACAGTAAGTCCCATAATGTAACAACAAAAGATTAGGGACAAACAGCCCCGCAAAATTGCTAAAATGTGTAATCATTTGTACTGGCGTTAAATCGATATTCCATGTGATCCCTTGCTAGCGAGGCTGCTGGTTCACCATAGGAAGTTATTTATGCATTAGATAGACACGCTGGAAAAAAAAAAAAGGCCAAGCTTTATCCAATATTAAAATATCCAATATCCAATATTAAAATAAGATTTACCTAAAACATAAGGGTGCCATGTATCTTCTTGTACCATCTTTTACAAATGTTGGTCATTTACTAGGGCCCTTTTTAAATGAGAAGAGGGGTCAATATCTTACTGGGAAAATTCTGAAACAAAAAGAAACAAGGAGCAAGTGCTGAAACTGCACCCGGCCCAGGAGCGAAGTCGTGGCAGTACCGAGATTCGCTGTGACACTGTGGTCCCTTGTGGAGCAGTTCTCACCTCAGATTTTCACCTGTTTTCCACACATCTGGCAGTGAATCCTTCCAGGATTGAAGGTGTGTGGCTCAGTGGCTGCCCACACAGAGTCCACCGAACTCAGCTGGACCCTCTGGTTTCGTAGAGGCGAGTCTCTTCTGGCTTGCTGCGGTGTTAAAGCCAAATTCTGCAGTCTGCAAAACACAAGTAATATGGCAACCTTCCTTGATGCTTTCTATCTTAATTTCCAACGTGTTTACCCTCCTGTCTTTCCTCACTTGATTACTAATAGATGATTTAACAAGAACATAAATAACCATCACCAAAACAAAAGTAGATGGAAATGTGTCTCGGTTAAAATGTTTTTTTCTTTGAACTCAGTAATCATGTCTAAGGCAACTACTGAAATTCTCTTCTCCAGATAAAATGTGGTAAGAAATAATTTACATTATTTGTGGTAAGGCCGTGGTAAGAAACAATTTACAGCTGCCTTTTTCAAGTGCTCTGTTGACTGTATATGTAATGTCTATTGAAATGTCAAGCTTTCATCCAACTCTGGAAATGGAGAGACCTGATACAGCAGGTTCTTCTTTTTTTTTCATTTTTTATCATTTGATGATTTAGAATTTCAAGAACATTATTGTTTTATACGCAATAAAGACCATAAGTTCCTTATATGTATATATTTACTTACACACAAAAGTATTTTGTTTGCATATCTTGGTGTATTTCCAGCACAATATTCTTCAGAAAGACAGTATTTTCTCTACATTTTTTTGTATGTGATATTACATTCTGTTACTTCTAAGTAGTCCACCCTGTACACTATAATGTTGAGATCTAAACTGAAGAACAGAAAACTAGTGTAGAAAAACAAGGACCCTTCATACCTAACACCCATCTGTACATTGAGTTTGGACCAAGTCATTTTTAATATTCCTTCATTTCAAATGCATTTTTCTTTGCTTCTTAATTCAGTCCAGGAATAGACCTAGAATTTGTGTAATACAAAATTATGATGAAGGATGACCAGTTTGCTTTGGATGAAGAGAAAATGAAGAGTGCTGTCAGACCTCTGGCTGGTGCCACATGATTCCAAGTGTCCATGAACATTTCTAAACTCATTTTACCTTAGTTAGAATGATGCTATCATAACAGACAACTTTGCTGCTTTGAGAACAGACTAAATTGTATGTGAAGTGGGTTGTGGGTTTTTTGTTTTTTTTTTTTTTTTTTCCCCATCCATAAAACACTTAAAGGCTCTTATAACATCTGCTTGCAGAAATACCTATGCAGGTCACCTGTTGGCTTCCAGATGAAACGTAACAGTTTGGCTTGGGATATTGCAGCTTGAAAGAAAAGCCCCAGTGGCATATTACCACCAGAGCACTGAATATATTCCTTTTTATTTAATGGCCTAGCATCAACATTGGAAAATAACTCCTCTCTTGTTCTGTTAAAACCCAAGCAAATTTATTTCATATGTTTTATTTCTATACTGAAATTATTTTATACGTACTAATATCTTGCACAGGCAGGGCTTTTAATTTCTACAAACACTATTGAGTCCCTGGAGGTTTATATTGACTAAACAAAAGAAATATGCAAGGAATTTGTGAACATGATGGCACCACAGAATAGACAACACTTTACCACTGCAAACCTCAGGTTCCTGTCAAAGACATGAAAGAAACATATACTTTCAGGCAATGTTTCAGGTCCAGCCAAGTCAAACATACCAGTCTAAACTACTACATAATTAAGTAAAATCTGCTAAACTTTTCAGGCAATCGTGACAGGGGCTTTACCTGTACCCACATACTTGAGGACATCCTCTGCTCTCACAAGATAAAGCCAGCTTGTTCCCGTGGCATAACGAGCTCTGAAAATGGACTGATAGCAATGCAAGATACTACAGACTATATGACACTGGGAATTTGCCAAGTAACTAATTTTTCCATAAGCAAGAGGAAAACTCAGTATATGCAAGAGGAAAACTCAGTATATACAAGAGCTACTAGCACTTTCTACATTTTTTCGTATTCCTCAGTGGCATTTACCAATCACAGCAAAGAGCGTGGTAACTTCAGCAGCCGAGTAGGAGTCAGATGGCAAATAAAAGCACTAAATGCCACTCTTCAACAAAAATTTACAAGGCTCGCCACAAATTTGGTTAGTTCTTTGCTGTCATGTGCCTCGCTCCAATTAAAAACATACCACACTAAGGGGAACAGCATTGTTTGGTTAGCCAAGGCTCTGGTGCAAGGGGTGGATGCTCTGCCTCCCAGCAAACTGCAGCCACAAGCCTCTGCCTTGTCCCGTCTTTCAGTCCGGAGCATGGATGCCCCTTATGGCCATGGGGTCTCATAAGATTCCATTGCCTGCATGTTTAACACCTCTGCTACTGCTTTGGCTCCTAGAAGTACGAAATATACCTTTACCATAACATTCCTAATGAAAAGGGAAAATGTCTGTCTGAAAAGCAGGACACAGAGCCAGGAAATTAAGGAAATGAGACAGAACGTCAACTTGTTTCCAAGAGCACACAGTCATCTGCTGATGGCACTGCCAGGAGGGAAAATTATTCTCCCGAAGAGATTGCTACCAGTGAATCCTGCTTGGTGGCTGGGGGGCACCTAGGAAGGGTCATTTCTCTTGCCTTTACACTCTAAATAAGTTATCCATCCCATTCCCTAAATAGGGCTTGCAAATGTTCTCACTTCTACCTAAAAAGCACTGGCATTATTTGGAACCCTCTTTGGAAATAGGCCTGGCCAAAGTGCTCCCGGGATCCAGTAGCATATCAACATTAAATAATAATACGGAGACTTTTGCTGCTAGTAGTCTGCCACCTTCACTCCGCTCACATAGCATTGCCCAAAGCCAATACCATTACTTGTTATGAAGCTGGTAATGTACCAACCACTTTCATTCCACATTTAAAGGATGCAAAAGAACAGGAATGGTCTTCATTAGTACAGTTAAATTTAAAGAATATTTCCTTTTTCTGGTTCAGTGGGATCCTTGGGCTGCCCATCACTGAAGAAACTGTGACCCCAAAGAAAAAATGACTGAGAAGGAGTATTTCTCCACTACCCTCTGATTTTAAATGACAGGTGCAGATATGTCTCAAGAGACTGACTGTTTTCTTACTGTGGTTTGCATTTGAAAGGCATGTGGGGTTTGTATTTGAGAGTTTCTTTATTCTTTCTCTTGCTGTATCAGTCGCCAGGTTTGGAAGTCAAGCCTTGTAAATCACATAATTCCTGGCAATGAGGTTCAGACCTCTGAATGCTGACTCACTGGCAGTTAAGTACATTTTCATAAGTACCTCGGTAACTTCTAGAGCCAGGAATTTCAGAAACAACCTTCTGTACTGCAGATTGTTGACAGGTAAAATTATGTGCCAGTTTAAGGTAGAATAGAGGACTTTTCATTACCCATCTCAGTTGCATTCATTGTACTGATGAATTCAGTAGCTAGAAATATGAACAGTGTATACCATACTTATAAATACTGACTACGTACTTAATAGAAAGTATCTCTACATCTGTCTTAAGCAGCTCAGCCAGTACTCCCATTTCAAGCACAGATTGGGAGCATTAAATACAGTCCACAAACAGCCCATCTGACCTCTCCTGCTGTTGTAATAAACCACCAAAAACCACAGGAAAAACTGCCAACACTGCTCATGCACATAAATGGTGGCTGGGGGCTTCCCTAAAGGTATCCCTGATGGACAGTGACCCTGATCTTGAGAGCAATTTTGGGGGCAAGATGTGTAAATCTCATGGCTTTAGCTGAGGTCTGACTAGTAAACAAAAGAGTACAGGGTTTGAGATTCCCTTCCCTTGGCTTACAGGTGTAAGTTACACCTTACGATGAAAGCCCTTCAATGGAGAGAAGGGGCTTGTCCCACTCAAGATTTGCATCACTCTGGGAGTTTGAGAAGATGCTCTAGGAGCTATGGCACTGGATCTCTTCTAGGTCTTCATTGAACCAGAGTCCCTCTCTTTTCCCTGCAGCCATGTTCAGCCCCTCAGCCGTGAGAAGGAGGATGTCGTTTGACACAGCTGTAGCATCGCAGTGGGTTGCCTGTTGCTGAGAGATTCTGCTGCAGCAGATGTTGCTAGGAGCCGCTATGGACCCTGAGCCGGCATTGGACATCAGCGAGATACAGCATGTACTTTCCATTACTGAAAGGCTCAGTGCAGCTATATATTATAATGGGTTTTCATGCTTGCACTTTCCTCTCTGATCTTTAAACGATTCCGCAGTGGGGAGAAAGTCTAACTGAGACTGCATTGGGTAACGATCTTGTTCATGACTGAGAGTGATAATCTCTTCCAGCCGGAATGCCATCTCCAGTCTTGCCAAGCATACAGCCACCGTTGGGCTTTCACCCCGAGGACTGACAGTTAGTGAAAGGATGGGGCTTCTGCATGATGCTGGCTGTTCTGACAAAATACAGATAATACCCTTATGTGCTTAACTGACAATTTTTCTGCTACCTCCCTCTCAACACTCACTTCATAAAAAAACATCCCTGCTAATGCTGCAACATTTGTTTTTTGTCCATTTAGGAGAATATTTCCTTCATTCAAGCATCTGGTTTGATCGAACCAATAGTTCACTTCCAGATTCTGCTTTATTCAGTTTGAAGTTTGAAAAAGCCAATGACTCACAGAGGCAAAAACCTGAACAGTTGAACATGCAGATGGGTACAGGTGGCCTTTAGCTTTGCTCTTTTTGGCTAGATCATGTCGCTGTGCCTGAGCTGAGCTGATTCAGATGTTGCACTCTCTCTCGCTCTCTCTATACTCCTTGCAAATCCTAGTACTGACAGCGAGGAGACAGAGATGATGACAAGCTACCAGAGGCCTGGAAATAATTATTTCATTATTCAATCCATAGCTTCATATTGCCCAGGATGGGAGCATCCTGATATCAGATATCCTATATTATAGGATATCGTATATTACAGGATATCCTATATTATAGGAACAATCCTATTATTAGTTATATCCTATATTATAGGAGTTATCCTATTACTGTATTTTTATTATAGATAATATCCTATTATATAGTGTTATTAGAATCATTTTATATAGGATATCCTATCCTACAATATCCGATCTTATTCACTTCAAGAAAACCACCTCCCCGCTTCCAGATTTCTTCCCCTGGGCCCCCTGTGCCGTTGGACCTCCGCACTCCGCCGTGCCCTGGAGAAATTCACGGTCCTTCCTGGCAACTCCCACACATGCATTTTCCCTCAGAATTCACATTTTCTTGGGGCTTGGGAAGGCTTTCCCCCAGACAGCTCCTTCACTGAGAAATCCTGAGTCAAGGGTAATAAAACAGTTTGAACATTTGGATTAGATTAAGCAATTAGTTTCAGCTCAAAGGAAAATTCAGGGAAAAACTCAAGTACCTTTTCAAAATGATTCTAACATGTAGCTTTATTAAGAAGTAATAACAAGAATTTCCCCAAAATAAAAAAAAAAAAAAGAAAAAGCATTTATTTCAGGGAAACCAAACTATTACTTGGCCAACCACATTTTTTCCCATTTTGAAAAGAAGAAAAAAACCACTCCAATACTCCAACTCCTAAATTTAAACCAAACTGAATTATTCTCCCAATTCTATTTTACTTTGGCCACAGAAATTAAACCCTTTTTTTTTTTTTTTTTTCCCTATTGTGTTCTATGCAGGAGGTAAAAGCCCTAGATTTTTCCCCTTACAGAAAAATCCAAATAACATTCATATATTGATAGGTAAAAAAATACCCAAATCTAAAACTAGCTCAATCTGGGCTGAGTAGAACAGAATTTTCCATTTGTTCAGCTGAAGCAGGTACGGTAATAAGGCTACTCGAAGGCCTTAAGACAAACGATTGTACTTTAAAATTAAATGCTTTCTCGGTTTCTATTTAATTACTTTAGAAAAAGCAGGGTAGTGCTAAAATACCAGCATATAACAGACCTGCTTCATACCCTTGCTTTTACAAAGTAGCTGAATTCTCCTAGTCAAAAGGCACTTAATTAAAACAATATTGCTAGTTGCCAGGCACGTAAACACAGAAGGTATGGTTGACACCTCAGCGAATAGCACAAAAAAAGTACTTACAAGCCAAATAACCCACTGATTCCTTGGACTTCATTTTTCGAGTACATAGAAAACCAAAAATATAATGTGTAGAAGGACTACAGCCTCGCAGACACAGAGGAGAGGCAGGTAATCCGCTCTGCGCCTCCAGGGACTCTTTCTGGATGGGTCAGAGGGAGATAGTCTAGCAGAACCTCCGCTACTCACCATCGATCAACTGTATGCAAAGACCTCACAGCCTGTAACCTTCCCAGTGCCCTCACAAGGTAGGAAAGAGTTCTTATGTCCTGTCTTTACAGAGAAATAGAGAAGAGGGATAAGGCGCTGGCTATGGTAAGAAGGTAGCTGCACCATGTGGATAGCAAAAAAATGTATTTCAGCAAAACCCTGGTTTATATCCTGCCCCTGACATACGGCAGCTCTGGCTGGGACATGTCTCTTGGGAATGTTTCTCCTACCTTAACACTTCAGTACGGAGTGGACTTTCAGAAGTGCAAAATGGAATTAACATCCAAAAACCAGCCAGCGACTTTTAGTTGTGTTTGCATCTCTGACTGCTCTGGGGGCTTTGGAAATCTGAAGAAGTAAGAGAAGGCAGAGGACTTGCTCGTATCACAGTACAACCCATTCTTAAAACTTCTATTGTTTAAGCACTCGTGCATCTAGATTCTTGCCTGTAACTGCAAGGTAGGAGTTGGTAAATTCATTCCTAGCACTTGAGAATTCCATCAGGAAGGCAAAGAACCTTATTAATGTCATTAAAGGTTTTCACACATCCATAGGTTACAATGAGAGAGGAGTTTTGCCAGCAATACTGCATTTTAAAAATGCATTATCATCTGAAACATCTCTTTGCACCACTTTCATGGGGAATTATTGCTATAGCAATGAATGGAGTCAGGCTGCATGAGTTTTTTAAGTTCTCCCTTTCATTTCTCCGTTTAACTTGCTCACAAGTTACCGTGGTCTTTGCTGGCTCCCCGTGAACCAGGGATGCCAAAGAGTGGGGTGAGAGGAAGTTTCACTGACCAAAACATTCTCCAAGGGGGGAAGGCTCTTTCTTGCCCTCTGAGATTCCTGCCCAACATTGACGTGTCTTTTGCTGCAAGCATCAGTTTACCAAAGGGAAACATGGTAACTGCTGCACTTTTTTGGCAGGGACTAGGAATGTTTTATAGTTAGGCAGAGCATACACAGCTCAACCGGGCCAGCTTTTCTGAGACCCTTCTCAAAATGCTGCAAAAGGTGAAACCCAGCATACAGGAGAGAACTCAGGAGCAGCGGGACTTTCTCCCAAATGACCACTTGTTTTGAAAGCTTGAGCACAAATGTTTGTCTCTTTCAGCTAGATAAAATTAGTAAAGTAAGTCTTGCTGGGATTTCAGCCATAAAACCCAAATGTAACCATTACACCCAAGCCACAAAGATGATCAGAGGGCTGGAGCACCTCTCCTATGAAGACAGGCTGAGAGAGTTGGGGGTTGTTCAGCCTGGAGAAGAGAAGGCTCCAGGGTGACCTTATATCAGCATTCCAGTACCTAAAGGGGGCCTACAGGAAACGTGGGAAGGGACTCTTTACAAGGGCATGTAGTGACAGGATGAGGGGGAATGGCTTTAAACTGGAAGAGGGTAGACTTAGATTAGATATTATGAAGAAATTTTTCACTGTGAGGGGGGTGAGGCACTGGAACAGGTTGCCGCGAGAAGCTGTGGAAGCTCCAACCCTGGAGGTGTTTAAGGCCAGGCTGGATGGGGCTATGAGCAACCTGATCTAGCGGGGTGTGTCCCTGCCCATGGCAGGGGGGTTGGAGCTCGATGATCTTCAAGGTCCCTTCCAACCTAAACCATTCCATGATTCTATGATTCCCCATACTAGTTTGATGATTTTGTTTCTAAAGGTAAAAAATGAGCAGAGATGTGGGCTTGGCTTCCTCCAAAACAAGTTTCATGGCTGAAATTTTCCCTGCATACATTATCCCTACATTTATTTCCTGATGATCCATTATGTTCAACTCACAACTCCCCTAGATTTCTCGCTGAGATAAAGCAGACTCCTCCGGCAGCATTTAAAATGGGATTTCAACAAACTGCAAATTAGACCAAGCGCAGCAGGAGCTGAGCATCTAAAAGCTACTTCAGTGCTCAGTATTGATTCCAGAGCCCAAACCTTCCCTCCCTGGTCAGCACACTTCTGCATGCAGAGGCATAAACACAAATACCAGGCAGTGACATCTCTCTGCTTTATGTTTTGAAATAAAATGAATAATTTGTGAACACACATCTTATTTTTATTATTATTCTAACCTGTTGCCTTTCAAAGCTTCCCAGAGAGGGTGTCTTTCTCTTGAAAGCAATACATGGTTAAAAAAAAAACAACAAAAAACTATTAAAAGTCAAACTCAAGGAAATTTAAATGAATTTTAGATGACACTTTCAACATTCAAACACTCCATTGAGAAATGCAAAATTGTGGTACCCAGGGCACCCGTAACTCTATCAAAGCAGCTGTTGATAAGTGCCCTTGCACCAAGTTAACATTTAGATTTATTACAGGAAACTTTGCAGTCTGTGTTTCCCTGTTATTGACTTATAGTAGTTTTAAGCTGGTGCCCTTGAAGATTTCATATATTACACGTCCTGGGGTAGAGGTATGGACTGTTTTGCCGTGGGTCCAAGCGCTTTGCAGCCCTCAGTACAGAGCCCAGTAGGAAGAGCTGTGCTGGCTCCGGACTCTGGTTGGAAACTGAATTTCAAGCCCAAAAGCAGCAGAACTGCCTCACCAGGCTAACACAGCTTGGCTGCTTCGAGGACCAGGAAAGAACCTACATGCAGTTTCACTGACTTGTCAGTCATCAGACTTTGGTCAGGTACCTCTGCAGAGTATTGCATGAGGGTGCAGTATTACAGTATATTTAATCTCATCTAACCTCAAGGTATTAGGAAAAAAATGAAAAATGATATCATTTTCCTTCCCGTACCTTGACTGACAACCTGGTGGAAGAAAGGAAATTAATTTGATTCCTCTGCATGAATCTCTCAATTCCTAAGACTAACAGAGTTAATGTTGTATTCCCAGATAAAGCTGAATTTTGATCAAATAAGCGTCTAAGCAAAGAGAAACATCAGGTGCTCTCACCCAGTGGATGCCTGGCAATGGGGGAAATGGGAAATAAAGCACATTAGCTCAGGTGCCCGGGGATCCAGGCGGAACAGTGGGGAATGGATAAACCGTGTCTGGCTCAAATGGGAAGTGAACAAACTCTCATTACCCATATTTACCTGTAGTTACACCATTCCTGC
>NW_009649619.1:1896918-1938157 GCF_000708025.1 Charadrius vociferus
CTGCTCACTGTGTTTTTAGGACAGCACTGACTGCTGCGGCAGCAGTGCTGTGCTCTCCTGGTACATACCTTTCAACCAGTCTTGGATTTACTGGGCTGTAAGCGATACACCCTTTCCCATCAGCGTGTGTGGCAGTGCTGAGGGTGCTTCTGGCCACGCAGCTGGTCAGGACAGCCTGCGCTTGGCCATCCTCTGTTCCCTGTCATTTAGGTCACTGCCTGATTCCTGCCGCCTTTGCACACTGTGTTTCAGCACTCAGAGGTTCGGAGTCAACAAAAACATTTTGCAGATCTGCTCTGATTGCCCTGAACCCCAAAAGCTAAAAAAGCCCCTACAAATAAATCTGGTTTCTCCTATTTACTTAACTACACTACTAAAAAAAAACCCAAACAAAGAAAAAACACCACCACCACCCCCCCAAAAAACCCCACAAAAACTCAAACAAAAAAACCACCAAACCCACTAAGAATTAAAATTAAAATAATGTTGTATTGAGCATTTCACATGCAGGGGTGTTTGCTTCAAAAACCGTCCCAGCATTTCTCGGTTCTTTAATTTCACTTTCAGTGGTGTTTCCATTTCACTTCCAACCTTTTGCTGTTTTTCCCTTCCTAACATTTTATGGCTTCAAGAAAGCAGAAATATAATTTATTTTCTCAAGTCTATTTATGAACACTACGCCCCAACCTGAACTCCCCATTTGCAGTATGCACACTGATAATGCCAAAGTTGTCCCTCACAAGGTCACCATAGAAATATAATTAATTTGCTCAAAATAAACATCCTAAAATATCTTTCTGAGAAGAGTGAGGAGAACATTTCGCATGTTGAAAAAAAAGATCATATTTTTAGCTTGTTTGCATGAAAATTGGGGACCTTGCTCATCTGTCACTGCAAACAGTTTCAGCTCCTGTTAAACCGAAAACACTGGAATTACCCTGGTACATGATTTTCCAAAAGCGTGACGCTAATTGGACCAAACACATCTGCATTTCAAAAGTTATAGTATTTTCACTACTGACAGATAACATTAAAATATTTGTTCAGTTTGACTTGCGTTTGCTCCTCATTAATTTAACGGAATGCAGGAGTAAAATTTTCTGGATGGCACCACTAGAGGGACTCGTTAGGTGGATGAGAAACTGCCTGGAAGGTTATTCCCACCTCCGGCAGGGAGAGGGGGGCTGCCCAGGGAGCCGAGACACACTCACCTCTACTTCTTTTTCTTTCTTTTTTCTTCTTTTTTTTTTTTTTAATAAGAAAAAAACCAAACAAACACATACACATAAAAAAAACCCCAACATTTTGCGGTTTCATGTAACACATCAAATAAATACATAGACTTGGCATTAAGGAAGGGTAATGCTGGATAGAGCATCCCCGAGCAGGGTGCTGGGAACAAGAGGTTTCATCTTCAGCACCTTGCAGAGGACTTTCCACCACCCCAAGCAAAAGCCTTGTCTTGTTTTTCCAGGTGTACAGGTAAAGGAATATCTTATCCAGCAGGCAAGGCTGGTATCAGTGATACTAAGAAGTTTCCAATGTCATTCTGCCCAGTATTTAAAAGCTGCGTGTACTGCTCCAGCTCATGATAGGCAAGTTTACCATCTACTATACAGCAGCATATAATGGCAGCGGATAGAAAAGCTGTGCTGCTGCCACTGCCCTGAACCAGCACAGTGTTCTGCTGGCCATGGCTCCATCCTACCAAACTATACTCTCAAGTCATTTTAGATGTGATCATTTTGAATCTGCATAACATATCTCATTGCATTTGGCAGGCAAAACTTCGCGCCGCAAAAAAGAGTCAACACCTTATAACAGGAAAACAATTTCTGAGCACCATGATGTGTTTTCTTGGTTAAATTATTAAGTTATTGTATAGCCTTATTTTACAATTAGGCTAGACAAAGTACTAGAGAATGATGTGCTACAGGGAAGAATATTCCACTGACAGTATCAAGAGCAAAGTTTCTTCAGATATATTTTATCTGCAGAGATTTTCATAAGCTTGTAGAGAATCCTAATATTTGAGGTGGAAAAGGCCCAGAAGTCTGGCAGTTCTGCATAATATGCTTATTTAAAAAATAGTGGGACCATAAGGTCCTGTGAGATCCTGACTGAAAGCCTTATGAATCCTAAAACATGTACATTTTAATTAGGTATGTTCTTCTAGCATTTCTGTTAAACATTTTCATTAAGTAAATTGCACGCTAATTATTTTAATTGTAGCTGAAATTACTGAAAGCTGAAATTTCAACAACCGTTACAATTATTCACATTTTTAACAGAACTGCTTTTTGCTTTTCACAGGGTCTCAAAAATACAGACACAAAATATTGTTGTACAGTTTAATTCACCAAGCTCCAATGAAAAATGAGACCCAATTTGTAAAAATAAATAAGTAGAGTATAGAAGTTTGCCAAGCCCCTGGCAATGTTGAAAAATTCATGTTATAAAAGCAGGCTCTTCATACAGATGAAGGATGAGAGACATGAGGCATGCTGGAAAGAAGGAGAAACCTTTTGCCCCATGAGGACAGTCCGGCAGTAGGATGTGGTGGGCAAAGCTGTGGGCAGCCTGGACTGGTTTCACAGCTGACACTGCTTTAAGCAGGAGGGTTTTTATCACCCTCGTGAGACATTGGGTTTCAAACCTGTACTAATCTCAGTTATCATGCACAATTTCAAGAATGTTTTTTGGACGTGTGTCTGTGCACTGATTTACTGCCCTTACAACCAGACCTCTAAAATCCCTTAGTTGGTTGTAGGTTCCCACTGACATCCCTGGGACTTGGTTCATGCCCTTAATCCCTCAAGCCTTGACCTGCTAAACACTCCTGCTTATGCTTCAACTTCATGCCTGTAAGTTGTTTCAGTTAAATTAGTGAGAAAATGTGTGTATGGTTAACGAGAAGTTTGGTATACAAGGGCTCTGGATTGGACTAGAAGTTGTCTTTGTTTCGCGGTTTTGCACAGTACTTAGCATGTGTCAAGCACTAAATACGATATAGTACTAATATTAGCCTCTATAGCTACTTCTTACATATGCGAGGAGCTATTAGAATAAGGCATTTTCAGAAATGTCTTTGTTGGTTCCACTTAAAACAAAAGAGAACAGCAGCCCTTTTTCCTGAGAGGTTTTGATGAAGTTTCCCAGGGACAGAAAGACACTTGCCTTAGGCACAGCCTGTATCACGTCAGAGGGCTGCATCTCAGTCATTTCCCTTAACCACGGCTTGAGACAGCCAGCTGAGCAGACCAAAATGCACACCAGAGAGTAAAACCTATGTAGAAATTGTGGAAGCAGATATGGAGCATTCTTGAACTCTGCAAAACATGAGTATTTGAGATTCTACCCAGTGAAATGTGGAACCGATTAGGGCACTGAATGTGACAACTCCAAGCTGTTCAAGTTTTTGCAATCCTACAGAAAAGCAGTAATGACAATTGCATGGCACAAACTTGCTTTTGCCTGAGGTCAAATGCCTTTTTCTTTTGAGACGTGCGGCTTTAATCTACTGACAGCTGCATGGGCTTTGCCAGCTTCCATGTGGCTTCGCTCTTGACTGTGGCATTCTGTGACGGGGTGTGCCGAAGCAGAGGCATTTGCCTTGTCATTTCCCTACTGCACTGCCAACACACGTTACTCAGACTGACACCCTTTGCACCACCATGCAGCTGCACCAGGACCTTGGCCTGAACACCCAGGGAAAGAAAACCAAAGCCCTTGGCAGCACAGCCAGAAGAGTCAGAAGTGCTTTTTGTGGCTTCCAGCATCCAACTTCATTGTCCCCAGAATGCACCCTATAAGGGGCAGAGAGGACCGTGACCTATGTTTTTCATTTTTCAAGTCACAACAGGTTTTAGATTTCAGGATTTGGACACTAAAAGGTGATCCCTTAACTGTTGTTTCTGACAGGATCATGACAAAGCACACCACGCCGATACAAGACATCCTGGTTATAGATTTGCCTGCATAAGCCTTCAGAAGCTTTGATTAAGTCAGCAGGACCTGCCGTACCACCCAGGCTTCCCCCGCTCCTCCCTGCTGCATTCCCAAGCGCAGCTGGCAGGTCTGGCAGCAGCGGGTGATGGTGGATGTCACTGCACAAATCCAGCCTACGGCCTGGCGATCAGGCACAGCTGGAATCCTCCCCCTCAGGTTTTTGGACTCCAAATTCATCAAGGAAAAGGTGACCAGCCCTAACTCCATCACCAGAAGCGACGCAGGCTAGTGAGGCATTGCTTCTACTTGCATTCTCTGTGGGTGAAAGAATATAATACCAAGTACCCAAATGCCAGAGACAAGTGAGAGTTCAGACACAATTTGCACCTACTGCTTTCTGTTAGCTAGCTGTAAGCACACCTGAGCTTATAAGAACAAACAAACCAGGTTAGACCAAAGAATCATCCATTAAAGACTGATCTAGCCAGAACTGCAGAAACAATACATCTGTAACATGGCTCGGATCACCACATGGGTGTTCCGGATCACTCTGGTCCTCCATGTCTCTCTACTGATTCTAAAAGGGGTCTGCACCATCCTGCAAAAACCACATGCCGGCTATAGATGTAGAAACTGTAGGCACTTGTATTTTTCTTTGCCGATTTTGGTTTTGTCCTTGAGGTACATAAATCACATGACTCTATATTTTGCTCACAAGAGTAAATACTCATGGCGCTCCACCAGCAAATGAAATAACTTGGCTCAGAGTTGCACCAAGTCAATAGAACCTAGTTCCGAACAGGAAAACCGGTGAACAAAAGCCCTTGTGTCATCGGAGGGAAATGTTCAGCCAGGGCCCCGTGGGTTGGAGGAGCAATTTTAAAGAAATTGGTTCTAATCTCTCATTCTCTCTAAAAATACATAAAATTGTTCCTCCTGTTAAATTACCATTTGCTGGTACCTGGCAGGCTCCTAATTGATTAAAGAAAACTAATTCAGTGCAATGAATTATTTGCAAGTGAAGTGTCTGAAATATCTACTTTATTAATATTTTTGGTTTAAAATTACTATTTTATTCAGATGTCTCAGATAAGAGCTTGCTATAGTCCAGCAAAGTGACTTAAAGGAAGGCTGAATAAAACCAATCCCTGGTGCAAAAGCAGCTCAGCAAGTAGTCACGCCAAGGATGAACTTGTCCCAGGGTAACTCTGCTTATTTTGTTGGCACTGCAGCAGTTTAAACTTATTCAGACCATTCAGAGTTATTCCCAGCTGGGAAAGAGAAAGAAAGTCACTAGGATTTGGAAGCATTTTTTTTTGCTGCTAAACTATCTTGACCTTTCCTAGGAAAGTTCAGAATTTGCCAGTTAGCAAGATTTCAATCAGACCTCCACCACCGATCTCGGCGTGAATTCAGGTTTAGCTTCCTTCCCTCCTGAGGCGTGACCTTCTCTGCTGGCAGAAGCCACATCACACCCTCCCGCACACCTTTTACATTTTCATCCAGCTGAGGACACCTTTTAGAAAGGAAGTGGAAAATAATTTTTTCGTGGGAAACCTTTTTATTCAGTATCCAAATTTCCTTCTATTTGCAGCTCATATGGATGGTCACATGTCAGACTGTGTGATTTGTAAGACAACATAATGAAACATAGCTCATGCTTCCAGGGTGATATAAAGGGTTTCCAGCACATCCCTGGGATGCAAGAAACTTCAAAGGACACCTGCACCCTTCCAGACACCTTCTCAGTGCCCAGAGGAATGGACCGGAAAAGCCTGCAAAGCCACTTTGAGATGGTTTACGATCAAGACAAGATCATGCACAAGACATTCAACCTAGCAAAATACAAGGCTAGGCCTGTGATTATAAAACAGCAAAGAACTACCAAGGCAAAGCAAGACCAGACCAAATTATTGAAACTCCACCTCAAACTTAGTCCTGCTTGACGACTGACAGCACCCAGTTCTGCTGCAGGACAGGTCCCTGCCCATGCTGCACTCCCTGGGCATTGATGTATGGGACTTTCCCTTCACATCAGTCACCACCCCCTGTTTGTACCCCAACTTGGTCAAGTTGTGAACATCCTGAAACTGGCTATGCTTTTTTCCTTCTTGATTAAGAGATATCACTGAATAGAGATCCGCAGCTGTGAACATGGAAATGAGATGCATTTCACTCCCCGTGGTGCTTTCCCAATCAGGAATTGTGGTTTCACTTAAAATCTTGAGGTATCTGTAGTATGAACATTCCCCACTCCTCCCCTCACCCATTTGTCTCTCTTGCCACCTTACCTTGACTTCAGTTTTAATTTTTCATCATGCCTTTTCACCAGCCTTTTCAGTCAAGCCTTTTCCCACTTGTTGCAATACATTATAAATAACGTATCTTGAGAAACAAGAAATAAGAAACAGCTCATTAATGCAACAGGCCCTGGCTTGCCCCCAGTATTTCAGAGCTCAGGTATCATATAGTGGCAAAAGAAATTATAAACTTGGGTATGGGGTGACTGGACTGAGTTATACTATGCCCACACCGTGTGGTTTGTAAGGTTCATATACTTTGTATTATTTCCTATTTATAGCCCTTAGTAGTGACTCACAAAGCATGAGAGCCCTAAGCTGCCTGAAGCCCTCACTACCAACAGTCTGAGCACCATCCTGTCTAACCTGAGGCAAGTGTGACATCCAGCCTCGCACAGCAAGGGTTGAAAATAGCAGCCTTCAGCTCCAAAATGCAGTGGGATTTTGGAGTTTGAGCTGCTCCGTATAGGAGGAGCGAGACGGGCAATGAATAGGCTGCAGCCTTGGCATGGCTTCTTTCCTATCTCTTTATGAGCATCTTATGGACACTCTGCCTGGGCAGGACTAATCCCTCCATGATGGATAGTCTTCCATCTCAATTCCTTTCCTCTGGATGATGCTTCATTAGACTTGCTTTTTTAAAAACAAAATAACCCAAACCAAACCAAAACAAACAAGCAACCCACATAACTCCTCTTTTTCCCCAGCTCTCAGATTTGCAAATTTTTTGGTTTAGCCAGGGTCAATTTCTTTGGACTGTGTATGCATGTGTATATATTTATATACGGTACATTTTTGGGTTTCACATCTAAGAGCCCCAAAGATAATTCTCTCAGTATCAACTACTGCAACATCCTTTTCTTTGGCCATAGCAAATGTGATCTTGCCAGTCCAGACCTACCTGGGAAGAAGAAACAGAGAGAGTCTTCCTGCCAATGTCTGTGACTATGCGACACCTTTCCACCCTTTCACTGGCCTCTGCTGCCTCCGACACGGGCACTGCTGTGTTCATTCCAAAAGACCCTTCCCTCCTGCCTCAACACATCCTGTCACCTCAGGCCATAGCAGTGGCTTCTCCCCCAAATCAGCTGATGCTGCCAGCCTGGTCTTCCAAAGTGATTTTTCAAACAAGCCCTTTCATGCTTCCTCTTCATTTTGATCCACTTCCTTCATGCTTCTGTGTTACCCTCTTAGTCCATCTGAACACTCTCCTTTACCATAATACCAACAGAAACACTTGACAATGACTGGCATGTCTTGTCAAGCACATGCCATTACTATTCCAGCTCACTTACTGTGGCTGATACAAATATATGCTGATGGTCCTCTAAGCAGAATTTGGATACACCGACCAATGGTTCATGGTTTCCTTGATACATCCCACTGGTATGCTGTTCTATTTGGGTTGGGTTTTGTTTGGTTTTGGGGTGTTGGTTTTTTTCCGTTTGGTTTGGTTGGTTTTGGAGGGGGTTATTTGTTGTTTGGTGGGTTTGGGTTTGTTTTTTTTGGGGGGAGGTGGAGGGGAGACTGAGCATCTGGTTTTATTTTCTGATTTTGAAGATTTTGAAATAGAGTCTAGTGAAAGAAACACCCAGTTCAACAGCTGGAAATACAGCAACACTGAGAAGTTTCAGTTAAAATGAGATACAACCTCAGCTTGGTCCTCTACCACTCCTTTTGGTCAGCAACGCCCCCCCACAACAGGCATAAATCACCACCATTCAGACTTGTGAGTATTTAGCACATACAACATATAGGTGCAAGTTACAGCACACAAAGTTGCGTAATGGTCATGCCCAATGATACTGTGTTGTGTTTATCCAAGGCCATAGTTTCACCAGACACTGGTTTTGGTAATGAAGTCAACGTGAATAGTTCCCACTGGGGTTTTCTCATGGGATTCTGCATTCAATCTGCAGTGTCCCTCCTTGTTTCTGATTAACACAACCAGAAAAATACCGCTATCAGCCAGATTATTTTAACCACTCTTCCTGGCTGAGGCAACACACTGAAAATCCATGGCTCAACCACAGTTTCTCCATGTGACTTCCACCTCGATCAGATGCATCAGAATGGTACTTGAAAAAAATATCACCATGCCCTCAACCACATTAAGACAGCAAAATGCATTTTAGTGGGAAACACCTAAAATGGAGATTACATTAGCCCTCGGTGATGATTTTAACTAACCAGTGTAGTTATATTGCATGGGCAGGATGCTGCCTCTCTAAGAATGACTAAAGCCCAGTGCCGGAGTGCAAAGAGAGAGCACACAGAAGAAAATGCTCTTTTTATATCCTAAAGAAAATCTAAGATAGATAAACTAGTTACAATGGAAAATATTCAGTAATCCCTCATATTTCACTTTTATGAAGAGAAAACAGGGCTTATGGCTTTAGGGTTTTTTTAAGAGATAATGGTTTGCTTTGTGAAGATTTTTAATTTAAAGAAAGACCCCAAGCCAAACTGTGTTTTTAGAAAGCCTAAATACTCAGCACGAAGACAGTATTTCCAATGCTTATAGGGGCTCCAGTTCATCTTATCTCTCTGTGAATATTACATGAACTTTCATATCAGTGCCTAGACCTTACTATTATGCCTCTATCCAATAAACACTAAGATTTCTTCAATTTTTCACCCCATATATTAATAGATGTGATTTTTTTTTTTTTTTTTGCAAAAGATAAACTTTCCCACTGACAAGAAGAAATTAGGACAATTTTAAGCCACCTCTAGCTCACAGTCTATGGTTGTCATAGGTACATAGCCAGCATAGAAATCATCAGTATTGCAGCGACCAAGTCTGGTCCTGTCACAGTTTACTGAACAGAGAAACCATCTGCAGAACACACATCACCCAGCTGCAGGTCAGCTCTGTAGGGACAGGCAGAGGCACAGTCTCCGTGCAGGAATATCAACAGCACGGTGTGGTCCCAGAGTAAGGTCTCAGCTACTTACAGAATCATATAATTACTTATAAAGAACTGAAGAGAAACAGATCAATAAATTAATCAGTGCTAGCTTGACACAAATGACACTTTGTAGCTCTCTTTCACAATTTTGCAGTTTTGTTGATTGTACAATTAAGCTATAAGTGAAGATTCGATTACAGTACTTCCCCTTGGCTGCTGGTGATGAAATCCAGCTGAACTTCTAATTTAACTAATACTGTGCAGGCATAGGAAAAAAAAAAAAATCACATAACTCTATCAAGTTGGAATAGGTGAATATGCCAGCATGCTGCATGGCTCAGTGTCACAGTTTGTGGTACCTATGGCATAAGCTAGCAGGCGGTAAGGCCTGAGCAGTGAAATTTGCAGTCCTGTCTCAAAGGTACTCTCATTCAGTTCTTAATACTTTCTAGAAGTTTTCCTCCATGTTTTTGGTTCAGGCCCCTACACTCAATCCTAGCACTAAATGCTGTTAAACCACAGACTTTGACAGGAACACTTGGGCATTGCCTTCTGCAGTTCACAGCATCAATGCATCGATCTGACTCACGGTGTGGTTCCTTCTCCTCCTCTGCCTTTTTGTGAAAGGCTGCAGACACCAATGTCACAAAAATAGGAGAACAAGGGTTGGAGGTGTTTGAAGACACACATGGAGGGAAGTCATACAGCATCAAACTACAGGTGCCAAACTGCAGTCCTTGAGGTAAGGTCTTCCCATCCAACCAAAGCCTGTGTGAAGGTGCACTACGGCAGAGATGAGCAGGCAACAGTGGGACCAGCCAGCTGCATAGAGGGCTGTTAAATGGAAGACAGTAATGAAGGCTTTATATTCAAAATGGAATAGGAACTAAGGAAATAAATTAAATGTTTGCCTTTGATCTCTTTAGTAATATCTCAATATGACAAGTTGGAAGGAGAAAAACGCATACCTTAGAACATCGAGCAGAAGCCATAAAAGTTTAAAAACCCATCAGTAATCGGATACTTTTCACAGACATGACATTTCAAACAGGAGAGAAAAATACCCAGAGCTCAGGGCTGCCTATGGTCTTTGTCCATCCATAGATCCAGATCCCAGCAGACAATGTCATTTAGAAAATGAGGAAATTCTTGTCGTTGTAGAGACGGACACGACACTCAATATCCAGTTACAGCAATCGTTCCCCTTTATTTTACAAGCAGTGCTCTTTTATATCCTCTTAGCTGGTTGCTTATCTGTGCATATATTCTAACATTCTACTTTTGCCCAATCCACTCTCACATCACACACCATTCAGCCAATACAATTGTTGATCACGCACTGTTCATGCTCTGGGAAAAGCCAGGATGTTTGCCACCCTTTATCTTGTTTGCTCAGATCTTCTCAGGATTCTTCTGTCTCCTCAAGGGTACACGGGTATCTGTTCAGGGTCAGTGTTAAACTTGTATTTTGATCCCTCGGACCAGCCGAGGTCTCCCACAAATTCTCCTCTTCCCCAATTAAATGCTGAGGTGACACTAAGTCCGATTCAGGAAACCTTTGACAAATTTGCAGCTCTTGTCAGGCACAAGGCAATTAGTTGGTATTACCTGTGGGTTAAAGACTTTCTTTGAAAGAGGAACTTCCCCCTCTCATTTCAATAGTTTGTATTACCCCATGTGAATTCTTTGTATCAAGAAAACTTCCATTCGCAGCCATGGGCCTCCCTGATGGTCCTCAGGGACAGGCAGTCACTGCCCTATGAGCTGCAGCGCACGTGGCAAACAGAGGACGGGGAGAAAGGTTAGCATTGTTCTCAGCTTACAGGTGAAAACCTGAGACAAGAAAAAGGACAAACTACCTGCGTCCATGGCAGGAGAGTTCTACTATACATCCGTTTCTTCAGTTTCCCACCACAACTGCGCAGCTAAACTGTGTAGTGTAATTCCACTCCAGGTTGTACAATTCCTGTATTTGGACAGGGCTCAAATACTACCTAAAAAATGGCATTTGCAGTGCTTTTTCCAATCATCATGCCATGCAGACTACACTCAAATTCAACAGGAGCCTCTGGAGTTTTAAGGCTCCATTACCCATTTCACCTTTCTGACAGTCTGATTTAAGGAGCTGTCTGCTGCTGATTTCCCAAATACCTCCTCACCAGCTGATCTCAGGTAACTGCAAGTAATGCTGTGCAGATAAAACACCTGCAATCAGCATCTGTTCATCCTGAATGCAAATAGGAATGGGTTCCAAGCAGACAGAAATCTCGTATGATATGGAAGAGTTTCATTTGGCCTTAGTAAGCCAGAGCCATGTTTTAAAAGGTAGGGAAGGACAGGGGCAGACTGCTAAGGAAGGAGAGCATCTCTGAAAGAAAATACAAGGTTTTCATCAGACTTTAAATCTGGCAACATTTTGGGAGACTTTTAAAGAATATTTCCCTTCAGTCAACCAAAAACCTGTTCTTGCAATCAGCAGAGAAATCTGTATTCCTGAAAATTGGCACCAACTAAGCAGCACAGAGATGCTGAAACACAGAATTATTTTCACCAGTGTTGGAACGCTGAACTTCTCCAGCTCTCCCAAGACTTCCCCTGGCACATCAGAGTTGCCAGGGATGGATTTGTGCTGACTCCAGACAACTGTGTGGATGGAAGAGATTACTCCCCATCTTATTTAAATTGCTATTTCAGACATACCTGAGAAATGTATGTAAAGAGACAGAAAGTAAAGAGCTTTAAACCAAGAGAATTGCCTTTAAGGAAAGGTCACTGGTAACCTGTCTGGGACAAAATGCTCCTTGAAGTGAGGTATCAAACCACAGGAAGGCAGATATTTATTTTTGCCACAGAGGATCGGACATGTATATTGATAAAAATGCTTCACAGAATTATCCCAGGTGAATGAAGTGATTTAAATGCCATATGCAAGCCTGTAAACCAGTCTTTGTTAGATACAAGGAACCGACATGACATGTTTTTACCTGATGTCTACTGATTGCTGATTTTTACACCCTCCATTGAAATAGCTGATACTGGCCTCCATCTGACTGTTAGATTAGATATCCCTCAGGTTCAATCTGCTCTGTAATTCCTATGCAAAGCAAAATGTTATTTAGCAAAGCTAAGAGGAAATAAGTCAGGGAAATGTTGATACCCAGGAGATGTTGATACATATTGACTATTTATGCTGGCAACCCCCCCCCAAATTTAGCTTCAGCTGATACCATGACCCATCTTTCTTCTCAACTAAAGAGTTATTTTATTGCTTAGTAGACATCTGCAGTTAAGAGTGAAAGTAAAGCAAAAAAGTAAACCACACCCCTTAGGATATTAAAATACTTCTTTCACTCATCACTGTGGGATTACATTGGAGAGAGCTGTAGAGTCCCAGGGAGGAGGTAGAACGGATAGGGACGCTGTACAGGAGGTTAGTGGGGCCCTAATTCTTGTCTGGCGCTTTCTCTAGTGGCTCACTCTGAAGGGTATAAAGAAGGTTAAAGTTTTTTGATTAAAGTAGATTTCAAAAATAGCTAATCAGTTACTCATAGATACATATGGGACAATTCTATTGGGTCTGCGATAACCAAACACTTGAGGCTAAGAAGTTATGGAAATTATTCTTGGCTGGACAGCCAGAAGCAAACAGGCAACCCGATGCACAGAAGAATGATGCAGAAAAATGTAACCTTGTTGTTTATAAAAGGAGCACCTTCCACTAAAACAGGAAAACGGCTAAGGCTGGGCAATTTTTCAAAGACTCTTAAAAAGTTGAGAACGTCAGTGAGGAACATGTTTGCAAAAGTCCAATTGGAAAAGGGCTACAGACGACATCGCTAAACAGACAAGCTGATGTGTCAGCCCTCAATATCTATCAGCTGGTGCAAGTATCCTCTTAGCATCTTCACAGGCATCAGAGCACTGTGTCCTTTCTATGGAAAGCCAGGAACTGCAGTGAGCAGGGTCGAATTCCCTGCAATTTGCTTTGTTGCATCCCACATCACCTAAACCCGATTTACAAGTGCAGTGCTGCATATCTGGGTGCAGCATAGAGCAACACAGCTGTCTTCTCCTCTTGTACTCCTGAAGATGCAGTGGTTAAGATCCCAGGAAGGTGTTTGGACAGCAAATGTGGATGGAAGAACTTGTGTCTTTTTACAGAACAACTGCTTTCAAGTGCAAAAAAGATTTTCCATAGCCCTCAGAAGAGCTTAAGCAAGCTTATTTTGAGGGGAATGGATGGTAATAATTGTCTTTTGTACTCGCACAATCTTCAGACAAACAAAACCACAGAGTTCAAAATAAAGCCTTAACACCTAGACAAGTCACCCTCATAGATTGGCAGCTAAAAAAAAAAGAGACTGAATAAGTGGTCTGTATTTCAGAAACCAGGATTTCAAGAGAAGCTGCTGAGTGCTTTTCAAAGTGTTAAGTATATCTGCTTCTTAAAACCAGTTATTACTGCAAACTGTCATCATTAACCAAGGAAACTCAGACTCGTTTACACCTGATCCAAGTGCTGCAGCCTCGTGCAATTAAGGCAGCAAGCTCTATCCTTAATTAAAATGCAGAAGAGAGCCAGGTTGCTCTACGCTGCATCCATGTTTTTGTTGATTGCAGAAGATGCTGCTGAGTGCACAGCACTCTCATGAAGTCAGGACATTTATTTGTGGTTCATGAATATTAATTCAAGGCACTCAACCTCAAACATTTGAAAGTCTTGGGTCTTTTTTGTTATTATTCATTGCACAATGGTATTTAATTGGAAATAGATAATTACCAGAATATTAATTCTGTTCTACTGTTTTGGAATCAATATGAGTTTATCTGCACACAAAAAAATACTGCTAGTGCTTGGCTGTATCTTAAAACTGGCAAATGTCTCACTATATTGCATGTAAATATTATGTAAAAATATGTTTTACATCTAGATGTCTACTATATTATATAGAGATGTTTCCTTAGGGCTAGGACTATAAGAGTAACTGATTTTTCTCCAGCTGCAGCCTTTTATAAAATCAAAGTAAGGCAGAGGCTCTAATTAGTTTCAAACGAGAATGAAAATTCTGTCAGGCTTGACAAGAGCATTTTGCAGAAACCTGATGAAACCTGAAGGTGACTGATAATATGCTAACAACATACTGTTTCAGTGGGATCACTTGATTTTTGAAGGATCAAATTATCCCTGTAAGAAAGCCCAGTTTTGACAAAACCAAAGCAGAAAAATCAACAGAAAGTTGAGCAGCATCTAGCAGGGACTCCCTACTGAACGGGTCTTCCAAGACCTGCAGTGCTGAAGGAATTAACACTGCCTGGGGTGTTTCTCAGGGTACCTAAATGTTTGCTGAAGCAATGGGTCTGAGATAGCTGTCCTGCAACACTGATCCAAAACACGTCATTGGCATTGCTTCAGGCTTTGTTTCTGGGTGGAAAGAAAAGAGTTTTCAGTGGGTTTTTTTGTTTGGTAGTTTTTTTCTGAACCAGGTTACCTTTTGAATCTCCTCCTACCCAGAAACTTGCAGGATTTTTTTTTTCCTCCTTTTATTTTAAAGGCATGACTTGTAGCATGTGGCAGAGACAGCAACAGCTTCAATAGGTATGAGTTATTTCCGCCCCCCCCCGCCCCCAGTGCTGTACTTTCTAGCCTTTAAGAAATGCCTTTTTCCTTTTGCAAATGGGTATAAAACATTTCAATATTCAGTGGGCCAAGGAGTACAGCAGTTACAGCTGATGCATTCTCCTGATATCCTCTAGAAATTTCTTGGTGTTACTATACCGAGCAGTGGATTATCCATACAAAAGGGGCAGCCTCTGGAGGGAAAATCAGGAGAAAGATGCTGAACTCCCCTGTCCCAAATGATTAAGATGGTCTCCTGAGAGACAGAGAAGAATCACTCCAAATATTTGCAGCAAGACTAATGAAGACTGATTTCTTGCAGCTACAGTACGACTCCCCAGCTCCGCACCCATCCCTCCCTGTTCCTCTGCAGTAACCTCAGCTCCCCTCCACGTCCTCAGCTGCCTCTGCAGGGATGGCAAAGGCACACATCGTGTGCCGCTGGAGCCAGAGGTGTGCTGGTGGGCCAGCTGGCCGCTGCCAACAGCGACATCGATGGTGAGCATGAAGCCAACAGCCTCAGGGATGCATGGGGAGGGGTTTATCAGGCAGACCTGGAATCCATAAATCTTTGACACCCCCACCTTTCTATCAGGTTTGATTGGAACTAATCAATGGCTCAGGAGTATTACTGCTGAAAGAGAGACAGATGTTTCTGACACACCGCGTGGGTAACTTTACTTTCCTTATAAAAGTCATGGTGGGGAACAAACTCAACACTTCATGCACAACCTTAATAGAAAGCCAGGCTTTTGGAAGCTAGAAGTACCGGGATGTCTGTATAGCATTGCTGAGCAAAAGTTCAGGCATCAATCTGCTAGTGCTGCTGCTTTCTTCCTCGACCTTATTATCGCTCTGCAATAGTCATTTCTCGTAAAGGGCTCACAGGTCTTAGTGCTGCTGAGTTTCGCATGAGCTAGGCTTCAAACGTTGGACTCTTGCTTAGATTTGAAAAACATACGTTTCAGCAGGTCATTCGCGTATGGTGAAGAGGCATCAAAAATCTACACGGGCAGTGAATTAATCACGTACTGAAGTATTTCTTGAGGAGAGGCAGCCATTGCTTTCATAACAAGTCAGGCTTGATGCAAGTAAAGACGTGGACAAAATACATCTCCAGTCTTATTTCTAAATCCAAGTTCTCCTCTGTTTTTACAATGAAAAAAGTAAAAAACCCGACCAAGCCTGGAAGCGGAGCTGTACTGCAACTTCTCACATGGAAAGAAAAAGCAGTTGGCTGCGTTCAAAAGTTCTTTCACAGCTGACATATGGACTATAACTTTTTAAGTCAAATATGGATGCTAAAAAGTACACTTTGGGCAAAGCGTTAAGACTTTGGGTTTAGTAGTGAAGGTATAAAAGGAGTCTGTTCCAGAGCATCACTCTAAGAAAGTGCAACTTGGGACATCTAGTTTGCTGCCACTTTGATGCCCTGGAGATAGAATGTGAGGGGGAGGCTTTGAAGAGTGCCAGGACCCCAGTTTGTAAGTAGGGAGCTGCCAAAATGCCGGGTACAGTCATAGTACAGAAGGGATCCTGTAGGGAAGCAGGCAGAGATGAGGCCAGCAGGAACCTGCAACCAGAGGCAGATCCAGGCTGGTAAACACCTGGGTTTCAAGGTTTTCCTTGCACCCCTCACTGGCCTTACTGAGTTACCCGAGAGCCCTCCCCACCACAGGCAAACCCCATGTTATAATGAATGTGCTTTAAAGCAACCTCGTGCCACCTGGATAACAGATCACACTGATTTCCAGCTCTAAAGTTTAAGTCTCAGTGACACGTCTCATATTTAGTCCTAAAAGTTCCTGATCCAGTAAGTACTTATTTGGCCAAATGTCAGTCCAATCCACTAACCACACTGTAAAAAAAACCCCACTGGCCTAAATTACATGTTAATGTAGAAATGTCCAAGGAACTCTGGAGTCAGCCCTAGTGGTCACCATGAAAAAGTGATTTCAAATCCCACCCCAAGTAGAAGTGAGGTGCAACGCAGGTGGGACAGAACAGAGATGCTCTTATGGGTGCTAAGGAAACACAGAAACAGGTACGAAATAACTTGCACGTTGAGTTTTAAGATTAAAAAAAATCTACCCAAATAAATTAAGGAGATTTCCTTATTGCTATTTAATAGCTCATAACCCAGTCCCAAGATTTAAAATTGAATCTTAACTTATAAAAGTAGTCTGGAAACACACATTCAAAAAAAATGTATTCAAGTCCTGACAAATTCTCAGGAGTTAAAGAGTTTGGAAAGCTTGCCTTGCTTCTGCAGTAGGACTTCTTTATCATCTGTCTAGACTAGTTAATAAGATTCCTTTAAAATACCTAAAAATAATTTTTAAATTAATGAGCACAAATAACTTCACGAAGAATTATAAATTCATTAAAGTATTAAATACAACTTCTCTTCAGATTACCAAGCTATTAAAGTTCCCAATTGTGAATATTATTGAAAAATGTATACAAAATCTCATTTCTATTTGGTTTTTGAAGAACCGGTTTAAATTTTCCAATTAAATAATCCTCATGCGATTTCTTGGGAGGAAAAAGAGAAGAGTCTCACAATACCTATTTTCAGATGAGGGAAAAGATAAGCTATTTTATATGCAAATATAGCTGAGTTCATTTAATTATTCCTGAGGGAAGCAGAAGATTTGTATGCAAACCTCTTGCCAACTGGTAGTGACTTCAACCTCCTAATATTTTTCTTCTCAAAATGTTATTTAATAACTGCACATTCCTGATGGAAGAGAGTGCAGTCCTACAGGGCACGGTGTTGAACATCTCCATTCCCCAGAGAAGACGGCAGAAGCTGAAGGTGGTGGGACTCAGCCATGGAATTTGCTCACTGCTCCATTGCAGAAGTGCTCAACACCTCGGAAGTTCAGCAAAGGGAAAGCAAATTTCCCCCAAAATACTGCTGTAAGAAGTATTTCTTAGCCTGCCATCACAGAATTCATTTTAAACAGGCATGCAGTGACCAAAACAATTGTGCCAATGTATCTTAAGAAGCATCCTTTGCTGATTTTTAAGTTCCATGCTGTTCCCATGGCAAGTGGTAGAAGCACGTAACTCACTGGCACAGCCAGGCACTCAGGCAAGACAAATAACCCATCATCAGACAGCTTAAATTTCATCTCTACCTTTTACCGTGGGGGAAAAATCTACAGGGTGTCTTGTAGGGGAAGGCATTTTAAAATTACATTGTCACAAAAACAAAAACCATACCATCTATTTGCAGAGAGGCTGGTCTCAAGCTAGCACAGCTGGGTATTGAGCTGCGCTGCAAAGACCTTCTTCTGTGCTCTCTCATCCTGTTGAACATCTCTGTGAATTTTTCTCAGAGCAATGCATTCTTGTCTGTGCCTTGTTAATTTATCCACTTTACAATTTATATACAAATCCGTATCTCCTCTAATTTAGCTAATCACTTCATGCAGTCTAAACACTTCACTAACCCCTCAAAAAAGCAGATTTACAGTATACTCTTACATAAATCTTAACCGTTAGTTTAGAAAAGGGAGACATCTAAGTAGTCTAGCATAGTCAAAGCCAGGGACGCCCACTCAGCATTCTGACCCATTTGCCACAGAGCTTTGCCGTTGTTTGCTGTGTCACAGGCCTTCATGTCACCAGATGTGTAGAGAGACAGCAAATGGTTGGGTTGCGTTTTTTTTTTTTTCCTCCTTTTCCTCCCAAATTTGCACTATGGCTTTTAGAACTCAGCACAGAGCATTTAGGGAGCACAGTTGCACTCCCCAGTCCTGTGGCTTTAATGACCTGTTCCTCTTCAGGTGCAAATTATGCTCTTCTGAAGAGGTGATTTCATTGGCATTCAGCTGTTCACATGCCCACCCCAGGTACAACCAGGCTTTCGCCTGTTCCCACGCACCCTTCAACCACCGCTCACACTATGTTGTCTTGCAAGGCAATGGGGTTCAAGTATGACTCACAGCCTAACGGAGTAATTCCAGCTTCAAGAAAACCCTGATGCGTGTTTGGGGGTGTAGTGAATTTAACACTAGAGAAACCAAAGTAGTAGTCCAGCTGCCAAGTCCATCCATCCATCCCTCCAACTGCTGACAATCGTGCAAACGTATACTTTCGGATGCCTTCTGGACCGAAGCCCTAGTACATGTACCAGGGTGTACAAAATGTTACTCAAAACCTTGTGATAAGCTCAGATCTGTTTTAAAATAAACTTTTCCCTAAAGAGGCTACAAGAGAACAGCTAATTAGGAGACAATTTTTCTTTTTTATTGTTACCCATAGTAGCCTGAAAGAAAAGTGTTTTCTAGACATGTAAAAATTACAGTGCAACTAATTAAGTATTTCCCAAACAACAGATAACATCAAGCATCTCCCTTAGATTTTTTTTTTTTTTTAATCTTAGAAATCAATTGACAGGGGAGGGAGAGGGAACACAATTCAAGAATTCAACACTCCCAACTCAGACGATTAATGTAAGCCAAGAGGAAAACGAAAGTTGACAAGAGAGGCAAAAAGTGCATCCCGGGAAAGCATTTTCTGGGCTCTTTCTACTCTCTGCAAGCAAATCCTTGCTGGAAAAGGCTGTTCACTTCCCACCCCCCATTAGCATCACATCTTTGTTTTGAGCTCTTTTTCCCTGCTTCTCCCTCCCCACCCCCCACCCCCGCACTAGTGACGAGGACATCGCTCTAGATACAGGTTGTATAATTATTATTTTGGTATTACCCTTAGCACCAGACTTATGCCAGTATAGCAGCACTGTAAAGAAGCTAAAGGCAGCCTATGCAAGTTCTGCCTAATTCCTTATCACAAACCATTTCTGAAGGAAAAGTTAGGTGGACTTCTGTTGTCCCAGTGTTATTCCACAGCAGATTCCATTTCATACTGAATTAGCTTGTGCTGCATTTGCCTGTACGGAGGGTTCAAGAAATGGAAATAGCATATTTCTGCATCAGAAAATTTTCTTGAGCCTGGTCTAGCAAGACTGCTTGAGGTGGAACGGTGTTCAGCAGAGACTCTGCAGAGCTCCTCACTACTGCCAGCATCCCTTCCACTGCTACATGGGGGCGTGCAGGCAGCTCCAGTGCTGACAACAGAAACACAACCTAAAACTAAAGCAGTTTGTTCCAAAGCACTGTTTGAACTTAGCCATAGGAATCTTAGAGTCTGTTTCCCTGGATGGCTTATGACCTTCACTCCATGATTGCACTTTTTCTGCTCAGAAATAGGGCAGTTCTGTAAATAGTTTAGATGAATAGAGCCAGTATTATTTGTTATTAGATAAACCGTTGAAAAACAGTATCTGGTGTAGATGCTGTGCATTCAATATTTAGCTCCAAGTTTAGCTGGAATATTAGCTGCATCTATAGTCAAATCCAAGAACCATGTTGTATTACATTTGTTCAAAATGATAGAAAAATATGATTATTCAAAATTTTACAGCTATTACAAAGTTTGCTACCTTAGATCCAGAATTATCTCAAGCTCCTTCTTTATGACTTGAAAAACATGTCATTGCTGTTCTCAGCCAAACCCAAAAAAGTGTAGTACTCTATACAGCAATCTATGGATTAAAGCCTTTGTCAACAAAAGCCATTAGCATGTCATTAAATGTGTTTCTGAATAAGAGATGGAAGTTGCTATTCAGCTGGAAGTGGGAGAAATAAAACGCCTGCATGTCTGTCTTGGGCTTTATCACTGATTTCAGGAATGATTTTTGCACAGTTTGACACTTTTCCCATCTATATGCAGAGGGTTTGGAAACTGGCTGAAGCCCCTAAATAAAGTGTAAAGTTTCCATGAATGGAACTGAGCATACAAGAAGTACTGACATAATAAAGCAGTGGAAATTATGTTAGCTAATTTTCAACAAAACAGGTTAAGGAACAAAAGTGCAGCAATTAAGTAGTTAAAGTTGAATGTAAGAACTGAATCCTATAGCTAAGAAAAAACCTTATGTGTAACATCAGCCTTCTGCTTGAAGCCTCTTTCCTGACTTCTTGGCTTTCTTCCAAAATAGTAGCTGTCAGGATATCATCACTTGAAGATGGTACTTGATAAGAAGACAGTAATTATAACCCACTCACATTCTAGAGCTGTCCAGTTTAATGTGCCAGGTTACATTTAATTTTAATTCCTACATGCTAAGTCATAACAACAAATTCCTCAAAACGGCTTTGTATGTTTTTAGTTTTCCATAGTGCTGCCAGTCTTTTAGCTCAGGCCAATTACTGACCCAAGGCAGAAAAATCTTGAAGCTGACAAGGCAACCTGATCTTAAAACTGTCAATCACACAGACCAACTCATGTAGCTTAGTGGCAATTATAGGAATGAGTTGTCACTAGGGCTAAATATGAATTGCTTGTAAATAGTTTTAGAAGTCAATAAAACATTCATGAACTCAATAGATATGGGGTTTTCTAACTTTTTTCAGAACTATCTTTCAATAAAATACAAGTCTTGCAACTAAGTCTAAGCACTTTCATATTGCTCAATCAATACTAAATAGGTCCCTGGTGGTCTGAGCCACTACATTTAAAAACTTATTTTGTTCTAGCAATACCAAAGTAGTCAGTTGATTTTATCATGCATTTCATTATAAGCAACTGAAATGTATTTGATACTTTACTTGTATGCAGATTTAGTTTTTAGCAAGTGCAAGCTCATTTCCGCCATTTGGTTGTACCCCATAAATTGTACTCACTCAGTTATTCACTTCCCACAGTTTCCAGGTCCTCACTACTAAGACTGGAGTGTAACGAGCAGGGATCTTGTCTAGAGCATTAGAGTCTCTACAGGATATTTGGGAGCAGCAGGAGATGGGTTTGGAAACAAAGCTACAACATAGGCCTAAGGGCCATCCAGGAGACAGGGCCAAAAGCTAGGACTAAAGACAGATGCACCTACAGCATAACTTAAGTCAGAGCCCGATCTGACCTTAAATGAGGTTCCTGGGCCCATGGTCAGGGGGTGGGGAGAGGTCCCAGGTGAGGCTGATCAGGGCCATTAGGGCCCATGCATGCTCTCAGGGTATAAGAAGTGAGAAACTAAGGGATGAGGAGGTGGACTGCTTGCAGAGCTTTGGGGGGAATTTGATGTGGCTGGACAGGAAACCTAGGACAAAAGGTAAGTCATGCTGTGTGGGGATCCCAAATCAGAAAGTAGGATTAGAACTCAGATAGTGGAGATGCCAAAATCCATGAAAAAAAAGATGTGTTGTATTATAAATCAAGAGAGGAGTTTAAAAAAACCCAACAGTACAGCTAAAAAAATGAATGGAGTTTGATATGCAAACTCCCCTTAAGGAGGGGAAGTAGGGCTAACAGTGTAATACAGATGTAGAGCTGTAATACTTGATAGAAGCTCAGATGGGAATAAGTCTGGGCTATGAAACCATGCTCTTGCCAAAAGTCTGTGTGTTTCTTATGTCTTTTGTTTTTGTTGTTGGGAGCCTAGTAGTATGTCATATTGTCTCCCAGAGATGGTGCCCAAATAAACTACCAAATTGCCACTCTCAGGTGACAGAGCAGAGTAACAATTGCATAGACTGCACTTCCTGATAACTGAGATGAAAGTCAACATCATTTCATGTTTCTACATTTTCACATATTTAATAGTTTGGTTTTTTAGAATAAACACCACCCTCTATCAAAATAGAGCAATGCAAAGTATTCTGTGGTTATGAAATTCCAAAACTTATGCTGCTGTGCTGCTTATTCTGGTTATCTTCATACCCTGAGTTCAAGATTTATGATACATGGTTAATTAACATGATGATACAAAACATCATTTTATCCACATCATGCTCCATCAAGCACACAGATGGGCCTTTTCTCCTGACTCCTCTGTATAGCTCTGCTCATTTGTTAGATGATAGAAGGTATACAGTGAAAAACAAGAGAGGAATGTTACTCTTCTGACCAAAATGCAACTAAAGGAAAGCCAGGAAAGTAGACTTGTCCACTGCAGTAGTTTTCATATATATGCTGAGCAAGTCAATCACACATATATTTGCCTTAAGTTTGCCTTTAAAATTTGTGCCTAAGCTCCCTCTCTGTTAAACAGGAAATAAGGGGATGATATTATTGCAGGAGATGCACAAGTAAATGTTTTTCCAAAATGTTTCTTTTACTTCCCAATGCACATTCAGTCATTAATGAGGAAAAATTGAAGCTTACTGACTGAGCACTACCTGTCTCCTGCCCAGATTCGAACAGGAACCTGGCGGAAAAGCATCTTTAGGTATTATATGTGGCTAAAGCACATAAAAGAACATCTATTCACTGAGACCTGACCTGGCATTGCATAGGCAATTTTGTTCTCAGTGTTTTCTACAGCTAAGTGTTTGACTCCACTATCTACATAATGTTCTTTGACCATTTCTTTGAGTGTGTGATGTACCTAAAGTTAATGTGCTCTTCTAGATACTTATAGCATGATTAACGTAACTCCAACTGAGGCTGGTGAGACTTTCCAATATGCTTATTAAAGTTAACAAGATGGCTTATTTGAATAAAAGTTTTATGAACAAGGGAATGCTATTTAGACCTCACAATATATAACAGTTATCCTCTTCAAAATACTTTCAGAAATGTATCTAACTGTGGAACATTTCTGGAGTATCTTGCTGCTTCTAAGAACATTAAGAATTTTTTTAAATTTGTAAATGGAGTTAGAATTCAACAAGCCTGCTCATTTTAAAAGGTCCAGTAAGAAATAGAAGTCTGCAGGACTGAGAGCTAAATTTTACTTTTTGCCATGCAAAGACTTCCCATCGACTTCTGACAAGTCTGAATAGTCTGTCAAATTAATATATGCTTCCTATGTAGGCTTCATTAATCTACACAGAATATGTCGTCCATCAATATTAAAAGTATCTTACAAGGAAAGAGGGCAGATGCTGAGAGGGCTTGTGTCCCATCAATTGCTGTGCAGCAGGTCAACATCAATAAATGATTATGGCATGGAACAGATCATTTTTACAGTGAGGCTGTTCCTAAACCCATCAATTTAGGGGCTAAGAATGAAATACAATTTTTATATTACTTATCCTTATCTCTACTTGGCTTAATTTTACTTTCCTCCCTTCATTTATTTTCTTCTGCTCTCCTCAGCAGTTGTCATTTCTGCTGGAAAAATCATATCTGCAGGTGAATCAGCTTTTGTAATTCTCTCTTTCTTTCTTCCCTTTTACCTTTCCTTCACAATATTTTTTAGCTTTCCTTTTTAATACTTTTCAGCTTTCCTTTTTGTTTGGTTTTATTTCCCTCCTTTCTAGCTTTCTCCCTCCCATATGCATTTTTTTCCCTTCTCAAACTCAATTTCTGCTAAAATAACCAGTTTATTCTCATAAAATATAGAGGGGGGTGGTTGTTTTGTTTTTTTAAGCACCTGATTGACTTATAATTTCTGGTCTAGTTTTTAGGTTGTGGTAAATCAGCGAAGTTTTTTGATCATGTTGGAATTCTCTCAGTTTACATTTTTTTGCTGGATCTATCCAGATTTGTCCAGAAAAATGAACTGGATTTTAGTACAAATTTAACATTCTTTGGCCGATGTTGCTCTTGGCTGAACATTTGCAGAAGGAAAAAGACTTGCTCTTTGCATAGTGAGTAAATATATAGATGACATTGTACCAGCCCCGGGTATTCTGGAATGGAAATGTAATCTGATAAATCTTGCATCAAAAGCAGTTTGTCTGTAGAAAGGGTTGTTGTGAATCCAAAGCCTTAAAAAAGGGAGAGGAAAGTGGCAGCCTGTTACAGACACCTGCATGTTAATTCATCAGTCTTAATTAAGAGCAACTTCTTTAGTCCTGAGAGCTGTCATCAGAAAGGAAAGAAAAAAAAAGAACCCTATGTCTATTTGTGCTTTTCCTTCTTAATAAGTGCCCTGAAACTTTCACAGGGCGAAACTGGGCCTCCTGAAACCAAATCATAAAGGCACACACCCATTTACTGGGTGAAGGGGGAAGGGTGTGATTACTGCCTTGCTGGATTGAAAATACTTGCAGTAATGAAAAAGGAACAAAGGTGGGAAGGAGAGTAAGGTTTCTGAGGATAGGGTGCTGCTAATAATTCCATTTTTTATTATTTTCATAATGAGGTTGTCTTCCTGCTGTCCCAACGGGGAAGGTAAGGGCTGGATCTCCTAGCAAGCCAGCAGCCAAGTCATCCTACAATAATACATTTGAAAAACAAGCATTTTTTCACTGTGTTTATTTCACTTTTTCTGGCACAAAGGAGGATTGATTGGGTGTACATACATATTTACAGTGTAGCTATACCTGAAAAATATATTCCAAAGAGCTTCAACTCTCATCAAACTATAGTACTACTCTGTGTGTGTGTGTGAGAAGCAAAGTGTTGTTGTTGTGGTTTATTAGAAGATATGGAATGTGTTCTTCAACTTAAACAATACAAAAAATCTTCCACAGATAAATATCATTACTTAAATGAAAACTGTAAATCTTCATTTTTAGTTGATGTTAACAATGTTAGACTCTCTGGATGCTATTTGATGAGATCCATTTTAAAGAAAGCTTTTTGTATACCCCATTTCTATGCAAAATGAACTGTGCTGAGCTAGGTGACAACTCAGTCTCTCTGCTTACTACACCCTCTGTCACAACAGATGGATGGATGATAGGATGTCTCCAGAGGAGATCGTGTCCTCCCTTACAGTGCAGCTGTTCTGGCCACTCAGATCAGAGTGGGCAGCCAGTGTCTGGGATCTTCCTGGGGCGTTTCCATCACAAAATGATGTTGATCACACATGACTCATATCTTTGATACAATCTTGTTTACAAAGCGTGTGTGCGCATATGCTTCTGGTTCCCTGAATACAAGAGAAAAACACAAGGGTTTCTCCCTCATAGTTTTCTTGTGATCCTTCTGGGGGTGAGGAGATGCAGGAAGGAAGCACAGGAAGAGAGGAGGGGAAGTCTTTTGGTCTTGCTTTGGGCAAACATCACCAACATAAGATAGTAACTTTTGGCCACTCATAACGTGCTGCAACACCCTCAGCCACCCAGAGCAGTTTGGACTTTTGCTCTGACAGTAGCAAATGGCCAGACTGCACAGACTCATTCATTGTTCCATATAAGCTCTGATTTGTGCCCCCTCAACCTTTTGCAAATAACAGCTACAACATGATATCTTAAAACCCATGGCAGGTAGTGCGTTTTCCTATGATGCATCTTTTTGTATGTGTGATGAAACATGGCCAGCTAAGTGTGTCTGGATGGACATCACTCCTTTGAAGAAATCATTAAAATGTGGCAATTTGTGGGACTCTAGGCCAGAATAAGCTCTCTCATGGAACATTAGTGCAAAGCACAAAGTTGACAAAATTGTTCTCCACAATTGTAACTGAAGTGGAGGAAAAAGCCCTTGAAAAGATTATGTAATCATTTAAGTTGCTACTTCATGGATCTTGAATACAAGACACTTAAAACTCTGAAAACAAGGAGTGTTGTGATCTTTCAGCCAGTGTTAATATGTAAAATGCTTCCAATGAGTGTTGTGATCTTTCAGCCAGTAATCCAGTGTTAATATGTAAAATGCTTCCAAGATACCAGAGTTCTCCTTTTAGCTGATATTTTGGGAAATATTTTTGAACAAGTATTCTATCTAATGTTACATGCTTATCACTTTCATGCTAGACTACAGAGGGATTATACACTTGTTACTTTGGTTTCCCTTCAGAGAATTCTGAAATGTTTTATAATTCTAGATGACCAGTACAGGTTTTGGGGAAGATGTAATTTGCCACAGGGAACACATCCTGGTCACTGTCTCCGTTCTTAGAGGAGACAGCAGACTTCTGAGATGCAGCAAACACAAGTGATGTCTGACAGGCTGTTTTAGGGCTGTGTGGGATGATCTGTCATATCCTCAGGTTCTTGTAAATTGCTGTAGGTCAAGATCAGGTAAAACCTTCAAATTTGCCTAAAGCAGCTTTAAAGGCACTGACTTTCTAACTTTTAAAAAGTGGCTTAGATAGAAGCTTATGCTGTTGAGTCTTGTAAACACCTTTGAAATGTTTTCCTAGTCTATCTTCCTCAATGACTAGAAAAATCTTTATTTACCAAAAGTTAAAAAGTGCCTAACTGGCCACAAAGCATTGCTGAAATGTTGTCTGTGAGGAGTAAGACTTGGAAGTGACTTGCTAAACTGGGAAGATTGGCAGGGACAGTAATGTGTAAATGCTCTGACCTTTATAATATACGTGATTATGTTTGAAACTAAGGAGGGAAAAGGCTCTTGTCTCAGGAAAGAAACAGTGAACACTTGAATTATTTTTCCTTCTTCCAGAATCCATGCCAGAAAGGAATTTCCTCAAGAAGTTCCATCACAGCAGATTAGGTTTTTATATTAAATGTTTTTGCCTGGGCTGCAAACCAAACCTCATGCCCCTTGCCCTTATTTAATATGGTGGCCATCAAAGATTAATTTAAAAAAGGAAATATTTAGTCAACTTCTCACCCTCCTTTTGTGATACAAGGCTGTATGTGGGTGGAAGGGCAAAGATATGATACATGAAAACATGACTGTTTTGTTTTCAAGTTTATGTTGCATGTCAGCTCCAGTATATGGGCAGCACACTTTTTATCAGTGTCACAGAAATGCCATGAAAATCTTACATGGCATGGTGATTTCTGCATGAGAGCAAAGGTAACAAACTTGACGCAGTCAAGTTTTGGATACATATAGACACCCACTGCAGTAACTTGCGACAGCACAGGTCCCGAGTCAGAGGTAAGCCAGGAGGCTGTGGCCTGGCAGCTCGTCCCCACTTCATGCTGCAGTTAAGCTGCAATGGCTTCTAAGAGGCTATTGCACCATATGTCAGTCATTCCCACTGCTGCAATGGCTATGGTTCAGGCTTTTCCTGAACATCATGGAAACACACCAGCTGGTCCCAGGAAGAGTCTTGTATGTATGAAGTTTTGAAAAAAGATGGGTAGATTTCTCAAAAAAAAAAAAAAGTAACACTGAGGAATCTGGGAGATGACTTTGTAACTGGGTTTTATTAATGATAGTTTCCTGCCGTGGTTATTTGTATACATTTACTGAGCACAGCAGAGCTATTTTCCTTGCTCTGGTTTTGTGTTATAAAACTCCGAAGTAGAGAACTGTCACATTTGCCAGGGATGAAACGTGGGTGTGATGTAATTTCACTATAGGCAAGGTGATTTAATTAATCCTTATGCTTTATCTTTAATAGGTGGGTTTAGGATAAGCATTTTTGTTTTGCAGTAACTTTCAATTTTTCTTTTACACTTTTCTTTTTCCACTGTAGCAGTAATTGCTGATGTAGTCTTTACCTGCCATACAACCATGCAGCTCCCCAGAGGGACGTGGAAATCTCTGTTCAAAAAATTCAATGTATTTGGGGGACTCAGCAAATTAACTGGGAGCCTGTTTTTTCAAAGGCTGATTCATGCCAACAGGAAGATCCTCAAAAGTGTGCAGCAGCACTGTGGTGATCTCAACACAGCTGCTTTGTTTGGTGAGGGCTAAATATCTGGTCCCAAGTGAGCGTGATTCTCTCCTTGTGCTGACGCAATTAGCACCACTGTGCCTGGGAAAGGTTTTGCCTCTCTCTCCTCCTCTTTGTGGCCTAGCCATCCTACAACGTGCTGTTTACCTCTTTGCTTTTGTTGAAGGTTACCCACGCCAGTGTGGCAAGCTGGATGTGTGGCTGGGTGTTGCTACCTGTGTGAGCTGTGATGCCACAGGCTTGGTGGCAGCCAAAGCTCAGCAGCACTGGCATTGCTGCAGCCCCAGGACTCACCCAGTTTGTCCAGATCAGCCCAGACTGCTATCTCACATGCTGCTGGCACCTAGGCTGAAAGCACCTCCAAGCCTGGGTTTGCCTCTACATACCAAGAGTGTGCTTTCATCCCCACGGCACAGCACATCAAGGAGGTAGGAGTTACCCTGAGTTGAGTTTCCCCGCCAGCAGTGGCTTATCTATTGACCTGGCTTGCTTCTTACGTAGGGCAGCAGGAAAAAAAAAAACCAAACATCCCCACACTGCTGCTCCTGCTCAGTTTATAATTTTAAAATACACGGTCCATTTGACAACACTCCTATGTTTGTAGGTTAGACACACCCTCTGGGTCAGCTTTACATCTTCAGCCGAAAATGTAGGTCAGCTGGCTGCTGTGCAGTGTGTTCCTTATCCCTTAAAGCGCAGGTCCTCACATGCAACTTCACAGTACATTGTATTTGCCCGTCTTTTAAAAAAAGCTCATTTTGCTAGAGTAGCAAGTGGTTCAGCTGCTCATGACATTAGCAGACCTACCAACACAGCAGCGAAAAATTTTTCAGTCTAGGTATTGCACACTTTTAATGAGAGCATTTGCTACTGTTTCACTTAAGGGTTTTCCGACTAGGGTTTTGGTGAGAAGACGTTAATCTCAGCCCTATCAATGAAACTAATTATTATTAGGTGTGATGGGTAATGTCTGTAAATCAAAGCGAGTCCTTCAGCTTTTCTGCTGTGCTCAGAGTCTCTCTTCTGATGCTAAACCTAAGATTTGTTCATTCCTACGTACTCAAGAGCCCATCAGAGGTTTGAAGTCTATGTGCGAAAGGGATTCTCACAAGGAGCCAGTTGGGTTCAGGTACGCTACTGAAGGACCTGCTGTTTCCTTTACCGTATCCATTTGCTATGCTGCTCAAATAAGGCAGAAAGTGGTTTACCTATACAGGCCTGCTGACTTTAATCTTAGATATGATGCTTAATGTGCAGTGAATTTTTTTTGGCCCCAATTCCTAAGAAATTGAAGCTTATACAATCATGGTGTAAAAGGAGGAGTCCCCAAAGGTTTTCCAAAATAAGACAGCACAAACCAGCGAATGGGTTCACAAATCAGAAAATTCATTTTAAGGTAAGTTTTACACAGAGAAGGTGAGTGGTATGGAGCTCCCTTTGGACATGGCTGTAGGGACCTTCCAGCTGCTTGTAGGATTATGACGGGGTACAGAGAGGGTGGGTGCTGCAGAGCTCGCTTTAGCCAAGGCCATGTGTGTTTCATAGTGCTTAGGTAAATGTCCATGTAGAAAGTAATGACACTCTCCAGCTTATTGGCAGATAAGGGAGGGAACAGGACTGTACTAGGAACTCATTTAATTCTAGTGAAGGGCTGAGGCTGAAATAAAAAGGAGAAGCAAGAGATGCAGCATCCAACCCCAGGTAACAACAGGCAGCCCCCACCTCCCTCCGTGGGGCTCCCCAGCATCACCCCAAGGCTGTCCATCCCTCATCTCCCTGACAGCCAGGAGACACTCATCCTGTACCAGCCATGTCACCAACCCAGCTGTGGCTTCGGCCACCACCAGTGCTCTCTGCCTGCTGTGACATGACCAGTACATCTCAAGGGTTGTTGCCAGGAGATCACGTGGCACCCAGCCATCAGGTACCCAGGGAAAAAGAGGGTGGAGCTCCCTTTCTCCAGGGACCTTCCAGTGACATAGTGAATGTATAGGCTGGGGCTATCTTATCTGTCCTGAAGCTCATTGACAGCTGTCCATCTGAGTGGTCAAGAAGGGAGATGGTAGGCGTGTGCCTTGGTTTGGTAATGTCCTTGTCAGTGTCCATCTGTAATAGGAGACTAGACAAAAAGAGCAGCCTCCCTCATTATCATGATCAGCCCCTGGTTCCATGCATGGGGCTCTCCCAGCCTCACCCCAAAACTGCCCATCCCTCATCACCTTGATAGCCAGGAGACACTCATCCTGTGCCAGCCATGTCACCAACCCAACTGTGGCTTCGGCCACCAGCAGCGCTCTGCCTGTTGTGCCATTATGGCCACTGCATCACAAAAGTTGGTGCCAGGAGCTCATGTGGCACCCAGCCATCAGCTACCACCACTGCTCTGCCCAATATGACATGGCCAGTATATCATGAGGGATCATACCTGCAGCTCCTTTACAGGACCCAGCCCTCAGCTACCAAGAGCAAAAGGGCATGGAGCTCCCTTTGCCCAGGGCTGGGAGTCCTTCCATCTCCCTGTGAGAGTGACAGGGTATAGATTGGGGTTATCTTATCTGTCCTGTAGTGGGTTGACAGCTCTCCAGCTGAGTTGCCAAGAAGGGAGATGATAGGAGCATGCCGTGGTTTAGTGAAATATGTTTCCATGTATCTGTAGAAGAAGGAAAAGAGGCTCTCTCCCTCAGCCCTTGCGGTGAAATGTGTTTCCATGTATCTGTAGAAGAAAAAGAGGCTCTCTCCCTCAGCCCTTGCTCAGGTCTCCTGCACACCTGCCAGACTGGGCTGGTGCAGCCCTTTCAGCCCCCTCCTGGGCTACCTTTGTCAATGACTCCTCTGTCATATGGCCACTACCAACATTGTGACAGCTGTGACACAGACATGCCATCACCAGGGCCGGTTACCAGAGTTAGTACTGCATCGCTGTGACATGGCTGTTATCTTCCACCGTTCAAGCAAAAAGAAACAATTAAATAAGCAATAATAAAAAAAACCCAATGAATGGTAGTGCTGGGGAGTGAAATAAAGCAGCTGTAGCAGCAATTTAATGAACAGCAGCTCAGGAAAGGTTAAAGGAGAGTTGAAAGCAGCAGGTGCCAGCCACTACCCGATTTTAAATATTTGTGAGATATTTGCTGCTGAAATTTGTGGATTTGAGGCCTAAATCTGAGAAGAAAAATACTTATTGAATTGAATGATGGCAATATTTCACACCTTTGGAAATAAAGATGTGTCCATCTTCAATTTTTAAAGATGCTAAACCCTACATCCATGAGTGGCTGACAGTGCTAAGGATGTGTCAGCATCAGCTGCAAGTCGTGTCTGTCTTTCCCTGAAATGAATAGCAGATTTTGTGGGAGACTGTCCCGAGCTACACAATTCATTTGGACTCTAGGATGAAAGACATTAATGAGCTTCCACCTACGTGGCTCACTGGAGCTACTCCACCCCCTAAAGACTGGAGGCAACAGGCATAAACAGAGGTTTCCCCTGAACATCAGGAAACACATTTTTACTGTGAGGGTGACTGAGCACTGGCACAGGTTGCCCAGAGAGGTTGTGGAGATATTCGAAATTTGTCTGGACACAGTCCTGGGCAACCAGCTCTAGGTGGCCCTGGTTGAGCAGGGAGGTTGGACCAGATGACCTTCAGAGGTCCTTTCCAACCTCAACCACTTTGTGATTCTGAGATGGCTGATGTAAAAACAGCACTTCTAAAAGCAGGCATTTAAGCAGAGGGACAAAGAAAATGCCAAGATATAAATGATTTTTTCAAGTGATTTAGTAACTAGTTTTCATGGCATAAGCTGTGGTCAGGAGTAAGTTTTATATTTACCATTGAAATTACCCAAACTGTTCTCTTGAGATTTTTGTCTGTTACTAGAATTAAAATGTGAGCAAGGTATCGGCACTGGAAACCACAAAATATTTCACAGATGGCATACAACTTAAATTCAGAGGGAAATAGTGTTGGGTTTGATCTCTGGCCATTGAAAATATGCACGTTAACACCAGTCATTAGGGTTTGAGGCTAAATTCTAGTAAAAAAAAAAAAAAAGTCAGTTAACAACAAAGTCATGTATTAAACAACAGCTTGTCTCTAAGAATCAAAAAAATATGGATGACAAAAACACTTAGAGTGTATACATATACCAGAGAAGTAAATACAGAGCTATGGAGAAGACTGCAAATAGTAAACTATATTCAAGCCAAGGCTACCCCTTCACCCACTGCAACTGGAAAGAGAGAGACTCTGGAGACAAAGAATTGCCAGAACTGACTGCTGCAAAAAACAATTCCCTGAAAAACCCCACTCAGGACGTAAACAAATGAAAACCAGTAGACTAGCTGGAGTACTGGTCTGATCCAACATGTTAGTATTTAGTCATCGTAAATAAAAAGTTATACCTTTTTTTATGACTATTTCTTTTGCTCTGTTTTCTCTCTATAGGCTTTAATCCATTAGGAACTATTTGAACCGCAGAAGGCAGCAGCCTAATGACTTATACTGAGTGATATATTTGTGAAACCCATAGTTTATCTAGAAGCTGGAGAATATCTTTTAGAAACAGACAATTATTAAGTTATAGGTGAGTTTCTTCAAAGCTTAACTGCTTTTCTGATTAAAAATGCATACATTATTTCTAGCCTGAATGTATTTAGCTTCAGCTAGATCTAGCTGTCAGATACTGTTACACCTTTTCTTCTAAAATAGAAAGACTTATTGTATCAGAAATCTTTTTTTCTCTCTGGATAATTCTAGGCTGTGATCATATTAACCTTCTCTCTGCTAAACTGTTGCCTGAGCTCTTGTAGCCTCTCACTGCAAGGCAGATGAGGCTCCTCAAATACTTGTACAGACCTACCCTGGAATTCTTAGAAACAGTTTTACAGATGATAAAGTATTTACAAAGAGGGTTTGGGATTTTTTTTTTCTCTCCTTTTAGAGGCTCTCTTTTCCTCCTGCCACTATCCACAAGTCCTGTATCTTGGTTGCCCAGGCAACCTCTGCTGGCTGAGCCCTTGGTGCAGTGCTGGGTTTTCAGTTCTCCACCACAGATGGAGGCTAATGTGAAAGATGGAGGAACAGGTAATGAGCTTAAGCGGGTTAGGAAAGCCCAATTAGGTGACTGACGGCAGTAATGGGAGTTTTATTTAAAGGTTAACAGTGCTAATAAATGCATTTATGCAGATAATTAAAAAAAATTCTATGACTTGCAGGAAATAGTAGGGGGAGATTTTACATCAGTGCATTTCTAATACCAGCTGAAGTGAAATAGCTAAAAGTAATACAAAGACATGAGTGACATTTGCTAAGCATGTTACTTGAACTGAAACTGATACAGCTTGTGCTTCTTTATGCGTGCACATCCTTGCATTTGGAAAGTATGAGCAGAAACTCCCACCCAGGCAAAATAAGAGCATTTAAGATGTTCTGAAAGTGCATTACATCGAGGCTTCACTCTTAAACTAAAAATCTTTAACCATCTCTACCAACACCACTTCAAGTAAATAATAGAGACTCATTTGCCATACAGAACTCACATTTTTCATTAATGATCAGTAGATGTGTTGAGTTACAGCTACGGACACATTTGCTTGCTCTTAGAAAGGTAGCTGGTCAGGACAGGCAACTCGCTCCAACACATGGAAGGTTTAAACATTTCAAAAGCCCTAAAAGGATGTTCTTACACTAAAAGTTTCTACTAATGAGGATTTTGGTTTTTCTTAATCAGGCAGATTTCTTTTGGTCCAACAAAAAGTTGAATTATATAAAACCAGCTCGTTTCCAAGTAGTTAAACTTGACCCTGGACCCAAATGGGGATTCGGTCAGTTTTTACCAGTGTGTCACTGTCCCGAGGGTGGTGGCAATCCCTGTGAGCTTCTAGATGTTGCAAGCTCTTGGAACACCTAGAACACCTAGGTAAAGTGTAGTCTTTGAATTATAAGTTTCAAAAGCTTAAAAGCTTTTGACATTTTGCACCTCCCACTGATTGATGTGGGCATGGTACTTCAAAGATTGGCTTATTAGCAGTCTTTGTTTGGGAGTACAACAGGTGACTTATTCTAACATGGCAACCTAGAAAAATAAATAAATCTCAAAGAAGTTAAAATAACTTAAAAATCATTAAAAAATATAACAGAGGAGAAAAAAAAATCACATTGTTTAAAGGAAGCAATACTGAAGGTATTTATGTAATATTAAGAAAATACTGCCACCACTCAAAGCAGAGAAAAAGGGAATCTGCACATGGGACCTTACTACTGCTTGAATCAACAGATTCCTCCTACAAAATAGTTCATTTTTCTCAGTACAAAATAATCAAGGCTACTTCCAGCTGTCTTGAAGGAGCTCACAGGCTCAGGAGGTTTTGAGGGATAAAACATTAGGAATATTCCAGCTAAAGTTCAGGAAACCAAGAGTCTTCAGACAGCTGGGTTTTTATTTAGGGCTGAATCTCTAAAATGCCTAACTACCAAAATGATGCTCTGCAATTACTCTCTGTTTTCTGGAAATGTCACAGTACTGCTACAGCTACCACTGCCAAATCATACAGAGGTACAGATTTGTGTTGTAACGAATGACCCAGACTATACCTAGAGTTATAAGCAGGAATTATCAGCGGAAATGTTCAAGAGGAAAGGAAAGAGATGGAGAATGATACAGGGCAAGCGAAAAATGCCGAAGCCATTGAGACAGTCCATGGAAGATGGCTACAGACATTATTGCAGCATTGTCAGCCTTAAAGGTATGTGAACTGGGGAGAGATTGAGGTCAAAAATAGTCTCCCTCCTCACCCGTCTAATGAATAGATGCTAGGAGGGCATTAAAGACAAAACAGTAGTGGGAACAAAAAATGCAGCAAAAGAGAGTTTTCAATGAATACTCTTATTTCGGCCATCCCAGGCTTAAAGGACAGACAGCTTCAGGCTTTCTTCAAAGACAGAGAGGGGAAGGTGCTGTCATGCCCAAGGCTGGATCAGGGACCACTCCTGGGAGACCCCACCCCACTTCCAGCTTCCCCAGCCACCCTCCCACTCGTCCTCCTCAGCCTCGGTGCTAAACAAACCTCCCAGAGTGACTTTGTCTCTAAAGGACAGACCTGAGGGTCACTGAAGACACTCTCAAAGGCTAACCTCTGCCTGGAAAGGCTCTTGAGGCTCCTGGTGCAGCTGCTGAAAAGCCTGAGCATCTTTTCCCCAAGGACCCTAACGGAAAGTGCTCTGAATTGCTGCAATTGTATAGGGAGTTGTTTGCTCCTCCCAGGACCACAGAGATAGCCAGGACTTGATACCTTTGGAGAAAAGTGGGTGTGTTCCCACATGTCCACTCCTTTGCCTTGCACCCTGCACTGACGGCAGTGCCGCCAATCCGAACCAGACTCTCTCCCCTATTTCCACTGCGTTTTTATTTGATACCACATCTGGAAGAAATATGATGGGGTATCTTTTGTGAACCTTTTCCCAGGGACAATTCTTCCATAGGAGTCCTGTTTAGGACTACAAGGAGGACTTCTTCAAGATTAGTCTTTCACTGCTAGTTTCTTTTGTTTAAAATTTCTTTGTGATAAAACTGCTTTTTTTTTTTTTTTTTTGCAATTCCCAAAAGACAGCACAATATCATACTGTCTTGACTTTCATGAGCAAATGAATAATGAGTTTCAGGAAGTTTCAATTAAAACTAATTAATAAAAAAGAAGCTAAAATTAAATTAAAATGGTAATTAATATGTGACTTGTGAAGTTAAACTATTACACGGATCCCCGTTTTGCTCAAAGATGATGAACAAAATAAAAGTTAACTAAATTGTTTACACCTTCTTGCCACAGCTGCTTAGACTAATAAATAACTTTAGAAAAGTCATGAGTTTAAATGAATTTAGTGAATTAATTAAAAAAAAAAAGAAAAGATTTTTTGTAGTTTTCATCAATAAACTTTCAGTCCCAAATGTGGAGGCTCTAGGGAGGAAAGGTTTCTCTTTCAGCTCTTCTGTTTCTCTTTGAACTCTCTTCATTGTAGTAGGGAAATTTAATAGGTTAGTCAGAGAGACGACAGGGAATAGCAAAATGTAAAACGAAATGTGGAGACTTAAATCTTCTGTATTTTGGGTTTAATTTTGATTTTCTGTGAAAGTTCATTTTAAGTGCAAAGAATTGCATAAATTTCGAAAGCATTTAAAAAGTTTTGAATAAAATTTTAATCCATTCATTTTCATCTGCTTAGCAAGTGTTAACAGTGCAGTTTGAATCTTATATTTACTTAATCTTTAATTGCTAATTGTCCTTTTCTAAATTTTCAACACTTGTTTGCTGATGACAGTTTTCTAAGACTTCAGCATGTTGATTACTTGATTGATTGATTGGTTGATTAAAAGTGGATTCTACAGCATTTCCTTTGAGAATTCTTTAAATGGATTGTGAAATTACTCAGACCATAAGCAAGGCATGCATTTCCCAAAACCTGCCCTTTATTAGAGTGATTTCCAAATTTTGCTGATCTGCAGTTCCTCTAAACTTTCCAGTATAGATTAAAGGCGGTCCTCTGTGTTTGATTTATATGGCAGTTAAGCATTTTCCAACAAGTTTTGAACAATTTTTCCTTTCAATGAAAACATTAATTTCAGAATCTGAGGAGGGAGAGGAGGAGACTTAAAGTTTTCTATAAGAATGAGCACTTTTTCAAAAAAGATTTTAGGCATATTTGACTACTTACATAAATTCTGAAGAATTCTATATAGAACATGGTCTAATGTGTTACTTTTAGGAGAAAAATAATCAACAAATACTGTTCAACATGGTATTTAAAAATATGACACTTGTTTCTCTGTCAACCTGGACTAGTGTGCAAACAGGCTACTAGAAAGTTTGGGGGTAAAGAAAGTCGGTCACGTGAAACGAGACTGGAAGAGATGGGTTTATTCAGTCTCAAAACATGAAAGGTGAAAAGAAGATGTGATCATCTGTAAATATAGGAAGAGAAGAGCTGTTTCTATTAAAGGATAATACTGGTAGAGGAATAAACAGATAACTAGATACTATAAATAGATTATGAATGCATTTAGGCTGGAAATAAGATGAAATTTCATAAGCGCTAGAGCATGGGGAGACTTGTCTGATCAGTGCAAAAGGAAGAAGATCCAAACTAATTTTAGGACAGAAGAGGTGCAGTATAATCCCTGATATGTTGGAAATAGGTATTCATAGCACAATATATACACAAATGTCTAAGTGATTATATGGTATGACTGTAGGAATAAAGTCGGGGATCAGATTCCCTTTTCCTGGCTCTGTTGCAATTTCAGTCCAAAAAAAATCAATTTCAGGAGCACCTTAAGCAGTGTAACTTACTTAGGGTCTGCTTATAATAATTGTCCAGACCCAGAAAAAAAATTGTTTCTTTTAAAAATTGTGGGAATCCATGATGCCTTCTCATCATAAGCAAGTATTCCTCCTGTTACTCCCTGGTTGTTGAACTTTATTTTTCATGGTTACAAAAGTGGTCTCTACAAATCAACCCATATCTGGGTTTCCTGTGTAAGTCCTCCTCTCTGCTCCCAAGCTGCTGGAGGTCCGATGGGAGAAGTCCCAAAGTCCGTCTGCTGCTACAGGACAGTGCATGTCTGGAGATCCTTAAGGAATGGCCTCAGACATGGGATTTTTCAACAGGTTTTGACAAGCCAGTCAGAAACATGAGGCTTAAATCTCTGGAATTGCTCAGATGGGAGGAGAGAGAACACGTAGTGTGGTGGGGAAAGGACTGGGCAAAAAGAGAATACAAACAAGATTTCTTATTGACATTTCTGTTTTGGGGCTGCTTGAAAGTTTTTGAGGAGTTTTAAAATACTAGAAGCAGCTGTAGTTGGTGGGCAGAGTCTGGGTGATGGGGTGAAGCTTCAAGACAGTTATCTCACAGCTATCAGGAGCGCACAGTAAATAAGTACATGCCAGTCTAGAAAGAGTGGCATTTCCAGGTAAAAAAATGAAATAAGCGTATTCTTATCAAACAGCTCCAGTAATAACCTTTCCTAGCCACCATTGTGCTCATGATTTTATGTTTTTTTCTTTCATGAATTTTTATGTGACTTTCAACGTTTTGTTCTGTGGTTTGTAAAGGAAAATTGACAGCTATACAATTATAAAAAGGGGAAAGCAGCTCTGAATTTCCATCTTTAAAGAGAAAAAGATATCTAGAAACACCTCAAGACATGTTCCCGTAGGGATGTTATTTAAAGACCCAATTTTTTATGCTCTCATCTTGAAATAGTACATCTCCTGTACAGAGTTAAAACATACCAGCTATTTCTATGATAACTCTTGATGGAGATTAACAAAGATAGTGAAATATTGTGTTAATCTAGATTCTTTCCTCTCCCCTTTATAATAATGTATTTTGTCTTTTATTTTCATTAAATATTCTTTTTTTCCCTTCCGGCAGACAAAACAGTAACACATTCCCCAGACAAAGTGTGTAGGTGTGTTGCCAAGGACAACAGTTTCAGACATAAATTACTTTTGAACCGCAAACCCTTCTATTGCTCTTTATTGAAGGCCATCTGTATGTTGTTATTTTAATTTAAGGCTTTCAACTAACCCTTCTGAACATAGCAATTTGGTATGTTAGCAAATGTCCGTATTACAGCTGTTTTTCACGAGGTGGTAACGTTAAGTTACAGACTGCAAACAGGTATGCCCTAGCGCAACTTAAGGTTTAAAACAAATTTTATAAAGTAGAGGGAAACATTCTTCAAGGAATAATTCCTAAAAGGTAGCAAAAAGGGAATTAAAGCAACCTGATAAAAAATTCACAACTCATTATTTCACCTTATTGATTAAATGTATACAAGAAAAAAAAAAAGCACAGTGCATTATTCAAGATCACCTACTTTCCAAATTGCAATTTCATAGCAGTTGCCTAGACTTGATCCTTCATCACTAACAATTTGAGCATTGCTTTTTCCTGCTAAAGCTGATGGAGCTTTAATGAGCTTCATATTTACTGTAATGTGGACTAATATTTTCAAAAAAAAAAATTTGCCTAACAGTTCGAAAATTTCAGTCAATTAGAAAGAAAAGTTTTCAAGTCAGAAAGTTCATTTTGCTTTGGTACCAGCTTCTCTCCTTGACACTGACTAAGGGTAAAAATGAGTCAGGTTCTCAGGGAAAGGGTGTAATTGATGGTCTTATGAAATTGCTTTGACTTATGACAGCCAAAGACCTTGCTGTTGCTCTTTGTTTTGTTTGGTTTTGTTTGGTTTTTGGGGTTTTTTTTTAATAGGTCATAGATGTAGTCTGTGTCTGGCTGGATCCGATTATAAACTTTCAGGTACATAAACCACTTGGTTTTTGCTCCCTGTATATTGCCAAAGACACTGTGGATGCTGAATTAATTATAAACATTATAACATCAGTGAGTTAGTTGCAGAATGCTACAGAGTTTTGAACACTACCTTCTTAAAGAGGTCATTAAGTCATTTCAGTCCATGAGGACCTTCTGAGACGCTATTTTTTGAGGGAAAAAAAAAGGTTAAACATCTGATAGTAACCCTATACATATAGAAATATTCAATATCCATGGAAGAATAGCACTCCAAAAGAGTGAGACCTGAGCAGAAGCTCTGTTAAAGCACATCACTGGATTTCTGATGTGGCACTTAGAGGCAGATTGTTCTCAACAAAGATTTTATAATTTTCTTCCTTTGTTGTTGTTAAAACTATGCAATGGGCTGGGTAAAATATATCCTAAAAATATTTAAAATCTTTCTAGAAGAACCATTGCATCTCTCAAAGCAATAAATAACAGGACAAAGACTCCTTGCTTACCTTGCAGGACTTTTCCAGACCAGAGACTGGAGGAGTGTATACATGCCCCTGCGGATGTCTCTCTTTCCTGCAGTATTTGGACCTTGAGCCCCTAGAGCTCACCCCAAAAATGTTACGGCCAGTGCTCAGAAAGCCCTATGCTTTCCATCAATCTTTGTAAAGTTACCTCTCACTACAGGGCCAAGTGCTCTGCAATGTGAGGTACTGAGACTGCCAAAGCCTTCATTTTCCAGCCTGGCAACTAAGGTCCTGATGGGTTAAGTGCCTGGCTGGGCACGAAGTCTGCTTTAGCAAGAATTTGAACCCAACTGTCTCAAGATCTCATTTAGGGCTCTGGTTACTGGGTTCTGCACTGGTTCCTCTCTCTCTCCACTTTTTTAGAGCAAAACTCAGGGAATCCCAGTGCTCAGCTATCTATTCCCCACCCTCCCACCAGGATACAGAGTACAACAAGTAATAAAAGTCAATAAAAGATAAGCCAAAGGAAAAAACTTCATACTTAGTAGATAGGGGAAAACAACTGCAGCAGAAAAGATGGAAAGTAAGGAAAGGAGAAAATCACAACATGGCACCAAGACTTTTACAATGAGCAATCAGAAAAGGTGATGGACAGGTAGGTTGTCAGCAGTGTGTGTGCATCCAAATGTCCGTGGAAGTCAGTTTATGTGTCAAAAGGTGATTGAGAACATAACGGAGAGAAATGACAGTGTCCAAAAGGGTTAGAAAGATAAAATACATGCATTGACGAAGAGTTGAAAATTGCCGAACGTACTTCTGTTGGATAACACGATTGGTGGGGAAAGACTTGTAGAAAGATTATTTGGAAAGTGCTCAGAAGGAATAAAAACCATGGCAAAAGACATGCAAAGTTACTTTGTGTTTCTAGACTATCTTGGGAAAACTCTTATATGAAATATAATTACAGGAAAAGAGCCTTGTGTAACTTTTCATGTGGGTATTGTCTGGACAGATTATAACTTTCATATGCACTTAGAGAAATCCTGTGTTTCAAATTATTTTTCAAATGAGCTGTTTGAAAGGGAATTTAAAAATACTAACCAACAAAAATGTTAGAATTTAACTTGGTAGAAATGAAATCTGAGGGATTTGAGGGACTTCTGATTCACACGATTGAAAAGGATCACCTGCT
>NW_009649619.1:1938243-1968455 GCF_000708025.1 Charadrius vociferus
AACCATGTTCAGTGCCATTTGATAATGCACAGCTCCCTGAATAAAAGGCTCTGCAAATTTAGCTGGGTAGGCTTATGCTATTTAAACGACGGAGATGAATCATTGATGATACAACGGTAAGTAACAGGAGAAAGGAAACGTAGAGATGACTTTTAAGAAAAAAGCCATGGGGACATGGGGATCAGTCAGTCTGTCAGTCTCCCAAAGGAAGCAAAAGAATATTCTGTAAAAATTAGGCTGTACAATATAATAAATGGTCTCAAAATGAAAGAGAGTATTTCCTCATCAGCAAGGTGTACAGCACAGAACCCATCTCTTTTCCAGCTCTGATGCTGCAGTTCTTGTGCTTCACTTGCCAGTTTTCTTTAGAAAACTGATCACATTTGAAAGCTAACACACATCTTGCATTTTCACACCATTTGTACTAGAACTACATTTTTTTTAAATCTGTGAAAACCTGTATTATCTTTCATCTTTCCAAGTCTTGTATCTCTGTAGCGTTCACCACAGTAAAATTTGTCTTCCTAATGTGAACTAGATCCACGTCACATGAGCTTTTTAATATTTCCAAGTAAAAAAACCAAAACCACTGTGATATTTTCACAAATGTCTTTTTCAGCCATCCCCAGTTTTTGAAGAAAAACAAGAAGTTCAGGAATAACTGATTTTTTTGATCACTAACTAAACAAAATAGTTAAAATAAGAGAATCTTTTTCCAGCAAAACAACTATAAATTCTTTTCCAGTCACCTAAAACATCTAATGGAGATTAAACCAAAAAGTTTTCATCTCATTTACTCGGGGCTTATTCTTCTTTTACTTTACTTTAAAGAAAGTAAATTAAATGTAAAAGTAAAACCATATGTCATTTGGAAATGTATGGACTTATTCAAAGTGTTCAGTTGAATTTTTTCCTGCAACCTACCTCTGCCTAGTCAAAGCAATGTCAATTTTAACTAAGCCCATTTTCCTTTTTTATGATTCCACTTTTACAACACACTGCAAATAACCTGAATTTTCCCCTAGGAAAGGAAGCAACCCACAGAGTCCCATATAAGACTTTCCCCAGTTTCTCATCCTGGCCCAATGTCAGACTTCACCCCATGAGTCAGAAGTTCTTCAGAAATTGAATTGTTTGGCAGTTGCCTGGATAAAGAGAGAAAAAAACAGTCAGGACTTTAGAAGCAGATCCAATGACAACATGAACAAATTTCCCTTCTTGATCCTTCTACCAGGAAAGTTGTGTTTGATATTCCCTCAAGCTGCTATTTAGCATTTTGGGGACTCCTAACTAGAGTTGAATCTAAACCTTTCACGTGGCACAGACTTTGAACATCTAAAAGGAAGGTTAACAGCTGGCCCTCATTTTGGCCTGTGGAGGGACCTGCTTGGAAGAGTCTCATGGGGCACAGACATGGAGGGAAAGTAGGTCCAAGAGATTTGGTTTGTGCTGCGATTCAAAGGGACCTCAGTGGGCTGGAGAAATGGGTCAACAGGAATCTCATGATATTCACCAACGAGAAACGCAAAATCCTTTACCTGGGTAGAAATAACCCCATGCACCAGTAGAGTGCATGGAAGCCAGCCAGCTGGAAAGCAGCTCTGCAAAAAAAAAAGGACTTTAGAAGGGGCTGGCGGGCATCAAGATGACCATGAGCCACCAATGCATCCTCGCCATTCCAGCATCAGCCATTCTGTAATTTTGTTATCCTTGACGCGTTTACATGTCATAGAATCATAGAATTGTCTAGGTTGGAAGGGACCTTTAAGATCATGTCCTCATGAAACATTTCCACATCACGTTTTCCTCAATCTTAGCGAAAATTTATCAAGTGTCGGTCTTGCCAGCTGGCTGAGGCAAGAAGAGCCCAGACATCAAAAGGGACTTTCACCCACCCTCTTTCAACTGTTTTTAACTGGGCCAGCCTCATGGGACTGTATGATGCTTCCCCGCTGGTTACTCTGTAATGCAGATCCTAAGCACCACGAGCATACGAATCAGAACATTTGTAAGTACAATAAGCCTGGCAGAGAAGTTATAATGCTGCAGACTGATCAAAAGATGTCTTTCATTGTGCAGCTGAGAATACTGCAATTCAAGAGAAATTAAAGTCTTCAAAGTTGTGGCTGTGCAGCTTAACAGATGGGCTTCTTCAAAGATTCATTATTAGTCTAACAGAAACTATAAATACCAGAGTGCGAATTGAACAACCAAAACACACACCTGCCGATTTAAATCCATCAGAAATATGGTCAGCTCTCTGCAGCAAAGGCAATGGAAAAAACCCTCTCTGCTGGCTAAAGAAAGCAATATTAAGCGCCCTGTCTTGATAGGTGAGATACAACAGTTGTTTTCACAGTACAAATGATCAGAGCAAATGGGATGTAATTCAATTTCATGGCGTTTTTTAAGAAAAAACACTAATGCAAAAACATTTTTATACAGAGTTTTTCATTCTGGGGAACAAGGAATCCTGAAGACCAGGGATTATCCCACAGTAGAAAATTTCAGACTCTTTTCAGTACTGTTTTTTACCCTCCCTTCTTCTCACAATTCACATCTCTTTCTGGTGCCCAGATTACTTTTAGGCTGAGACCCACTAGACAACAGCTGTTTGGTTTAGGATTGAAAATTCGATGGGAAATGTACAGAAAGAGTATGTAACAATTTGGCATCCCTAGATATACCAAGGGCAGCCAGGTGCCAACTGAAAGGAAACCTGAACACCGTAGGCTTCTTTGAATTCACCTCCTACATCAGGTTCAGAAGAGCCCATGCTGACAGCCATGATGGTGCGGTTGCACAGCTGGCACTACCCTCGCCACCCAAATTAGCATTAGCTGCAGCATTTGCATGTGTTGAAATCCCACCATTGATAGTGGTAGTGATATAAGCCCACAGAATGGGAAAACCTATACTAGGAGGACAAAGAGTAAAAGCAGGGGAACAGCCATGTAGAGTATTTATATTGAACCCTCCTGTGCTGCGTACAGAGGCTTTTGACAAAGAACAGGCTTTAATGTTGATGGATGGGACAGTAATTTCTACCTGACCAGACTGCTCCCAAAGCAAGGGACGGTGACGTTAACTCTTTGCTGGGCTCTCTGCAAATCCCCTGGACAATGAAGTCAGGGTCTTTTTGTCATCCTGCCAGAGAGTGTCCATTGGCAGAGACCACTGTTGAATGAAAAAGGTGATTTTTAGAAATTACTTCGCACCCCTTGCACAGTCTTGAGTTACCTCTGCAGAAGATGTGGCCCCTGTTGCTTGGTTGCCCACATGTGGTTACATGCAGCAATAATCTCCATCTTGGGCAGAAAATACAGAGAGAACCTCTTTCACTTCTACTCAGCCCTCACCTCACATGTCTGTTTTCAGCTGCTGTGCTGTATCATTTCCTTTGGTAGAGTTCGTCTGTGCAGTGATATGTTGCGTTTCATCTCTTGGTAGCATGTTGGAGTTTATACTTAAATATTTTAGCTGAAGTTTGGTGTGCTTCACTTTGTTTTCTCCTCACCTTTTCTCTTCAGCTTCTGTTGTTCTTTCTTTCCTTCCTAAGGTCTTGCACTATCATTCATTGTTAGGCCTCAGTCCCCTTTGAAACCAAAAGGGAGATTGCCTAGAAAATGATGGCTTCCCTTGCCTAGCAGGGGTCGTCCCTCTTACTCCTCAAAAAAATAAAAATCTGCAAAACGTAGATTTTTATTTTCCCCCTCTCAGAGGTGTATTTTGTGCCAAGAGGTCCAGCATCAGTGTCTTGTTTATACAGCACAGCATCTCCGAAAGTCTCTTGGTGAGCTCTGGATCCCCTTGTGTTTGCAGCGCACAGGGTAAGAATGTCCTGGCTCTGCTCTACCTATGGTTTAGACCACAGGAGACACAGACAGCGGGTTATGAAGGTGCAGTCACAGCTGCTCCATACGATTCAGGTCACTTCCACAACTGGGGTCTGGAGGAGCCTGGGATTACACAGATCTGCAGAGGTTGGGCACAGAGAATTTTAGCCACAGCAACAAAGGGGTCCAGCACACAAACACAGCTCATGTTCTAACTCAGCTGAAGATCTCAGCTTGGTGCTGTGCTGGAGAGGTTCCCTCTTGCTGGGAGCCTAAATCCTCACGCAACTACAGCATTTCTCATCTGAGTTGCCTTGTACCAAGATGGCTCAGCAAGCTTGTTCCTCGATGGCTATGAAAGACCACACAGGCATCCGCTGCCACCTACAAGAGCTCTTTGGCTGTGACTGTCCATCTGTGTAATAGAAATAAATTGCCCTGTTATGTTTTGGAGGTCTTATAAGCATTGGCACATTGAAGATTGTTATATACTCCATTACTATGGCAGCGTAAATATGATTGTTAAAAATAATATTTATTAATATCGGTAAAAGTGCATTAAAATGCTGTCAGGCCTCACTGAACTGCAGACATTGAAAATTCAGAGCTTTGTGTTTGATTTTGTAGTTGGCTGAGAATTAGCTGCCTCTTAACCCTGAGACGTGGGACTCCAGCCACGGTAGGAGTGCCATGACTTCGCCCTCCCGTCTCTAGCGCAACTTTTTATATTCATGTTTATATTCAAACACAATATAACTCAGGTTACACTGCTGTGCTGGCTTTTGCATGAATCCTGGAGGAAATGTCCATTTGACAGGGAAGAAAAGGATAGTGAAATATTGGGTAAGATAAATTTCCAGCAAGACACATCTCATTGTTATTAATGTGAACTGATTGTAACTATAGGTCACAAGAGCAGGGAGGCTGTTTGGTGCCTGAGGTGTCATGTTGGGCTAGATGCACTTTCCTTGTCGTGAGAGAAAAAGGGGAGGAGAGGGGAAAAAATGTGTTCTGGTGTATGTATAGCTGGGCACTTTTCACACATATCTTCATCTATCTGGTTTCTACCACCTGGGGCTGAAAGCTGTGGTGTCTGGCGCTATTCTGCATCTCCCATCCCAATCCCCATCCCCATGATGCGCTTTCTCTGGCTGACACCATCATTCTGCTCCTTTACAGGGAGGAAGTTTCCAATACACAAACATTAGTCAGACTTTTTTAGTTTTAACTAATCTTTGGAGCAGCTTTGTCACCATTCCCTATGCTCATGCAGGGATACCTTATTAAGGTTATCAGAAGTGTGGGGTGAAAAAAGAAAGGAAGCTTTGTGCAAACAGTGTAGGCAGAGAGAGCAAACGAAATTGGCTATTTGAACTCAAAGCTGCTCATTCCCTTCGGAGGAGAAGAAAATAAAAAGGCACATGAAGAAAAAGCCCAGAAATTCCTGAAGAACGCTGTAGGCATAGAGCCTCCACAGTCTCCTACAGCATGTAGTTGTACTTGGAAGGTGAGCACGTGTTGCTTTCACTGGAAAGGAAAGGCAGCATGACACAGGAATAAATTAGCAACCAGCCAAAGTTAAAAATTGCTTCAATAGAAAAAGAAAGATATATTCCTTTGTTCTGCATAAAGAGAGACCTATGAACCTGAAGAGATCTAGTCTTCTATCTAAACTGCCTGAGCTCTGGTAAGTCAAAAGCCATCACAGTGACCCATTTCAAGCAGTGTTATTCTAGTAGTGCACTATTGTAAGATACACTCTTCACATTTTCTTTGGCTATTGGATTTTCCACATAGTATATACAGTTTCTGGCAAGCATTGCAGACACAGTTTTAACATAAGCTGAAATAAATGCTGCTTTTTCCCCATTGTTTTTTAGCTATTCTATTTAATAAAATAGTTGTGATTTTATTAAGGTGCTTCATATATTCTGACGATGGCATTCTCAAAATAAAAAGGGGAAAAATAATCTGCTTTCTTCAGGAAGATGTATATACAAGTAGAGTTCCCTGCTAATTCTCACTGAGAAGTGGGGGTTTCTTGACAAGAAAAAGAGCCCTCAGTGGCTCTTGGAAGTGTGAAAGTACATCCCAGGCATAACCAGGAATCTCTGGAGGTCACACTCAGTCAGTAATACTTGCCTGAACCCAGTGCACACAGCTTGCTGAACAGGGTAGAGGGGCCACTTTAATTTATCCCTGGAGAACCCATAAAATCTCATCTAAAGTTCATCATCCCTCAGGCTCCATGTGCTTCACAATATTCAACAATTGTGTATCCTATAAATCAGTAAGTCTTGATGTGATTTGAAAAGCCCTGGCTGGAGTTTTTAAGAGAGCCGGCTGTGTTTTTTGGCTCTCATCCCTGTTTCCAGATGGTAACATGTATTTAAAGACATTGCATACATTTCCACCCCAAACATAAACAAATAAGCAAAACCTGTGCTAAAAATGTTTCAACATTTACAAAGTCAAGCACCAGAAGTTAAGAAATGTGAGAAGACAGGGTCACCGTGCAGCCAATTCACTGAATATCCATAAATTAGAAAACTGAAATTAGAGTTTTAAACACTCTTTGCCCCACTTCTCTGAATTTCTTATGCATGAGTGATTAAATTTGTATGCAGGTTTCACAAGGACCTGCGATACTTCTGATCTCTGTCTCTAATGGACATATTTTTTTGCTGGCCCAACCCTAGCCTTTTCACAGCCACAGCAGCTCCCAATCGATCTCAGCCAAAACCACATCTGTGTCTTCTTCATCTAGTTTCCAGTGGATGATTACTGCAGAAGTCTCATTGCCAACCCATGACATTGCATCCTCCACGAAGGCTTGGAAGTGCCTTCCCATCTCCCCAGCCTGACCAGCCTCCCCATTCTTTGGCAGATACCCGAGTCCACCTCTGTGCCTCTTTTGCTCATAGTTTTGCTTCACCTGCACAAAGCCAGCCCAGGTCAGCTCGAAGCATCAGATGCTCAAGGGACTTCTTTTCCACTAAGCTGGGACCACATATTACCATCTCTCCCTGGGGCAGTTCTTTGCCACTCTGATACTACTTATCTATTAAAGGCTTATCACTCTTCTATCCTCTCACAGCCATCCTCAGAGCAGCCTCAGGGCAGTTCTGGACAGACTGCATACACATAATTGTAGAAATGCTAATCTGCAGCATGCAGATACAAACTTTTCCTTCCTGGAATCCTTATACAGAAATATCCTCCTATGTTATACGGTTTAGCTTTTGTTTATGATGCTGAACACAAATTTCCATAATGGCATTGATATATCACTGTCTACAAGTCATTACCATGACTGAGTTATTTATGTCCCTAAATATTTACGTATTCCACTTCAACCAGGAACTATTTATCAAACAAAGGCACTGTGAAACAAAGTCAGCCTTTTGCTTGTGAAGAATGATCCAAATATAAGTACTCTCTTCCTTCTGACTACACATTAATCTTCTATGATATAAAAAGTCTTTCCCTTCTTCCAAGCCAGGAGTAGCAAAATTATTTCAGAGCACATTTTTGAAGTACTCTGTAGAAAATTGTTCTTTTGAGAAATCCTGGTCAACATATTTAGAGCCGTATGCATATTTCATAGCATGATAGATCAGTATTAAATGTACATAACAGCAGCATGAGAAATATAGTATCAAAACGGCAGCAGTCATTTATTTGATAACAATACTGCCATTTGAAGGCAAGATTAGCTATTACTTTACATGCAAAAATCATCCTATCTCACTGGCTTATTTCATGCAAAAATTATCCTATTTCACTTTTTTTTTTTTTTTTTTTTTGTAAAGGGAGTAAAAGTCTACCAAGAGTTTTGCAAAGGACCTGAGAATAAGGCTGAATTCACTGGAGCGGGCCCAGCTTTTGTTCTGGCTGAATACAGTCTGCAGTCATCCTGCACATCCTAAGCCCAACTGGACCTTCCGGGCTGATATTACTACTAATATTTCCACTGTGGTTTGCTTGGATCATCACATCCAGGCTTTCCATTATTTGACGTGCTGTACACAAATCTCTCTGCAGAAAGACTCCCAGAAAACAGAGACCTCCCGAGTCCACCCATCCATGCTAAGGCGAGATCACCCATACCTAAGTCACCCCCCACAGGCTTTTATCTAGCCAGTTCTTAAAAATCTCAGTTATAGAAGTCCCATCAACCATAACACCAGTGATAACACACTTCTGTCATTATTAACAGCAGTGTTAAGCTTTGCATTTATAATAGGTGCTGCAGTTGTGTTGATAGAAGCTAAGCGTTTAATATTTTAAAAATCACTTGAAACTTAAACGAGGCACATCATTGTTTGAGACTTATTTCAAAAAGCAGTCCCAGCATATGAATGTTAATTTAGCAATTGCTGGTATTTCAGCATACCTTTCTGGCAACTAAGTTTAATTCTCCAGCTATATCGATCTGCATCATGCCCTGCTCCTAAAACTAATGCTTATCCCGTCGTGAAAAGAATACAGGGTACCTGTGTCTCTAAATAAAATCACAATAATTAAGAACCTTAGGCATGCAAAACAGTCCTACGCTATACAGTTCATGGTCAGATCAATCTTTGAGTTGTTGTATATCCACATAAAACAATCTTTTACTGATTTGCATATGAGTGACATATACATTTCTGGATTTTATTGTCATCATCTGTTTACTGGCAACTGGGAAACATAAAAGAGCTAAATTCAATGAATAAATTATTTGCTCTCAACAGTCCACCAAGCACTCATTTTCTGTTAAAACTAGAATACCATTGGCTAGCTTCAAAGGATTCTTTTTTACTTTTATTTTTTTATCTGGAATGGGTGGAATTTCTAGAATAAATCATTTAAAGGAAACACACACACAAAAAAAAAAGGCCATGGAAATAATTGTTCCACAGTGTCTTGGGTGACACAATACGCATCAGCCTAGAAGGAGCCATGCCTGGGGATGTTCCTTTGCCGGGTCCTGCCGTGGGCCAGACGCTCCTGCTCGCAGCAGGCTCCTCACTGCAGACCACTGCTAAATTGCACAACAGCTCCAGCGAGGCACAGGTTCTCCCACACTGACATTTCGTACAAGAGAAAATTGAAAACAACGTGGCCTTTGCTGTGAACATCTGACATCAGTCCCTGGAGAGCTTCAGAAGTACAAAGCAGCAGATAAAACGAAACCAAGAAGTCAACGGGCTTTGAAATCCTGGGAGCTGCTGTGGCCTCGTAAAAGCAGGATGATGTGTGTTTGTGGTGGGAAGTCACGGGTTACGGAGCTAAAAGAAACACTACCTCTAACAGTACACAAGCAGCAGTGTAGCATTCAAGGCAGCATTTCTTCCAGCTTTGTATGAGCCTGTCATGCTCTATAGACACAAGTCCTAAGAAATAGATAGTACCTTCCAGTGTCCCAAGAAGCTGGTGCAATGAGTTGGTTTTATTGTCCAAGATACCCTTAGAAAAGTGAAAACCAGGCAGTGGTGGGTGAGCAGTGAGACACGACTCAACAAGAAATAACAGCTTTTCCGACGTCCAGCAGCAACACTGATGTCTCCTCCAGATTCAGAAAGCCACGTCACCACCAAAGCATCTTAGGGCTTACCTACTTAAGCTCAGCCATGCCAGTTCGTTTTTAAGGCACAGCCACACAGTCATAGTCACACAAGTTTTTAACTACAACCCAAATCTATTAATAGATCACTTTTAGTTGTTCTTTATCTCCCGCGGTGTACAGGCAGCTGAGCTAATCCAAACCATTTCAGGGCAATTTTAGCTGGGCTGTCTTTGCACAGAAGTAGGTGAAGAAAAATTACATGACCTAGTCACATGGCTCAGCCTTGAGATAGTTACCTCCAGAAACTAGCAGCTAAGGACAGTCTTCCTTAACTTGTTCACATTAGTTCTGCAAGAGGACCCCTGTCTTCATCCTGGATTAGCAGATGGATTGGGAACATTTGAAAATTACACTACATGAATGCTGCGTGTCAACTTCTTTTCCTACATCTGGCTGGAAAAGGAAGATTTGGGAAGCTACCAGGTAAAAAGATGGGCAGAGGCAATCTGGAGCCGTGCCATGCAATGCAGACACGTTATGCCATCCTGATTATCAACGCACCAAACCAAAAGGTCTTGGTCAGACTCCTTGGCTCTGAGTGATTAATTAACAGTTACTGCAAATGAAAAGCTGAGTTTTATAATAACATAGCTCAGGTCCCATTTCTCTTGTAGTAATATGTGCTTAGGGCAGTGATTCCTACTTTGTTCTAACTCTACTTTTCAGGAACTAAAACCCCTACATTCTTTCTCAAGCTCACAAAGTAATGCTGTTTGTTCTGGTAAAACAGCAAAGGATGAAGCAGGCTTATCTGTAAACAATTTCTTTTTCTTTTATCAGTTCTACATTTTTCACAGATTGCTTGTCACAGTATCAGAACGGCACCACTTAAAAAAAAGAAAAAAGGAGCCTGACTCACGTATTGGACTGCTGAGATAACACTGCAGAAATGGGTTCAGGGGGAAAAAAGAGGCAAGATAACGTATCAGAAGCTCAGCTTGCTGGGGCTGCAGCCTGTATTATTTTGTCGTCCTAAAATACCTTACACTTTAGATACCTTATAATTAAAAAACAACTGCCACAAAGCCAACCAGACTGTAATATTGGCAAAAAAAGAGCACATTAGCGGTGCATCCCAGAAGCTGTGAATATGGACTTTCTGACTATGTCTTGCAACGATAGTTCAGCAACTATGAAAAACCAAACTGTCAGTGTAGTTCTCTAAAGTGAGTATACATACGTAAATGAAATGCCTTTAGCAATCCGTCAGAAATCTCCGAGCAGAAACACTAATCTCACCCCGGCTCAGCTCTTTTGCTAACACATTCGGTGCTCCCTGTGGGAGCGAATGGCCCCGTGCGGGGCGTGCGGGCAGCGCTGCGGGCAGCCCGAGATGCTCAGCCTGTTCCCGACGACGACAGCACCGGGCAGGCAGCGGTTCGGGTGGCAGAAGTAGGGCAGGTATTGCCCTAAATGCAATTAATTAGCCCGGCTGGTAAAGCTAAGGTGCGCCGCTTGCCGCGCCAGACAGAGCTGGTTTTCCTGACTTCTCACATACCCATCAAACTGCCCTTCGAAAAATACGGTGGAGCTGTATATGATACTGGCAGCCATAGCCCACTGCCTCTGCAGAACAGAAAACATGAGACCCCCCTATAGCAAAGGTTGTTCGAGAAGCAGAGAAAGTTTTCTGGTTTTGTTAATTGGAAGTGGTAAATTACAGATGACTAAAATGATGGCTCTGCTAATTTTTAATGGAAATGCACTTAAATGTGTTTCTTACGTTTTCAATAAAAAATAGTATATTTTTAAACTATATCATATAGTTACATATATAGTTATAAATAGATATAATACTATATTATATAGTATTTTTATATTAGAAAATTCTGAGTTATTGAGGTTTAAAAATTTGAAAACTGAAGCAAGCATGTTCACATCCTTGTAAATTCATGCTGAATTTAGGTTTCAGTATGGTTCAGTTGGTTCAAAAAGCAATAAATCAGCCCTAGAAAAAAAACGGGAGACTGGCTTAAAAAGAAGAGAAGAGACTATATGAACACACTTTTTCCTTTCAGACTGCTTGCTGACTTTTAAATTTTTATGTTGCATATTTCTCTCAGTCCACCTGAGTGGATTACAGGGACTACAGTTTAGCCCTTGATGTGCTATGGCCTCTTCATGATGAAGGAGGGAAAAAACCATCAACAAGGAGGAAACACACCCTGACACAGAAGGCTCCAGCGCTGGTGGCTGACAAGCAGCGCCCAGCAGGGCAGGAACATCCATGAGTTAAATGAAGAGGAAAGAAGAGAGGAGAGAGGAGAGAGGAGAGAGGAGAGAGGAGAGAGGAGGATTCTGGCTGAAAGCCTGCCCAGTGCTTGTTTTGAGACGCTGAACAAAAAGAGATAATTTTTCCAATTATTCCCGGAGCCATACTGCTACAAAAATTTTTGTCTTATTAAATTCACACTTGATTTTCCAATCTTGTCATGCTGAAATTTGAGCATTTCCTACTAAATCTGTGGGGGTTTCTCCCTCTCTTCTTCCCAGCTATGATTTTTTTTATTTCAGCTGAAGGGTCTGGTTACACCCTGCCCTGTGTGGAGCTCAGCTGGGTGAAGAGGTTACGTCCCTCAGTTCAGCAGTAGCTTCTCACCACCACCTCCCGGGAAGCACTGTCACCCTTTCAAATCACCTGCTGTAAACTGCTCAGCTGACTGCTCCCTAACCTGATTCAGTCAAACCCATCAGGTTCAGCCAAAATGTGTTAATATTTGCTCAAGCAAAGCGCCCACCAGGTGCTGATCCAGGCCAGGGAGTCGTCAACCCCAGACCCCTTCCCTCTCCATCAGCGCTCTCACCCTGCCTTCCTACTGGAGATCAGTGCCTCCTCAGATCTGCCGCTTTTACTGCTGCGTTTTTTTAAAAACAGCAATCATTTCAGAGTTTTGGGTATGCAGTACAGCTAAAGAAAGGAACTGGCCCAAAACAGAAATACGGGGAGGAGGATGACTTCTGCCAAGGGTTGGAACAAGCACCCTCATAGGCAAGGGTGGGTGGCAGCTGGGGATGCTTCACCCAGACCTGCCACGGCTTCAGCAGCGCAGTACATCTTCTAAACCAGATTGCCCAGAGGAAGCCTTGCTGTGGTCAGTGCTAGGGTAACAGCATTTTCTATATCCTAAACTGCCTGAACACAGGCCCCCCAAGAAGAAATTTGAAATGTTTTAGTTGCCTCCACAGAAGCAACATTACCCTTCTCCTGCGTTCATCCAACACAATAGGAACTGGATTTTAACGATCACAGAACTCAGCCTTCTGAGCAAGCAGCTGCTTTTAAGATGAATTTGCATACGTGTATTTTTAACAGGAGTCACCTTCATTCTTAAATTATTTAAGGGCTCTTGGATGAACCTGTCACTGTGACATTTTGCTGGGAAAAAGAAAGAGAAAACTGTAAAAGCTAATAATACTGACTGAAAGACCTGGTGTAACCTTGTTGCCCAGTAAACACCCTATTGCCACTACTAGTAACAGGCCACAGACATCACACTGACTTTGCAAGGTCGTAGGATTGAGGCTTCTTAGCCTTTGCCCAAACCTGCCTTGGCCTGTCTGGGGCTTTATTTCAGCTTGTTTAACTATAACATCAATTTTTCCTAATAACCAGGTGGCTAATTCCTAATTTATGTGAATAATCCCTCTGTATATTCATTGAGTACAACAGTAATTAGTATTACACAAAACGTCTAATTAATAATACAGGTGAAATTGTTATAGCCACAGTCCTCTTTATTTTCTCACTCGACCTATAGCAATTAGATCTGGGCTAGTAATAACTCTTTGATTGGATTGTTCAAATTTCAAGTACACTAGCAATACATTCTTTCCATATAAGGGTTTTTCCCTCTTCACATATACAAAAGGATGTTAAGTGTAATGCTGAAGATGCAGTGGCTATTTATAAGGTAGCCAGGTGAGAACTGTAACAGCTATTTCTATCTATAAGGATACTGGTACATTGAGGCAGTAAGGAAGGAAAGGACTACAGTTATTATGCAATTCTGGAGAAAACGGATTTGGGGAAAGGAATGAATTCTCTTCCTGGAGCTCAAGGACAAAATAAGACAACCCTAAATCTTTAGAAGTGAAAGATATTTAAGAAGAGTTATGACTTTGTACTTTTCCCTGTTTCTGTGGTCCCTGTCAATAGTTATATTTTATTTAGTGAGATGTATTTTTTTAATTTATATTTTGCCTGTTTGCAGACTAATCTGAAATTGCATTCCCATAAAAAACCCCAACACAACCAAAGGCAGTGTCCAGCAGTTGTTCTCCCGCTACTACCCAACAAATCCTGTTCAGGCTGGGTTAGACTTTCTCTGCATCTTACAGATCCATTTTTAGCACCTCTGCTTCTGACAGTAGCTCCTCAATATCGTCAGATGAGGCTGTGCTTATTTAGCTGCTTGCCCCAGAAAAGAGTAATCAAACTTAAATCTTTACTCCAGGTTTCCTTGCAATTTAAACCAAAATACCAAAGGGGTATGCTTTTCTAATTAAGGCATGAATTTTAACAGGCAAACATGTGATTCTTTGTGCCGCGCTGTAAAAAATAGCAAACGCTTAGCTGTGTGATCCATGTTCTGTGCTCGACAGCCAAAAGGGAATTGCTCTCATACTTGACATTCCATTCCTGAGGTATTTGTTATCACTAACTTTTGTTAGTGACTTTGTTAGCGCTTTTTTCTTCTGCTGAAACCACGATATAGCAGAGCAAAAAACAAGCCAGGCTGCCAGCACTGAGCAGGCAGAACACACATCACTGAAAAAAAAACCGCACCACAACCAAACCTGAAAAATACAGTTAAAACAATAAATATTTCCAAAGCTTGATCCGCACAGAAGAAATAAGTGGAGTTATTTCACTAGAGGATCTGATTCTCTGAATAGCTATCCTGGAACAACCCTTAGCGCAGACATGATGGTTTCCTCTACACTGCGTAGGAAAAGCAGCCTTGTGCTCAGATCCGCAAGCTGTCACAAGCACACACACCTCAGTCTGCTCTCAATTTCTAAAATATGTCTTGGTGTACCGTGGCACTTTCCAGCTCGTTTAAAACTCCCTCCTCCTCCATCCTTAACTCCAGCATTAAATGTTTACCGACAAAGTAATTCACCCACTCTCCCACGTACCTCTCCCAGCTGGATTAAGGCCCCAGCTCCACTCCATGAAGTTTCCCAGACTTTAACTATTTATTTTCAGTTTCTTCATTATACCTCAGGCGACGATGGTTTTATTCTCGCCTAAATATTATTCCAGGCAGAACCTAAAAAGGAAAGACTTGTCACGCCAAAATCTGGAAAATCAGTCCTTAGACCCACTTGTCCACCCACTGAGGGCTACCAGGAACAGTGTGCCCACCCAGCAAAACTCCCACCTCTCTCCTGTGCGCCTGTTCCCATTTATCTTAAAGAGCATATGATGAAAACGATGGAATATATCCAGGGAAGGGAAAGAAGAGTGTATGCATGTTCAGAAAGTCATCAGGATTCATTGTTAGGAATGATTAAGAAAGGTAAAAGAGTGGAAGAGCAATGCAGGTTTTTTTCCTGCTTCTCAGCAAAGATACTTGTTGGCTGGAGTAGTACAGCAACACTAACTAGTAGTACACAATCACTAAGAGCTCTGGGGAAAAAAGAAATCACTTGTAGTGTGGACAGAGATAATGCATGTTAGATGAATGACCGAAGATAAATTTAGCATGGTGTGGAAGCTGAAAATGAGCACAAAAGCTGTATGCTCAGGTGTGTCGACCTAATAATTATTGCTTACATCATGGGAGAGTCCACAAGCATCTTCTCTTGGTGCAGCCCGAGGTCCCTCCTGGCTGGAAAGTGGCGCTACGAAAGCGGGTGGGCTTCAGACCACATTCAGGCTTACAAAGGCAACACGGCTACGTGAGACTGCACTCCAGACTGACCCCAGCTTCAAGTCACTCCTAGAGCACCCATCTCAGTACAGTAGAGATGGTATGAAACACCCAAACACCCTTTTTTTTTTTTGAAATTTATCCAAATGAGAAGGACCACACTACCTCTGTGCATATTAAGAAATTGCAAATATATATACAACAGAGCCTGCAGAAACTATGATTTGATCATGTCAAGGGACATCACCAGGGAGTTCAAAATCAAAGTGACTTGTGGAAATTTATAAAAACTGCAGAGAGTGGGTTTTACATAATACTTTGTACAGAACAGAGTGAAAACATGGGGTAAAGTGAGATGGGCATCAAGGGCTCCAGTAAAGGAGCAGCAGCTCAGAGCATGGATTCTTTTGTTTAATTAGGTCACTCAAAATAGTTCTTGTGAATGAGTTGGAGGACATCTTTCTTCTGAGCCAATGAATCCATTAGAAGCCAACTAGGCAGGACTCCCTAGTTTCACTGAAGATATTTTCTGAGGCCTGAAGATACGTGAGCTTGAAAGAGGTGGCAGGTTTCTGAGGGGCCACGTGAGTGGGTACCACCAAGAAGTCCTTTCAGTGTTGGGTTTCTAGAAGCTGCAGCTGTGTGAAATGAAAGCAACTAGGGCTGCAAAAGGGTATACTGTTTCTTTTCACATGGCTATTATTTTGCATCATCTATCCAACAGCACCTGTGTTTCTCTCTAGCGTGCTAGAAAGACAGTCTTTGATCCACCAACAAACTGAACTCAGGCTGGCTGATGTATAGTTTTCTTTTCCTTCAGGGGAAAAAATGAGAAATCAAATTTTCTTCAGAATGTAGAAAAATTTAGCAGAAAAAGAAAAGGAAAACATTTAGAACAGACTTTACACGTGGCTCTGTTATGAAGAGTGATCAGCCCCGGGTCTCACTTGCATCTAGAGATCCCACAAATACAGCCCTCCTTATCGACGGTTTGGTTTTGCTTCCAGGCAGTGGAAGGCATTCCAGAGATTTCCTTCCCCTGAATCAGTAAAGACCATCTCAGAATCACTGAAAAGAGCAGCTAGAAAATGGCTACAGGAGCTGAAAGTGTAATAAATCACACAACTAAGCCAAGGGAAAAACGTTTGCCTCCTCTTGCAAACAGTGACAAACAAGAAAACCCGATACTCTTCGAAAAGTAGGCTTTGTCCACCCCAGCTTTGACACTCTCTTCTCTGCTGCTCAAAATATCCATCTTGGGTTCATACACAGGGAGTTTTTAAGCTTCTAAAACAAATTGGTCCTGCAACCCTTGCTGCTGTTGTAATAAAAAAAAACCCAATTCCTGAGAAACGTACCCGCTAAATCCTTAAAAGTGGAAGGAAATGTCCCCTTTGTTGTAGTAAAATGTCAGCCTGATGTGTGAGTGAAAAAGTCAAGACTAACCACGCGTTTTGCCAAGCCACAAAAATGACCAAAATTGTGTTTTGTAGCTAGTGTCTCCACAGACATTTACTTTAGTTCTGTAATAAATGAAAAATTAGGGCAAAAGCTATAGTTCTCCAATGCCAAGTAAAATATCTAACACATTAAGGTTCTGTTTAATGTAAATAAATGTATCAAAATTTGGCTGTTGCCAACAGCAGCAACAACATACGAAGCAAAAGCTCGTATTCCCTGTCACTTTACCAAGTCACTTCGCTGTCGCACTGGAATTACTTGTGATTAACACAGGTGTGACTGAGAAGAAAATTAGGCCTCTTCTCTAGCATGGATCCAAACATATTGCTGGCGCTTAACATATATGATAAGTGTGGTTAAGATAAATGAATTTTCTTCCTCTATACAACCACTCTTACTAAATATGTCCTTCTAAATGTCAGGCTCCCTGACGAAGTAAACACACTGTGAGTCATAAGCTTCTTTAAATGCAAAGCCACTATACTCAAGAAACTGGAAATGACTTTTAATTTGCTCTTTAACGATACTGAAGAGCACATATCTGTAAGATGGCTGAGCCTGACACCTGAGGCAGAAGCACAGATGCAGTTTCTAACTGTCTGTAAATCATCACCCATTCAGTATTTCTTATTCTAGTACCTCGCCTTAGTTCTTTTTTCCTCAGAATTCAATAAATCATATCATGAGATTTAATCATAGCCTTCTGTATGAGTTATGAAATAATCATTGTCTGCTACATTATTTCTCCTTGATAACTTTGTTGCATAGTGAAACTCCATACAATGCCCTTTGCTTCAAATAGCTAATTCTTTATTAACAGAAAAACAACAGCAGCAGCCCATAATAATCCTTTTCATTATGCTCCCACACCCCACAAAGTCCTTGGTGTTTCTTGTATTGTCAGACTCGGATACACAAAATGGAGACCACCCATGAGACTGCCAAGAAATAAGGAAAGCGGTGGGGGAAGACAGAAAAGTAAACATTTATTACTGGAGGTTAACCCTGAAATTTAGTATCACGGAGTACAAAAATTATTCCCTTCCTAGATTTCTAGACTGATCCAAAGCACAGGGGTCCCTGTATCTGAACGGGAAAACCAGATTACCCCAGTGCTGCTCGTTTGCCTTTATCTTCTTCCAGGATGAAGAGCAATCTCAGAGCTTGTTCCTCTTCCTGGCTGGAGTCTCACCACCTCCAAAACAACCTGGACTCCTCAAAACGACATAGGTGAAATTAAGATGTTTGAGTTCAACCACGCTGCAAGCAGGTCTACTGAAGAGAACGAAACAGAGGGGAAGGTAGCTCTAGCACTTACCAGGTCATTGGGTGCACAGTCCCAGTAACGGGCAATGGAAGGACCAGAGCAGCTGCAAAACTCGACTTAAATTTTGCACGGGATGCCTATGTATCGTGTTAAATAAATACACTGACAGGCAAGGGCAAGGCATTATTCAGTGAATCTAGTAGAGATGTTACTAAAGAGAGAAAAGACAAGAACAAACAGCTAAATCTTATTTACAAATACTCTCCTAAAATTCAGCCCAATATTCGAGCCATTTACAACTTTGCTAACATCCTATCTGTCTCTCCAGCTTTGTTTCTGGAGGATGTTTTGGCCTCCGTTCTTTTTGTTCAAGTTCCTCTTGTTCCTTTAACTGCTTGGCTGATGCTGCCTCATTCTGCTTTCATCGTTGCTGTAGCCTTTTTTTTTTTTTCTGTCAGTTTCCCAATATTCTGTGTATTTTTGACTGGTTGCCAGTGGTTCTATGTTCTGTGCAAGTCAGGTGCTTTATCACATAAGAATCTTCTGAAAAATAATTGTGTCTGTTTTCCCAGATATAGCTGGGAAGCCCAAACTATACACAGTCCTGTTCTAGAGTAAAAGATGGGAAGCTTGAAACATCAAAAAACTATTTAAAGAAACACTAAAATTAGCTGGTTCATGGAAACAGTCTTCAGTCATGGGTGGACAGGACAATGGATGGATTATCTTCCTTCTCCACTGCATGTCTCAAATGAAGCATGAAATACAGTTTTTGGCCTTGATTTCCCTCCACCTCCACCACCTTAAAATGATTTTCTGCTACTGGAACTCCATTACCTTTAAGTAGGGTAGCACTGATTTATCCTGCATGGGATAGGAGGAACCATGGAGGGGATGAAATGGTCTCTAGTTTTAGCAGAAGCCGTTGTCATTGATCTCCCTTTGCGGTGACATCACAAGCCAGCTGCAGTTACCACTTGCATGCCATCATGGAGTTAAAATACTTTGATGTGTGGTAATAAAAGACATAACTTACACAGATGCCCTTTCAAAAATCTATTTACTAAAGAGGCTTGAAAGGTTTTCCTGCATCAACTGAAAAACCTTGAAAGAATCAGATGCCTCCTCGTTTCACAGATACCATGAGACGTATGGGGAATCGAATAAAAAGTGATGATGACATTAAGCTCCAGTACTAAAATAAGGATTTGCAGAGCACTTCTATTTCAAAATACAATTTCTGTAAGTTTTGCTAAATAAATGCATATTTGCAAACTGAATTTTCATGGCTATACCACTCTTACATCAAATTTGCTAGAGCAGCATTTTATACGAGGGCAAGGGAACACGCGTGTACTTTAATTTTGGAAGCAGATGGGCCTTCTGCTATGCTAAAAAATGAGCCAGTAGTTTATGTGTTGCGAGTAGAGCTGGGTGCCAGTTCCCCTGCTCTGTTTTGGGACGACTTCTCTCCAAATTCAGCTCCGAAGCAATCCCAGGCTCCCTCAGTGTCAGTGCAGACAGAAGCCTGAACACAGAAATTCCCGGGGGAGCGGTGTTTTCCTGGGACAGCCTGGCCCTTCCAACTAGTATCTGATTGACAGTTGCTTGATAGGGGAAACGACCAACACAAGGTATTTGAAATAACATTTTCCTACAAAGAAAATAACCAAATGAACAGACAATGAAAGTGATAAGACTGAAAGCTCATCTATTTGGGAGCGGTAAAGAAAGTCAGTCTAAATTAGTGAGGGCTATCATCGCACAGGCGAGGTACAAGGGGGGAGAGGCTGTGAATTTAGAGCTTAATTTTAACAGCTCTTGCAGCTGTGTTTGTGCATCCTCCTGCCACCCAGAAAATGGAAGGTAATTTACCCCTTTTATCTGGTGTTTAATTCTTAGGGTGTGCACACAGGCAGTTACCTCTGGTTAGTGCCGCTTTGCAAATTCAGTCTTACTTACCTCGCAGTAATTAGTGCATCTGTCCATCTGCTGGATACACCACACATCTATGGCAGGAAAGCTTCACACGTTAAACTCTTGTGGCACAAACCCTGTATTTTAGTTGGGATTAAAATGTTGTTTCTGTTTAGCATAATTAACTTTCATGGTAAGCTGACCAAAGGCCACTTTAATACTGAATTTAACTGTTCACAGAAGGATTAAGCACTTTTTACTGAAGTCAGTATTGAGTGCCAGCTGAGACTGGGGGTCTGCTGCAGACAAACCCCCAGAAATCAGGTGCTCAGAAGTCATCACATGCAAGTACTCAAAAAAACAGCAAGTTGTGTGTGGTAGCTTAGCTCCTTCATGTTATCTGCTAAATTACGGTGTCCTATTAAAACATTTTACCTTAACAAAGTGAACAAAGTTACATAAGGAGTAGATTTGTAAGACACCCTCACACTGACTTCTCCTTAGGTATTTAATTAAGTGTAAACTAGCTGTGAAGCTCTGGACTTCAGGATAAATAAAGGTTAAAGAAAGAAAAGTAAATATCAAATGAAAATTACATGCAATAAAGGTTATTTTTATTCATTGTGGTATTTTCCCAGGTTAAGCTTTTACGAATTTTCTAAATGGCATCATCTGTTAACTACTTAAGCCTGATAGCAACCTCTACAAAATATCCCAATTTTACCAGAAGAACTATGAAAAATGAAGTAATACCAAACCGAAATGAAATTGTTCTCCCACACTTAGGTAAAAGCATCCCTCCCTTATCTGCACGCAGCCAGAGAAATGGACTTTTGTGTGGGTCTCCAGTGCAGCTGGCGTTTTCAGAAGCACAAAGGTACTTTAGAAGCACTAGTATAATTGAAAACGCTTTCCCTGGTGGCTTCTCAAACCATATAAATACTACTGAAGAGTCCACCCTCCAGAAAGACAGACTCGGTTCTTCAATTCAAGGAATGTCTGGAAAGCCATCTGCTCAGCACAGACTCACACTGCGTATAATCAGACACCAAGATGCAGAAGCCTTTACGAAATCGCAATTTCCCCACAGGGTGACTTGTTAAGCCGTTGCCAGGGCACACATGCCTTGGTGAAACCACCAGCTGCTCCTCAGAAGATTCATATGGCGTGGTACAGAAGATGATACCCATAGTAAGCAATTTGGTCCATGCTGTCATTACTATCACTGCCTGGGGATTTTCTAACAAAACAGTTTTGGCTTGGAAGAAGTCTGCTTGTCAAAAGCCAAGCTATCTACTGAAACATAAACACCAATTTAAACAAGAATGGCATTACCGAGACCTTTCTTTCACGCTAGCATGGCTCATGAACACTCCTATGACGTGAACACCCATCTCAGATCCCAACAGACAAATTTTTTCCTGCTCTTCTGAGGTTCTGCCTCGATTGGCAGCACGGTCCTCACTGATAGGTGGTAGAAATGAGCTTTCTCCAAGTTCCAGCATCACTGCAAGGAGGTTCCTGCCCCAGGGTGCTCAGTGCTGCCCTGCTTCTCGAGGAAGCTGCCTGCCCACCTCTGTGAGCTGAGCCAATTGTGTGCCTGGGTCACTCTAAAACTAACTGCTGTTCAAACAGTGTTCTTATTTTTCATCAAAGTTAAAAAGGCAGCAACTGCATAAATAACTTGTGCAAGAAACCTCAGAGACCAGCAGCGTGCAGCCGAAGGTTACTGGCAACAGCCAAGACCTCCAACCCAGCCTGAATCAGAGCTGCCACCTCCTGTGTTCGAGGATGCAACCCCAGCCACTCAGCCGCTCTGCATGAGGTTCTTCCCAAGCTTTCTCACAGGAACTGTTTTAATTTATAGGCAGTCGGTCAACCCTTGGTGCCTCTCCTCCATTCTAATTGAAAGGTTTTTTCTATATGACAATACCCTTTTACCAGCTAAATGAATATTTAGTTATATAATATTAAGTGAAGAAGCTCAAAAAGTGGAAACAAAGGACAAGCAAACCTAGAATTCAGTAGATTATTATAATAATTTCAGGTTTTTCTAGGCCTTAGAAAGCTTTTTTTTTATCCTTCTCAAGTTTAGGCATGATCTACAGCCTCAGTAAATTACCTTGAGTTTCTGTAACCCCAGCAGGTACTAATTATGTAGGCAAACACACCATTTTATGGTCACCATCCATTCATCCATTTGGTTGCTCCATCACTATTCCTCCTTGATGCTCATCTCCCCCTTTCCTTCCTCAAAGTCGTATTCAACAGAGCTGATCTATAAAAGCCTTTCAGTTCTTATCTGCAGCAGACAAAATCCTTTAAAAAGCTAATCTCAGGTTTTGTTTCATTTGACACTAACACATTAAGCCTCCGAGAACTCTCTGTATTGTGCTGTCAGCTTACATTTCTCAGTGCTATAGGACTGAAAAGATGAAAATTAAACGGCAAGCCAGGGCTCCCTCCATCAGCACTGGTAGATAACTGGTTCAATCTCACCTCTTCGGTGCATTTTTGAAGGCAGACAAACAGGTTTTCTCCCTATACATGTAAAACTTTCATTTTCTCTATAGCTGTAACACATCCTTGCCCTGAGGTCCTGCCAGCGCCGCATGTAACTTGCAGGTTACAACTTGCAGGTAACTCCTCGGGCTCTTCAGTTCAGGCTACGGCTACCAGTTCACATCAATACCAGCCGCATCCTTACCATATTGAGGGAAACAGCAATTCTTAATGCTTTTGTCGCTGCAGCGGTGTTGTTCGCTGCCAGCCAGACAAGGCAGCTGAGAGTATTTGCTTTTGTCACTCCTGACAACAGCCTGTAGCTGACAAAAGATTGTATTTTCAACTGGTTTTCTTCTGTTCAGACTGCTTCAACAGCACGGACACGGTGTTCCTAGGTAGAGCGCACTGCACACAGAAACATGTGGTTCACACCCTCTGGGTACATTTTTGACCCTGACGGTTCACGGCCCGACACCGCAACCCAGGGAAACAGAGCAAACACCTGCCAAATCCTGCCGCGGCACAAGAGAGAATTTTACAGCATCTTCGCGCTTGTGTAAACTGACTGTAAGAAGCGCAGAGCACAATATGTTCCAGCTCTGTGTTTCATGTTGTTTTCTTGCCAGGGTGGGTGGAAGGGAAGAGGGGTCTACTCTCTAACTTCAATATCCACGTTGGTTTCTGCGTGGCTTAGCAAAGCCCTGAGAGGGAGAGGGGCTCCCTGTTCTGTGTGAGCAGCCTACCCACAAACCTCACGCCGCCTGCGGCACAACGGCCCCACTGCTGAAATGCAATAGCTTTTTCCAAATAGCTTTACCTCTGGTGCTGCAGATACTGGGCTTCTGTTAATAACTTGACTTTGTTCCTAGACAGCTATCATAGTCTAACACTGCTCAATCTTTAGACTGTTTAAAAAGACACCTGACCAGGCAACACAGCAAATACCCTGGCCTCCGCTTAGCACAAATAGAAAGGTGAGATCAGGTTCATCTCATCCATTTCATTTGGCTGCTCAAAATTTCCCCTTGAAAAGCTGCTTATAGAAACCTCGACCAGTATGCAAAAACATCACAAGCAGAGAAAATGGATAAATGTATTTAAATGGAGCACATCTGTTTAATGTAGTATCTCTGTATACATCCATAAACATACACCTGCATACATAATGCATACAGCAAATGTATTTAAATGGCATAGATGTTCCTGCAATCAGAATATAAATCAAGAGTTTTTATGATGGATTGTCCTGTGATTGCTTGAAAGTCAGCCAGGCAGCTACACTGAAGTTAAGAACAACTCGTTCACAATACATTTCTAAGTAAACTACCTATACCTACATATACACACATACACACACATATATAATGCCAAGAAAAGTATGCATAGACGCAGTCTGTGTAACAAACTGTGTAACTAACCTGTTTTCAGATTTTAATAGGAAAAAATCACACAGAGATAATAATCAGTAAGTGCATAATGCCTGTATTATATTCCTTTGAGACCCTTCTTTGTAGGATTTTCAGACTTATAAACACAGGTTTCTTGATCAGTGTTTATAAGAAACGGAAAAAACTTTCTGCAAATATTTACGCTAGTGAAAAGAAAAAATGAAGCACTTCCTGCAAGCTTGATAGCTCCTTAATGTATCCTGTGTTCCCTTAAGGAAAACAAACATTAAAAAAAGCTATGTTTGCTGCTACAATGAAAAATACTGGTATCTCCTGAAAATGGATCCCAGTATTATCTCCCAAACCAGAATAAATTCTACTCTAGTCACGGATCACATTACTGGATAGCTTGCTTCAACTTGCAACTAGCAATCCTTTTTCTACTATGTCTCACGATGAAATGCTTACTCTGTGTAGGAATAAATGATGCACCAGTGGGTTTGAAATTGTATTTTAATGAAAACAGTGCCTGGATTCTAAAGCTGCTGTAACTTTTATAGCATCCACACCAAGAAACAAAACAGCGCTATGACTAATTTTTTTTTTTTGTTAGACTCAGTCTTTTTGTTTACACAACTTAACCTGAATAGATGTAGTCTGGATATTAGTGAGCTTGTAGAGGACATTCTATAGCAAGGCTTTGCAAGCATTTTCCTTGCACGAGAACTTCACTCGCTTTTGTCCTAAGTGATTTTTAGCTTCCTTTCCTATTCCTGAAGAGTATTTAGAGGGAAGAAATATATATTTTTTTTTTTCTCCAAAAAGTCTCTAGAGACAAAGTCTGGTATCCCCTGCGATATGGACGGCTACACCTGAGCCAGGCACTGCATGCTTCATTTAAAGTTAATGGAGAAAAACAGGCACTTCTGGCATACATTCCCTTTCATCGCATAGCAGACAGCTAAACCAGATTGCAGAAACCCCACTGTAAAATGTTTACTGCTCCCCATTCATCACAAAAGAAATTTAGGGGAGCTAGCTCATATGTTAATCATTACAAACAACAGTTAAGCATGGTGAATCCCCAGCGCTGCTGTCCAGCTTAATGAACCTGGTTACCCCTTTTCATTAGGGCCTTGGGAAGCAAAAGAAAATTCCTCTTAGCAACGTACTCTGAGCTTCTTTTCATGATCTCGGTAGCGAGTAGGAAGGAGAAAGAGCCAGCACCATCTGGGCAGCCAGCTCGCCACTGAGCTCCACCACGCACTCCACAGGGCGCGCTTTGAGAGCCTCTGTTACACAACACGGCACTAACAATATTTTCATTGCATTACCCTCTGGGGATGAATCCAGCAGAAAAGATGCACAAAAGGCCTTTTACAAGCACACAGACAAGGGCTGCTCTGGCAGACCTCGGGAAAACAGTTTGGATTAGCGTCTGAGGGGGGAGGAAAAGGCAAAGCAGCGTGGAAAGCCACTAATCTGCAACAGGGAACAGACCTAACGTTAGTCCCAGTTCACACCTGACCAACAAATTATTTACATAAAGGCATGTTTACTTCTAGCATACATTCAGCCCTTAAAATCTCTTGATGTTGTGCTAAATATTTTGTCTCTGGTACAGCCAGGTCTCAAACTGCACAGAAGCCATTTATTGGTGTTCCTTCTCTTTAATAAACACCACATGTTTAATAGTGCCAGCAATTTCAAATATTATGACTATCTGTGACATTTTCAAAGTGCTCCCCTGCTAGGAAAGACTGTCTGGGAATAGTTAGAGAGCAGTCACTAGGTCCCATCCAGTGAAGCCAGCATGAGTCCTGGAGAAGGGGAATCAACTTGAACCTTTGTATTAGGTTTGTCACAATATTTGGAAAGTAGGTTTGTCCTGACATGAACTTCCTTCAAAACGTAGAGCTCCTGATCCCACGTAAATTGGCCTTGACATTTAAGCAAATTCAATTTTCCAAAGAGTTTATATGTGACTTGAGTAGACACATCAAAATATTTTTCTCTCCATACATCCTTATTTAGGCTTGCCAAAAAATTATTTTATGTGGCTACGGAGGTGTATTTAACTTCACTGAAGCGTATCAGGCAAAGAACTAGGACAGGAAGAACACCTTCCCTTATGTTAGATATATGGCTTCAGCTTGGACCGGAGGAACACAGTTTTGTCTGTGAGGGCAGAGATTTATGTGGCTGCATGCACTCGAGCATATTCACTTTGTTGACTCTGAGGCACACGACAGCTTTAAGAGCGGACAGGCACAAGCTGTACCCCAGAGTTTAAGACTCCAAGTGCCATACCATAGATAATTTTATTTTCTGTGGCCTTGGAATTGCCACTTTACACAACCTGCAATACAAATTCCCTCTCAAGTTTTCTTTCCATCACACCTCAGCACTTCGGATACACAGATGATCTGCACCCGGATAATGCAGTCACAGAAGAATCACTGTCATAGTCCCACCATCTCCTCAGCACTAGAGACAGGAGTACGAATTGTGACAATGCTTTGCACATCTGTCTGTTGTGGGTGATATTCAAATTCAACCTGATCTGGGACATGATTCAGCGAACAGTGAACTTCTTCCTGGCAGAAGGAAGCAGGAACACGTAAGCCAAAGCCATTCCTATCACTTCACCCGCATATCTAATGAGGAAGGTGGTGGGTGCTGAGACAGTGAAGCAAGAAAAGAAAATGCAGTATCTTTCCTTGAAGGAAGAGAAACAGAAATGAAGACTGTGATGTTTTTTGCTTTAAATCCACGCAAAGGGCTCTGTAAAATCCATAAGCTCCGTAAGCACTACAGTTGGCAAATAAATTTACTAACTGCTAGAAATTCACAGCTTTGGGTCAGATTAGGATGCATACAAGATGCAAGACAGAACAGAGAAATATCTGACCTTGTTTACTGCCCTCCTTCCTCAAGCGTCCATTAGGACCACAATCTGAGCTAGACAGTTCTTTAGTCTGATACTCAATTTGTCCCCCTTAAATTCCGATCAAAAGATCTACTGATTAAGACTGTTATGTTCTCAGACTTATATCTTGGAAAGATACACTTATATGCTGGAAATCACCAATGAGCAAAGCTGAGCTTTATTTTCACCAAGCGAATCCCATCCTAACTGCAGCTGTGAGTGACATATTTTAAGTATTTAGAGACTAAACTGTATGGCCTAATTCTCCAGATATAGGCCCCTTTAAGTCTGATTTTAATTAAGAAGAGGTACTTGGATACACTGGTAAAAATAATTACTGCTCCTTTTTTCCACTGAAGAAAACAGATTTTCTGTAGGCTCAGAACCTAACCTCATGATTCTTTTATAGTTGAACAGAAGAATCTACAACAGACAGAGGTCATGCTGACTACAGCCCTGCGAACAACACTATTTCTTATTGATTTCTTTTGTCCTCTAAAAAAATAAATTTAAGTCCACCAGCCTAATGTTTGATCTGGCCAGAGTAACACTACGGTAGTTGAATAAATGATCCATAAATTTTCAGTAATATACACTTGTTTTATGTTTAAAAGCCCTCATATAAAATTTCATTACCCCATAACTTTTCCGTAGTATGTTGGTTAATGTAAGGAGAGCTCTAGCCAAGTAAAATACAGTTATGTCGTTTTTATTATTCCCCTTCAAGTAATAAGGAACAACTTTCAGTCCTGATGTAAGAGGGCATATCTTAATCGCAGTCATTAGGGTCTGTCTTTAGCTCTTGATGTTGAAAGCTAGAAAGATGAAACCTGTTAGATGAAAGAGAATGTCAGTGTTTGATGTATAACCCTCCTTCTCACTCCCATTCCTTGGCCATAAAATTTATATCCATGGAAAATCAGAACATTTTTCTAACACTACTATCAAGCTTTTATTCCCCAAGCTCTGCTATATATTTCACCTAAGAAACTATGAGGTTAATTTACATTTACTCTAAATCAATATGTTAATGACTCTACAGTCTTTATGTATCTAACAGAATTAATGAGAGAAAGAGAAAATACATCTCTCAACCTCTTTAGTTTCTGTACAGTAAACATCTATAAAAGTTGTTTAAATGTAATCAAAGACAGAATCTTCTTGGAAGTGTTGGGTAATGTGCAGAGGCCAGAAGTGAAGTCAGAAAATCTGTTCCACAATTATATATATATATATATTTCTCTGGGTGAGAATTTAGACAAACATGCACAGTGATTCAGCGAAATAAACTACAACTCACAAGTCATTGGTATCAATGAGAACACAGCTTCAGTAAATGGTTCCATTTCCCACATCCATTGCTACTGAAGAAGGGACAAACATTCATGTTGACAATCAGTTACACAGTCGCCTAATTGTAAGCTGCCAAAATCATATCTTTTTTAGCAAGGTACTTTGGCAGAAGGAGCGTAAATCAGCCATATTATTGATTTGCTGTGTATTGCAAATGACTACAAACATACACAAGATCAGTCGTGTCTCAGCTGCAGATTCAGCTAAGCAGGCTCAACACTGTTTCCGATTACATGAACATATCTGCCCGTCCTCTTACTCTCTCACCTCCTCTGGCTCAGTGGATAACTGTTTAATACAAAGTGGAACAGCTTCAACACACGACCTTCAGACAAAGAACTCTTCATCTCCTTTCTCCAAAGTGGAAGCAGATGTGGGTCCAAATCTCTCTTTCAAATCAGTCAGTCCAGGAAGAAGCTGGACTCCAGGCTTACTGTACTTCTGGGAAGGCCTCTATTCTAAGAGGCCTTTCCTTTTCTCCTTATCGAAGGAAAAATGAGATTTAAGCCAAAGAACTTAAGCAGGACTTTGGCCACACTAAAATCTGAATGTATCTATTGGTTTCTGTCCGGACCTTTTAAGTGCTTTTAAACAGCACTGCATCTGGTCTGAGTTAACTCACTTGGGTTTGAGGCTACACCTATAATAATAAAATATAATTTAAAGGCAGACCAAGGTTGCCATGATTGTCCATACATATTGCTATATTGGTAGCTTCTCTAGCACAGCTTTGGCTTATGCCAACTACTAATGTCCCAGACAACGTCCAGGCTGGGAAATAGATGAGGCCACTCTGGGGATGGGAAAAAGCCAGATGCAAAAAGTGCCATCTCATTTGCCATCAAAGCCACAACCCAGGCATTGGCACGTTTGTTTCCTACAGCAGGCACAGCCAGATTGCCTTCTCTGGGTACTTCACACTCTGCCAGACTGTCCTTACTAGGCGACAGGTGATCTAGTTCAGGCTTGCAGAAGATAAGTATCTGTGGCAAAACAGTCTTTATGTTCTCTGTGCCTTCCTTCATTATACGTGCAATGAGATAAATTTTAATTCTTTTTCCCTTTGTTGGTATAAATAAGCAGACTGTACACTTCGACGTATACCCATCATCTGGCAATTGCCCAGTTATGCACAAAAACAGGTGAAAAATTCATCTCAGGAATCTGGGAATACCTCTATTATCTTGAAGCCTTGGAAAGACAAGAGACATGAACTACAATCAGCATTTGCTCTAGATCCTTGGATCCAAGGAAAGATCCTTGTTTAGCAACTATTTACGCACAAGAACAAAGAGGTCAAATAACATGATGCTTTTAGGTTGGCCTTTTGAGGGACTGCACATAAAAATGTGTTTGATAGATAAAACAAGTACTATTGATCACGGAAGAAAAAGAAACGAGCCCTTTATATCCAGGGACATTGGCCAACAGTGTTACCTTGGTTTAGAAAAAAGATTATTCACATATGGGGAAAACAGGTTCACTGGGAACATGCCAACAAGATGAAATTAAAGCAGCAAAAGAGTAGGAAGCTTTCAACAAATCACAAAGTAAAAAAAGGCAGCACCTTCTCATCTGTGAGGTTGCCATCTGGGGAAAATTTTTATCCCGTTCCTTTGCCTTTCTTTAAAGCAGCAATAGATTTTGAAATGCTGACTGAAAAAGCAAACAGACAATAATCACCCTCTTTGCAAAACGCAAGCAGCGCTTGTGGAAGCATTGCCTGGGAGGCTCCGTGCTGAGGCAGGTTTTCGAAGGTGAGGGACCAGCTTCTGGGGAAGGGAGATAACGCAGCTCTGGGCTTTCTCTGGGATAGTGAAATTCGTGTTCCTGAGCGGTGCCTGACGATACAAAGTAGCCCTCGTTTCACAAGTTGTTCTGCGTATCACTATAAGACATTTGTTCTGATAATCTAGTCCTAAACCATAAGCTAAATTTTAGCTCAGTGCCCTTGTTCTTCTCTAAGTAAATGCTGCAGGGAAAGGGTAGGGAGCAAGGGAGAGCGTTGCATGTCTAGGGTACAGTAGTAGATCCTCTCTCTTCAATGACAAAACGGTCCCAGCAAGAAG
>NW_009649619.1:1968490-2005382 GCF_000708025.1 Charadrius vociferus
TTTATTTTTTTTTTAAGTTTTAAACACTCTTTTGTGAGCTTTCTTACAAGTCAATCTAAAATAGAGCAAATCAAATCTAGGTTTTGTGAGGGGAAAAAAGAACGGCTGATGGTTTCCTTTCTACTTCCTCAGAAGTAAAACACATTGAAAATTAACCGTGCATTTTTAATACAAAAGAGAGAAACCCCAAGAAGCAAGACTGAGAGAAAGAATACCTGTAGAAAGATGACTCGGTCATCTCACTTCATGAATAAGGCAGATTTCAGTTCAAGTTTTTGCTCCAAACTGGGCGTACCAGGTCAGGTCACACACGTACCCACAAAGTGCTGTAGCCAGAAAGCCGGTGCCTCCTCCTTGGGTAAATGCCTCTTCCTGCAAACCATGCAGCTGAAATCTTGGCTACCTTGAAGTCCGTGGCAATCCTTTTACTGAAACTGAATAATGACATAGTGTTATTAGACTATTTATTATAAACTACCACTACATTAGGCTTATGAAAGGAGATGTAGGGTGTTTAGCAATTTTGAAAACTGTACCTTTTATTTAGGTGCCAGTTATCACATAATGTTCTTAGCATTGCTATTTCTCATCTCTTCTGCTAATTCCTGACTTTTTTTTCGTTCAGTTACTGAAAAAAAAAAAGTCTATTTTTGGTATTGTGATGTCCAGAATTGAAAACAGAATTCTTCTGGTCCCAAGTCACAGAAAAAGGAGGCGTACCTTTTCAATCCAAGGTTAAATACCCTCCTGTCTTACTACTGGAGATACATAAAAAGATCTTTCTTCCTATAATTAACTGTCCACTCCATTTTATTTTTTTTTTTTTGAGACACTGAACAGTTTTATGGTTAAAATTCATGTCAGGACTAAAGTAACACAACTTATTTTCTGATGTGCCAGAGAGGACTTTTATGTGCTTTAATCTGGAAGAAGGACCATGGTTTCACTTGATGAATGCCTCTTGGAACAGCTTGTCTGGTTTAAGCCAGAAAATTGCTTCTCTTGAGAATGCTCTGGTCTCTGAAGAATACATCTACACGTGTGACAGCTTCTCAGCTGTAAAATCTATAAAATAATGCCATTGCGTTATAACATAATGTATTATGAAGATAAGTTCTCTTCTGTTTTTGAGTTCCACAAGTACTGATATGAGAATCATTACAGAAATCTAATCATAAAACAAATAAACTTGTTACTTTGCCATTCAGTGTTTAGTGTAAAATTTCTCCCTACCACTGAGTTTTGCATTGTTTAGACTATTTATTTTTCCTCTTGCGTTTGACCACATGGAATCAACTCTTTGCTATCTTCCACGGGTATTCTGAATAGATCTTATTTTCCTGTTTGACTTATTTCTCCATCTCTTTCAAAACTCTTTCAAATTTCACATTATCTGCAAATATCATTCATATTCCCGGTTTCCATTTTATTGGTAAAATTGTAGGATAGAAGTACATGTCTTTGCAGAGAAATGTATAAAATAATAGCTTTCAGAGAAAAAAATGAATCTATTTGCAATATATCACCGAGCAAAATTATTTGTAGTACTGCATAGGCATACTGGATGTACACAAATTGCTGATAGGGACACCACAATCAGGTAGATTACACAAGCCCATTTCTTGCCTGGCAAGATCTGATTCAGTGAGTTTAAGCCAAGGATAAACCTAATCTAGCACATCTTTGCTGACATTCATTGAAATTCTGGCGTCATACATTAACCATCTGTTGAAATGATTTCATGACATAATTATATCCAAAGCTTCTAAGGAGTAATACATTAAATTTATCAGCACGTATGTTCAAAGAATTTAAGGCCAGAAACTTTGTAAATATTGAAAGCACATTTACTTATTGACTCCAATGTCATTTACTGTAGCTGGGTCTTCTTGCGAAGTGTATGATTCTCAGATGGCAGACTAAGCAGGGTAAATCATATTTATTTTGAAGTGGACTTTGAAAGGCCTCAGTTTTCTGTCACAAATTGGTAAGGCAAAACCAAGAGCACAAAACAAAACTAGTTCCAAACGTCTGTATGAAACTTTACATATGACCGCAAAATATTATTTTAGATTTCTGATTCATTAAGTTTATTATTCATGTATAATTTGTGTTGTCATCTGACTTCATAATGCAAGTTGAATACATAAGGAAACAAACCCAATTTTGTCTCTTGAAATAAATTAGAGACAAAGATTATTTTACTTTTGTTTCCACAGGACTACCCTATCTGCAGAAGAATATTTGCACAGAGCTGATTTTTTTTCTCCTGTTGTTAAATGGGTAAATGTAATATAGTAACTGGGCTCATTTTGCAATAAAACAGTCCAAAAATGTAAACTAGAATCTGTTCACAAAGCTGTGCTGATCTTCGTGGATCGTGGGTGTATTTGATCTTTCTAGATATTTGTGACATCCTATCATGTCCCTCTACACAATTAGCACTGAAGCAAATATAGATACAGTATTATATTATGGCAATCAAATAAGGTCAAACATTCAAAAACTTATAGTGCACATGGATACCATGATAGCCCTCACAACATATTCAGTGCGATCTAATTAGCAGTGTAGAGAAAACAGAGTAAGATTCTGAGAAAAAAATAGCGTGTTCTGACTCTGATACTGCTGCTCATGTCCTCTGCTTGATACCTGTTCTTTTTTAAAGTCCCAGATTATCAATGCTGCAGGCTAAAAAAATGTTACTTTTAATTATTTTCACAGCTATTTCAATTACGATCAAAGAGGACAGAATTGAGGTTAATGGCCTTAATGCTTCGAGTTTTAGAAGAGCTCGAGATGCTCTAGAGCTTCGAGCTCTAGAAGCATCTAAATGCACATCCTCCCCTGCTTTCTCCTTGCTCCCTGGGAAGAGGGAGTTATCGGCCACCCTAGCCCAGCAATAAATTAAAGTACCCCCCCTACTGTCACAAGAGTTCTGAAGATTGCTTCCTTGCTATGCCGCTCCAGAAGGAGAGTAAGCAGGTGCAAGTATAACCTTCAATTAAGTGTATTATAGAGCACCACCTGTGTGTACCTTAGAGATGATGTTCAGCAGTCAGACAGCATGATTCCCTAGCTGAGACTGGACCACCTATAGTCTTAGAGGGGCAAGATTACCCAAGAAGGGGGTTTAACCACCCTTAGAATTTTTTCCTCCTTTCCACATTGGGCAGAAAGTTGAGAATCTACACATTTCCTCCAACTAATCACCTGAAACTTATTTTGAGACATTCAGAGTATTCCATATTTGGTCTCTCCAAAACATTATCATAAAGATGTACAAGGTGAAATGAATCATTCTTTTGCAAAAAAGTAAAATGAATCAAGGAGCTGATTTTGGAAATCAAGTATGTGAAACGGGCTATTTTGATAAATTGTGAAAAGGTGTAGATATTTTTCAAGTTGGAAAAGGTTGGTTTTGAAGAACTTGCCAGAGTTTTGACGAACTGACACTTTATGATGGGAGAATAAGTTCAAAGAACATTTTCAAATATCCCTGGTAGTAGGATGTTATCCTACATTTCACTGCACAAGCGTACAATTTAGGTAACTCTTTACTTCGTATTCTCACGCTCTGTTTAAAACCAAACTTTGTGTTGCCAAAACTTCTCCTATTGCTTCTAAAGCAAAAGCTACATTAATTCCTAAATTGGGCACTGATGAAAAAATCTCTTTATCTAAAATATAATTGATAGCACAATGTGGCAAGGGTCTCCATTTCATTTTGATTATGCGCCCCCAACTTCACGTTGTTTCTAAATAAAATGGCAATTCTCCAGAGAAGTGTCACAGCTTAATTGTCACTTTTCTCCTGAACTGTGATAAATATAGAGTAATGTAATTAATGCAGCAGCAAGAAAAGTGCTGCTCCTCAAGGAGAAGAATTCGTAAGTTCCCTCGTGTTGTCCTAGCAACTCAGCAGAGTTGACATAGATTCTTCCCTTTGAAGGAGGAGTAGGTACATGTCAGTTCTGAAACACTGGTGTTATCTGTCATCAAATTACCTTGAGCACTGAATAGAATAAAATACTGGTTTTGTGATATGACTTTAAAAAAAAAGTCCCGCATGCTAAAATTGCCAAAATAAGTAATCAAGCAGATGAACTTAGTCCCACTTCAAAGTTCACCGAAATAAACAGAAACAGGCTTGTCCATGTCAATTAATTTTAGCTAAAAGAACAGACTTTTAAAGGTATCTAGACAGTCAAATCCCTTCATAATCCCCTCAATTTACAAGAGAATTAAGTACCAACATACTTCAAAAACTTTGGTCCTGCATCACTAATGATAAAACAAACCTCAACTATTGGCGTACAGAAATATCTCTGCCTGTTTCTGGAGATAATATAGCAACACAGAAGACAAAGTAAAACGTACAGTGGTACTGCATAGCACTGACTTTGACCATTCCTCCTTCTCTGCTGTGGATTCTTAGGCTTGGGCTGCTATGGGTTGTCTGTCTTGGACAACACTATTTCCTGATGCCAGCATGACATGCCCATATCCTGGCATTCAAAGTACACGGCCCACCACCATCAGAGCTTTCTTCTTGTTCTGGTGGACACAGGTGACCTGCTTGTTGTTGGTCCTCTTCCTGCTGGGAAGCCTCCATCAAGGATTTTAGCCAGATGAATTTGTGTTCACACCAAATGAAGCCTGTAGTTTTATACTGTCTCCATAGTTTCATTTCCCCTCCCCAGATCTGCAAGAACTCCCTGTTCATTTTGCCAGAGCACACTTCTGCCATGCTGTTCCTTTGCCTTTTCTAGTATTTTGCTTACTGTAAGGATTTCCCTTTGGTGCTCTTTTTTCCTTGATAAGGCACCAAATCTCTTGGCTTAGACAATTCCTCCTCCACCTGTGTGACAACTGCAGCTCAAATCCAGTTGTCTCTGGGGACTCTCCATTCCTCCTCAGTTCTAAGGTGCCTCTCACCCACCTCTGACGATGCCTCAGATGGGCTCAGATCTGCATTTCTCCCTGCTGCCTCGTTGGTTCTCAGTCATAAGCTGTTGATTTTCACTGCCCCTTTCTGGTTAAAGTAGATTCAGTTTTATTTTCTGCCAATACAAAGACTGAGGCTGACACTCTTGCCAGATGCTCAGTCTTTCCTCGAATCAAGGACACATGCTCTGAATTTCAATTATATGCAGGTTGATTTGACTTCGAAGGGACATGAAAATACGGACAAAACTAATAATTATATCATCCTCCTGCTCCGTGTTTTGTCATCTTGCTTTTACCACCGATTTGCTCCAAACTATACTTAATGTTCTTTAGTTACACAAGACTAACAATGTAATTTAGAGGAGGAGAGGTTTTGGTTGAGCTGGTATTAATCAGCACATTAAGTACTAACTAGTAGTACTTTGGTTCATTTTTTTCCTTCCATTAAAAACAGTATTTAAATAAAAAAGGTCTCCTATGACAAAAATAATTTCTCCAGATACTTCAATGATAAAATATCTTAATGTCATACATGTCAATGATGTGCTACAGCTACCTGAGGGGATATCTGCCTCTGCTGTGTATTTTTAACAAATTCAGATGATTGCTAATTGGTGCACATACCTTCAAGAAAGGCAGGTAGGACAGTCAGCATGACTACAAGCCAATTAATCTAACATGGGCAAATTCTCAATTAAATTCTGTATCAGTTTATCAATTAAAAAATAAGTGCTAGAATATAATTACAGCCAGTGACAATGACTTCACAGAAAGGAGATCTTACTGACCAAATCTTATTTAATTATTGGATGAGGCCACAATTTTCATTAAAAAAAAGATAACTGTGAGGATATATTTAGGCTTTTATAAGGCATTTGACTTATGCATAAGTGTATGATAATCTGATCTAAAAATTAACACTATACATTATTAATAAAGCACACATTAAGAGAATTAAAAAAATGGCCCACAAATCTCTAGAAATAGTCACAAAAGGGAAAACACTGTGGAACCCAAGTAATTTTTAATATGATTCCTCAGGGTTGGCGTTGGACTTCAGCATACATGAAGGGTGCATTGGCAAAGCAGTGACTTAAAACAAATCTAGAGTTAAAACAGAATTATTTTATCATTAGTCTGAGTGCTATGAAAACACAGTTCCTTCAGTACATGAACCTAGGAAAAGCAAGATTTTACTTCAGCGTGTTTACTGATAGCACTGAAATGGAAATGCTGCTTCCAATTCTGGTGCCCACATTTGGAAAGTCATGGCACAAAACTGAAGAGACACAAACAGGAAAGAATTAAAAGCTTATATCACCTGCCTTCTGAAGAAGAGACCTACGAAGATGCTGAGTCAGAGCAAGATTTGCAACCAAGTAGAGACAAACCAAGAAGCAGTGGTAGATACGTCAAGTCAAACAAATTCAAATTCAAATTGGAAAGAAGACTAAGTTTCAACTGCAGAAGTGATTAAGCATCGAGACCTTCAAATCAAGACAGAGTACATCTTTGGAAGGAAGTCACAGACTTTTTACAGCCCTTAGTTCTATCAATCTATTAGAGCTTAATGAAGAAGCAATCACAGAATCACAGAATGGTCAGGGTTGGAAGGGTACTCTGGAGATCATCTAGTCCAACCCCCCTGCCAGAGCAGGGTCACCTACAACAGGTTGCACAGGACAAAGGTAGTAGGGACTCAGCTTGAAGCTCATTGCCATCTGAAGACTTTTCCCATTGAGCTAAGGACCACAAAAAAGAAAAACTGTGACATTTATGAAGTTTTTAAACCTTTAAAGTAACACTTGGAATTGAAACAGAAAGTTCACTTTCTTCAGCTCAGCCCATTCTTTTCTCTGATTTGGGGCATTTATTTGCAAAGAGCGTTAAGCAAAGACGGCAGTAACACCACAGCATAGAGGACACACAGCCTCTTCTCTGCGTATGCCAGAAATAGACATATCAGGCCAGATCCTCTATTAACATAAATCATTGTAGGCACATTTTTCTTGGCTCAGTCTCACAGCAAAAAATGCATTTTTTTCAGGGTTTTGTCAGACACGATTTTCATATAACATAGAAGAAGCATTACTATAGTTCTCAAATAGTTGCAAGATGCTGCAAAAAGATTTTTTTGACGCTGTTCAAGTGGCTTGGAAAAGGCTTTCCAGGTAAGTAAGCGTGAAAGAAGCTATAAAAAAGTTTTTAAATGTGCATAAGATCTATTAATTCAACCAAATAATCCAACTCAGCTAACTGCCTCTTGCTTCCACAAGGCTCAGATTACATCAGAAACACCACGTTTAACTTGCATGTTGAAAAGCAAAGGAGTAAAATCTCTTCTCAGCATCTCAGTTTGGGCTACTCAATTGTTACAGTAACCTGTTAATTCTAAGGAAGGATCTAAGGAAGATCACCATAAAGAGCCCACAAGGGTGAAAATCCAGTCTCTCCCTTCAAAAGATAACATTTCCTAGACCGACCCAATCAACCAAAGCTCACATATCTGTCACTAGAATATAGCTCCAACAGTGTTAGGCTATTAGACATGAGTCACTGAAAAATCCAAAGAGCAATACGTAGGCTTGGCGGAAGAAAAGAACCATGAAAAATTAATCACGGTATTAAATCAGCTCAGTTGAGGATCCACGCAAGCAGACTAGTGCAAACCCTTGCTGAGAAAGCCATCCATTGCAAATGCAGGGTAGAGGTACCCAATCTTGCTTCCCTGACTGTCATGAGTTTTGATTAATGACAGACAGCAGCCTCCTAGTCACTGCGCCAGCACCCTCAGGTGAATTCCAACCACCCCCACAGATGTTAAGAAAAATCAGCCTTTCTGAGTAGTCTCTAGCCTGTTGCTCCCCCCTGTTGGTTGCCATCTCCTTCCCTAACTGCAGCAGTACATGCAGAAGTCAGGGAGCAGACCTGCCTATGAACAGTGAAGTAAAAAAAGTCTTGAGAATTTCAGCTTTCTCCCCATTGTCTATCACTTGTTCACCAACAGGCACGTTTTTTCCTAAACCTTCTTTGGTGGCTAGCACGTTTTTGGAATCCATTCTTACGATCTTTAATATTCCCTGCTACTTTCAGCTGCAGCTGGGCTTTGTCATTTCTAATTTTGTCCCTAAGTACCCAAGCAATGCTTTTACATTCTTCCTTTGTTGCTTTTCTTTATTCCCGTCCACCTTTTTCCTAGATTAACCCTTGAAGAAACCCTTCTCCATCCCAATGATCCAGTCTCCCATAACGTCAGGGTAAAAATGAAACAAACACATATGTACACAGAGGACGTTGAAAGACCATGGTGGTGAGCATGAACATGATGCAGGCAGGCATGAATACACAGAAGCTTGCCTTAGCTAGGTTTTTAAACAGCCCTTTCAAATCACCTTTACACATGACTAAGAGGTTAGCTGCAGGAGCACAGAACTTTGCACAGAATTCAAATTAGGAATACGTATGACTGCCAGACTTGTTGAGACCTGTGTCCATCTGCTTCAGGATCCTCCATCTGACAAGGGGTAACAGGAGATGTTTCAAAGTAATACAACCCCATTAAGGGCATCTATAGGACAACATGCTCTTTGAGAAATCAGTTTCCTCCATTCAGATATATAAAGGCTGCCTTATGTCCTGAAGCGTGCAGCTTTATGTCCTTTTTTCTTCCTAAAGTCTTTTTTATTTTAATCTCCTCTAATATGTCAGGAGATTTTCTCATTATCTATTACACTTTTTTGATCCTATTAAGCTTCTGGCTGCCAACGATATCAAGAGACAGTAGGGTTCAGAGGTTAATTGTGCCTTGTATTTAAAAAGTACTTCCTTTTTTCCATTTTAACTGTGTTCATTTTTAAATAATGCTAAAATAGAAACTGAAAAAAAAAATCTATAGCTCAGTTTAAAATATAAATGAAGGAAAAGAGAGAGAGAGTTAAATTATGACACTCAAATAATTCTTTCCTGTAAGCCTTGGGGAAAACTGGATGGCACAGAGAAGTTAATGTAAATTGCCACTGTTAAGGCTAGATTAAAAAAAAAAAATTAAAAAATAACTCTTTTAATCAGCTCTTCAGCTGGTGTGAATCAGATTAGTTCTTTGGGAGTTATTGAGCCTGAAGTGATTTATATCACCTGAATATCATGCCCTTTGATCTTTAAATATCTAATAATTTTTTATGGATCTCCTGTGGCCTTCTTTTAATGTATGTACATCCTTCTTAAGTCACAGTGGACAGAACCAGACCTTCTACTTCACCTTCGGTCTCACCTCCTGCTTCCTATGCATCATCTTCCTGTTCATAAATCCCAGAATTAGATTTATCCCTCTTTTACAGCAAACACCACTGATCCCTGTTCAGTTTGTGATCCATTATAATATCATTACCCAGTCAATAACTCCCCATGTTGTATTAATAATGCCCCCTCTCTGCCTACAAACACACATCTCTCCCCATGTATTTAGCCCTTGAACTTACTGGATTTCATCTCACTGATTTCAAATCACTTATGCAATTAATCAAGATAATTTTGAATTATAATTGTGTCTCTCCCTTTCATTCTTCCTCCAGGAACTGCCTCCTGCCAGCCAGGGAATGTCCTTTCTAGCTACAAACTCAGTTCTGCATAAGAATAATTTCATTCAAGGAACATGTAACACAACATTGGCATATTATACAGCCACCTTGGGACTCGCTATACCAAAGCTCAAAAGATTTTAAGATTTAGTTTCCTATTTCACAATATACATTCCACTGCAGTGTGCATTTAAAACCTGCCTACATAATATCTTTTAGCACTGAACATGTACTAATCCTGCTTCTGTATTCACAGACACAGCGATTCTAACCATCTTGTGAAAAAGTGCACATTTAACTGGTCTTCACCCATTTTTGCTCATCCCTACCTTTAATTATTCATTCTTGTTATTAATACAGTTGTCAAAATTCACATTAAAAACCCTTACCTTCTCCATTTTAAGCACTCATTTACCACCATCCACTCCAAAACGCTCACAGTATCTTGCATGAGGCATAGTCTAAAAACGTAATAAGCATAACCTTTATTCCATCATCCACATTCTACAAAAAAAACTAGAGATTGGGATTCTAAAACTAGCACCTTGTGCATAAGGACTTTTAATGCATCCTTCAGGCTTAGTGTGTCTCTAGAGGTTGTATTTCAACCAGCTAGGAACAGAATTCATGCTATTTTCATCTACATGGGTTTAATTCATTAGTTTAAGCATAAGTATCTTATGCCATTTGAGATACTCTAGAACAGGTGATATATTCATACAAGATATGATAAAGGACCTAATGGAGGCCCTATACGCCCCTGGCCCAGAAGCTGGAGACCTGGTGAGATACCAGGAGATGAGATGAGACAATGGTATCTCAAATGGCACTTCACGTTCAGGCAACTGAATTGTTCTTTATATATTTCCCTGTCTTGTTATAAATATGTCATGTAATATGTCAGTGCCTGCTTATTAATAAGCCTGGATTCATGTGAAGGATGCTTCCATATGGAGGAAGACTATATTGCAGCTATACTCTTCTTTTCTGAAAGAAACAGTTTTATGCTTCCCGTCTACATTTGCTTTTGACAGTTAATGAGTCAAAGGAGAATTGTTCAAAGCTGCTTGACTTATGCTAAAAATGTCTTAAAAAGAACTGAGCACACACAGATCTCATCTCTGCCTGCACACCTTCCACTTTTCAGGGGAAAATGCTGAAATGGTTGACATAGTCAGTAACAAAAATTTCAGTCTATTTTCAGTCTCAGCCAGCCAGAACTACTCCTGTGGACATATACTGTGCAATGTAGGCAGTAATTATTTCTTTCAGAAAGATCCAAGCAATACAAGTGCAATTCTGCTTTTCACCCTCTTTAAACACCTTTGGTTGTGCTCACCTATGGGGATCTATCTTATCTTCCTTTCTCTTCAAGACCCACTTCGAGGAGGAAACAGAACCTATAGGTTTCTCTGCCAAGAACACGCAGCTGATTCCCTGTTTTACTCTCCACAGATGTAGACACTGCTATCTGCAAAATGTCACAACGCTTGGCAGAAATTAGTTCCTGTGCAAAAAGCAGCAAACTTATCCTGACCTTACAGAAGGTCTAACAATGATCCACAGAGGAAAGTACTTCAAAGAACTAGCTGGGGCATAACCTATTTCTTTCATCAGAAACATCAGTCCCCTATTCATCAAAGCGGTGTGAAGCTGCCAGATTCTGTTCCATCACTGATTAAACATTGACAATCATCATTTGTGGAGAAAACACACATAAAAAGCCATTTCCCATTAAGTGCACACATTTAAGAATAGTATTTCCAGCTAAAGCTGATTGCCTGTTGACAAAATTACAAAATATATCTGGATTTTACAAAATTAAGCCCATAATCTACTGAAGTGCAGAGGTGGAGTGCTGCGATAGATGAGTAATGGCAGCAAGGGTGTTCAAAGGAACCTGAACCTGCATCAAGGCTTGACCCCTTATCTCAAAAAAGTTAACAGAAAATAGCTCATTGCCTTTGCAGGGCCTTAATAAAGGGTCCTCTTCTGGACCCAGAGGAGGAAAGATGTGATTTTCCCTTTTTCTATAACACCAGAATCTAGCTGTAAAAAAAAAAAGAGGCATGGGAGCAGTGGGGCTTCCCATCCAGCTGCAGAGGTACCCCTGCCCTGTGGTCAAAGCGATGACCAAGGGGCAGATTCCAACCATGATGCACTGAAGTATGGCTCCATGGACCTATCTCAAAGTTGACAGTGATGTCACAGATCAGCACTGGAACTTTCTTTCATGGCCATAAAGTGCCATTTATACTGACTTAAATTATTTCTTCTTATTATTAAAGTTAGAACCCCTCTACCCAGAAGTCACTCTTTGGCTAAATTGCTGTCCATGGAAGTTCCTTCTCCAGTGGCCCAGGAGACGGACAGCTTGGCTGGCTGTCCTTATGGTAGCTGACATCAACATCACCCATTTTCTCTCACTCTCATCATCCCACTAATGCTTCCTAATCTCTTTATGACCCTTTCCAAAGCCTTAGCGGCAATACAATATGACGCAGTATTATCAAAGAAAGAAATAAACCGAAGGAACTCCCTATCTAAATCCAAAGAATAAATATTTTCTGAGGAAAGCATCAACGTTTAAACAGAGGGAGTGTTCCAGTGACTGAGACACCATGCAAATCAGCTTTGCAAGCCCTGTGTCAGATGCAAATTGATGTTAAATATCTGGTGGCAAAGAGTAAGAAAGATGACAGGTTTTCTTGTGCAGTAAGTTGAGCTACCAGTAATTGCTTGCCTGAGACACAATGTACCAAGGTAACTTCAGCTGTGCTCAGCCAGCATCTTGCTGTTCACCCTTCTTGCAGAACATCTGTAAGCAGATCGGCACATCTATTATTTTAACAGAGACACTTGCAGTTTAATAGTTAGCTACTCATTTAGGTTTATACTACTTTTTTGAGGGCATGAAGTTCATAAATACCTTTAAACAACTTTTCCTATTGCAATGTTCATTTTACCTCCAAAAGTTGACTGAGCAAGAAAAAAAATTAAAGGGTTCACAAAAGCCCTTAACTGTACCATAAAGACACTTCTTCACATAAGGACTCCTAGGAGACACCAATTTGTACCACTGGGTGGCATTTTCCTGGTTTTGACCACTACAGGTACAGACATTCCAAGATGTCTTTGAAAAGGAAAAATTGTGACATCTCTCTCTATCAGGAGGTATCAGGACAATTCAGGACCTTCTAACTTACCAGAAGAGGAGAGCTGGCAAAAAGTGCCCTTCTCCTGTCCACTGTAAGACCTAAAACACTACAGGCATTTTTAGAAAATAAAGTAATATTTCAGAAGGAAAAAAAAAAAAAGCTGCAGTATTACTTAAATACCCAGCTTCTTATTAACAATTTGCATTTCAGCTTGCCAAGAAATGACTTGAAGTAATCTAGTCTCTTTTATCTAATCAGGGCAATTATCAAAATAACACCATTTACTTGGAATACACTTCAGTCACCTCACTTAGGCAGTTATATTTACACAGAAGGAAGATCCTACAGAGAAGTAAATGCAGGTTATCTTTTCAAGGGAAAAATAGAGGAATACCCTGGAAGACTGATGCAAGAACCATCTGCCTACAACATCTAATGAAAATGCAAGACAGCCAACAGCCCACTTTCCCCAGTGCTGGAGAAGGAGCCCCATGCCTCGCTGAACTGGGAAACATGCAGTTGCTGCTGGAGTTGCCTCTCTGCAGCTTTTTCACTTTCCCCACCTGCTGGCCATGCTGGAAAGCAGCACAGCCCCAATACATTCCGTAATATGAAAACCATTTGACTCAAGTGATTCTGCCCTCACACCGAGGTACTTCCACAGGTCACTAATGAAGTTTCTATTCATTTTTTTTACTGTTAAAAGTGAGATCTGCATCTATGATGAGACATCCCAGTAAAACAACAATGAAAGGGCAGAAATACCTGATCGTTAAAGCTTTTAAAAAAACGGAAGACATTCCCTATATGCTTAAATTCCAAATACAAGAAAGAATATGACCGCTGTGCTAAGCTCAAAGGAAAGGGTCAATATTTATGTTCACAGCATTATCAGATCATTGCTAACAGGTGACGTGTTCACTATGGGATTTAAAGTCTCTGAAACAATCTGACAAAACAAACATTAAACAAAATAGAAGATTAAAGAAAGATCAAAATAATTATGTTTCTACTATTCCACAGTAAAACGGAAATAAGGATAACAATGACTGTACTGGATGGATTTCCTCACGATGCACCAAAAGCCAGTGAAGATACCATGGTGCTACAGAGTAAGAGCATTGCCCCTGGGAAGACCACACATTCAAAGAAAACAAAAAAGTATGCTGTATTGGCAAAAGACAGCCAACTTGAAAACCTTCTACTCTCTCAATATTTTCTACCTGAGAAAAAGAGAAAACAATTTTCCCTTCCTCTCTCAGTTCCATGTCTATTCACTGGATTAAAAACTACTAACAGGAAGCCAACAATCCAAAGCAAAAAGACTCATTTCACAGCTGTTGTATCTGTGTACACCCCCCTCATAATACCAATTAGCAGCGAGGACAGTTTCCTTATTGCTACTATAGCACAGCAATCACCAAAGTATTCAAAATTCAAGGCAGGCTTTCCGGGAGAAGAGTGTTTTGATTTTGTAAACAGTGTCTGGCTAGCCGTCAGACAAGACGACTGACTGGCAGCTTGAATGACAGTGTTTTCACAGCGTGGCAAGCGCTCTCAGCCTCAGCAGCCAACGCCTGCCCCTTGAGCGGGCACAGCGCCGCATACCTGGGAAGGGCTGGATACACAGCTTGTGCCAAGCACTAGGTGGCTCACCGAGGAACTAACGCAGATGGATCCACCGACCTCTCAACAAAAATTTGCCAAGGTGCTCCTGCCGCCCAGGAGTACAAAGCTACATCGATCTAGAGCTGTTGAAACCTGTTATAAGAAAATTGTGGTGGGAAGAGAGGAGCTGGGTTGCGATTGCTAAGCAGATTTCATCTGGCAGCATTTTAGTAGCAATAAACGAAGTGGCTTAGAGCAATGACTATAAGAAGATGGTAAATGAGCACTAAAGCAGTTATGTATTTCTACCTGATAAATACGAACATTACGTTATAACACAAACGAACCCCACAAACTCAGCAGGTCCAAGTAACAGCGTTCACAAAAAATGACTCACACCCCGCAAGACCCAGTCATGAAACCATTGCCACGTATATACAGCGCTGCTGCAACAGGCTTCCGCGAGAGGAAATGTGCCCACACCCTGAAGGAAAATCTCAAGATGCTACTCACGGGTCCAGCACAATACAACAGCAGAAAAAGGTGACTGTGAAAGTATTCCTCATAGTAACGTGACCACATTACATTCTGGGTGAATCCCCAATTAATTGCATTTTTTGTATGAAAATACTCTTTCAGTTATATAAACAGAAGTTACCAGCAATAACAAAACATAAGCTCTGACTTCAGCAGATGCCAAATGTTTAGATACTTTAGTGGACACCTGTCCCAATATTTGTTTTAGCTGTCAGTTGGGTAGGACTGTTACAGATTTTATTTTTCATCTCTGTTGATTGTGAAATATTTGCCATCACGATGCCTTAAGCAAAGCTATTGATTGCTCACTCTTGTCTACTTTATATTGCTAAAGCCAGATTCCAGTTCATAAAAACATGCCGAGATCACTGAAGGTAAGGAGTTAATTATCACTTAAAACTTTGAATCTGAACAAACAAGCCCCAAAACCCCTAAGAAGCAGCCTAGTTTTATTACAAAGCATACCTAGAGGCCTATATTTGCTGTCAGACAAGCTGTAAGACTTCCTCTAGGAATTGCTTTACATCTGGGCTAATAATTTATAACATGAAGTAGTATCAGTAATATTGTAAACAGCCAATCCAAATGATACATACACAGAAAATTTTCCTGGTTTGAAATGTGCCAGAAAATAGACTCTTCTGAAGCTGTATGTAGATAATCCCCAAGTAAAAATATTGTCTTATTTGGGTTTTTTTCCAGTTTTAGGGATCCGATGAAAAAATAAAATTCAGTCCTTTACTGATGTTTAAGGGAGAATGTAAACACAGATTTTTTTTTCGTTCTTAATTTAGAATATTTATCTATAGACTTAATGAAACTGTAGCTCATCTACAGATGAAAACACAAGATCTCCAGGGCCCAGCATTTCTGATTGTAATCTGACATCTCACTTCTCTTTATATTCTCACTCTTGTGAGGCATTTACAACAGCAAGTATTTTCCCTTCTATAAAATAGGCTTCAAATAAAGCCAAATTAACTAATGGGTAGGGATGCTAATAAACTAAGGAATAAAAGGACAGTGTCACCTGAATGATTGAGAATTTATGTTTGATTCCTTTGTGGAGCAAGAGCTTTTTTTTTTTTTTTTTTTCAATCAAGAACAAAACTGATTCTTACTCTCTATAGTACTTCATCCATTGCCAAAATTGAATATTGTATTAATGCCATTTTAAGACTGCGGATCACAGAGAAAGCAACAAGATACAGAATTTAGATAAAGCAGAGCAATTCTACACCTTCAGCAGTTACCTTCACATTTAAATGCAGAATTATATAAGGCTGGCATTTGGATGCAAAAATGTTCTCTTACCACTTCTCCAAACAACAGGGAAGTTTTGGTAATTACAGGAGACGCTGTCTGGATTGCCACCTGCAGTGATGCCAAACACGAAGGGGACCCGCCATCATGCATCTGTGACAGACCCGCATGCTTGTGAGTTCAGGAACAGCCTACACAAAGGAGGCAGTGTACTACGGTAATACAGTATGCCATACTAGTTATCATAGCATTGCACAAATAATAAAAAAGGTAGCTTTAAAACCAATTCACTAGTCTTACCATGTGTATATTTGTGACTTCAATGAATCAAACAGGTATTCCATTCCCCATTTATTGGAGAAAAAAGAAAAAAAAACCAAACCAAAATACAACCAACCTTCTTCCAGCTTCTTAACCCTGACTTCCTGCAAGCCCATCTGAGGGGCTCCACAGGTGAACTCTTAACTCAGGAAATCACCTGTTAAGAGTCACACGCATCCTACCCCAAGGTGAAGTCACCAATGACTGGAAAAGAATCAAAACTCTGTTTTTGCTCTTTGCCAGAAGCAATCTCCTTCTAGAGAGAGCATGAACTTAATTTAACAGGGGCCTCCCCCTCATCAAACATATCAATATGTTTACTCCAGTAAATAAGAATCTTGGGGAAGGGTTACTCTGCACACAGTGAAACAAAGGCTAAGGGAACATCACCTCTTGGTTACATAAAAGTTTATAAAATGCCATGGCTTTTCTCAACTCTTGTCCCCTCAACAAGCTAAATATTTTTTTGAGATTCTTATAACAGTAAGTACACTATCAACTGCGTCCCCTTACGTGCTGTTTCATAGGAGTTACAGTTTACCTGGCTTATACTACTTTATCCCTTAGCCCAATAATCTTAACTGAACTACATCCAATTTGCTCCTTAGAATGCGATTAATCTCTTTTTAAACTGTAAATTCTGTAATTAGTGGTAAAATCAGGATATGGTATACAACACTGCAGACCAGAGCCATGGAGGAAGGCTCAGAGCCTACCACAGCTCCTGTTAGCGGAAAGCCAGGTAGCTGTACCGTGTGGCATACTGGATAACGTAAAGGGAGAAAGGGGAACACACAACACTTGAGTCAGTTCTTTGCTCCCACCCTGTCAGTAATTTCGACCCTGCTTCTTCTGCATGTGAAGGACTGCAACCTGTTGGCTTAACGTTGGGGTGTGAGAACAGTGGCTTTGGAACTGTTTTGGAAGTGTTTCCAGTGTCATCTTTCATTTTTCTTCTGCTTTGTCTTCGATTACTTCCTTTATTCTTCAGATTCCCTGAGCTCTTAGAGAATTCTCACATGGCTTACTCACCGTCACCCCTAGACCTCTTTGTCCTGCAATGAGTTTCTATGTCATTGCTCTTACCTCCACGTTACCTCTTTAACGACTTTTTTAAATCTTGCCCTTTCTTCAGCAGGATTTGGAATCAAAGTGTTGTCTCAGCAGAGCAGAGTTTCCACACTATCAGTATACAAGCTAGGCCAGAACCAACACAATTGTGCTTGTACAGCAGATACTGAACTTTACAAGTACTTAGCAGTTGACAGATATGAATTACAACACTAGTTTGATGACTGTCAACGAGTAATAATTAGGCTTTCTGCTAAGTTAAACCTTTTAAAGAAAATAATACAGCCTATCAAGAAAATCATAACCTGCTCAAGGTGTGAAAGACGTTCATTTGTTATCTGATAAGCAGAAACCCTATCATGCCAATATCATTAAATACATTTTCCACTGTTAACTTCTTACTTCAAAAAAAGAGGGAAAGGACAGCATGGCCTACGGAGCCCTAAAAACCTATACCTACCTGTAAAGACTTCCACAGTAATTTCCTAGAAAGTCATTCTTCAAACCAACACTCATTTTTAATCAGTATGAGAAAGAAGGAAGGAAAGGAGAACTAGGTGTGACCAAAAAAGTAAGGATAATACATAGTATTACTCTAAAGTAACATGGAGAGGAAGCTATCAGGTCAGGAGAGAGTGAACTCTTTCAGATTTCTGACTCCCCAGAGCCACTGTGAGTCATAAGAAACCATAAATCCTCCTGGAAAATTTGAAACAAAACAGCTGATTTTCAGGGTTTGAAAATGCTGCATCACGTAGATTTGATCTGATCAAAGATCATGAAGAATATCCTAGAAAATTAAGTTTTTAAACTTTTCTACTTATACAAACAAACATTAGACAAGTCAGAATAGAACCCAAAAGTATATACATACTTTACTATACCTTTTCCATGTTAATAAAAAGATTAAAGAATTCAAAATACAAGAGAACTTGTAAACCAATTGGAAAACACAATGCATAGGAATGAAAAAAAACCCCTCCATATTGTACAGGTCTTCATCGACTAGGCAGTCCCAAAGTCAATCATAGATTCGGTTACGTACACAATTTAAACATAAGTGGCAGCATTTTACTATGGTATATGTTTTTTCTTTTTAATAATCTGAGACTGCCTTAGCTCCTCAGTCCCATGAGCATATGGGCAAGATTCAGAAGGCAAAGAACAACCATCAGGATGATGAATGAAAAACCAACAGAGACGTGTTTTAAATGCTTCAGCTGAAAGGTGTCGTTTCACTTCAGGCTTAGTTTTCCTTGACGGTTTCTCTTTTCTCCAGTCACGAATATGAACTCTCCCATTTTGAACTAAGATTTAAAAACAAATAAAAATGCAGCTGTTAATAGACAGCCATGGGAATTGTACTGGAAAAAATGCATAGTGACATCCTGTGAAGAAAATATATATTCTACAAATGGATCACTCAGGCAAAACCAAATGTGCCATTTGTACAGACATAGAAAGAAGTGCACAACAAACCATGATAATATAGACACAGTCTAAAGAAGAATTGATTGATCTCCCTGTGAGACGTTTTATTGTGATGCTGAATAGTTCGAGGCACCTTTGTATCATCTTTGTAGAGATTTGTTTGTTTTAAATATAGCAGTTAGGATCATTTAGACTAAACTCCTCTGAATTTAGATTGCAAGTCCTGACAAAGACGTTTCAACTTCAAGAACTGTAATCCTTCCCATGTTCAAAACTTTACTAATCCACATTTAAAATGTGATTAACAGCAAAAATCTAGAAGTGTCTTCTACTACTTTCACTACACAGAAATGCTCTTGCAAAGACAACAGTTCACTAACCCAAAAATACACTGCACCAAAGAGATGACTAGTCTAATCCTTCATATGAATCAACAGTGAACTATTATTGGTTAATATTCAGCACTTTTTTTTTTTTTTAATTCATTTGCTGTGTTTGGTCCATAAACTGCACACACAGATTTGTGAACCTCTATCAATTCCTTAAATATGCAAACAAAATAGAATAAAAGAAAGTTAGTAAGACAGAAAGAAAAAACGTAAATGAAAAACAACAGTGAAAATGAAAAGCGAAGAATCTGCCACTTCTAAATTGCCATGCTCTATTTCATATTCCGCTTCAATCATACCTTCTGTATCACATGCTTGTAGCTTGGAATAGTTAACTGATACCATTCTGCATTCTGATAATCACTATTCAAAAGGTAACGGAGTCCAGTGAAAGCTTAGTATCACATATTCAGGCCTGGATGAATTCACCCCTCCAGATTTCCTTGTGATACACAAATAGATCTGAACCCATACAAAGCCAATCCAGAAGTGGGTTCAGCACAGCTTTAAAATGTCCCTCAAAAGATGAAGAAAAATGAGTAGATACAGTGGTATTTATGATCAAGCATTTTTTTTTTTCTAGAAAATCAGTCCCGTATTGGACAAGATGCCCGATCAAAAGAAACTGCCACAGATAGTTACTCTAAGCCCCATCTTTTGTGGGGGTGTGTGTGCATCTGTCTGTTTTCCATATCTTTAAAAGAAAAACACTTCAGGAAAGATGACAAAAGACCTGCAGCCATGTCATTCTCTGTCCTCTTTGGCATGAGCAATGTCCTTCCAGACCACTCGCTGATAAAAGTCTTTTGTTACAGTGACATGCTACTAAAGAAAATAATTAAATGGTCTCTACTGAAGCCTCTGGGACTTTCCATGTGATGTAAATTACTGAGAAAGACTTGGCCTTAATCCTAGTCTTTCTTCAGAGGTAATGTGCAGACAGCATCCATGCAAAATAAAAATCCTCATTCTACGTAACAGGTTGTAAATCTACTCCACCTATCCCTAATGACAGGGAATTAAATTCAGACACGTAATGAATCCAGTGTGACCAACTCTTTTCAAAGGACTGTAATTCAAAAGGATTTCAGTATGGCTTCACATTTTACAATTGCCAAGCATACAGAAATCCTTAGTGGATGCTATACTTGGTTAAGTTAGCCACTGGCAGCAACTAGGTTGCACACTCAGGATGGTTTGCCATGGATTAGTTGATCAACATTCTACAGCTGGTGTAGAACTGTTGGGACACATGAAGTTAACAGACTTCCAAATTTGATGCAGCCTTAAATGCTGATAAAACCTTGAAGATCTTGTATTACTGCAAAGCTAGACCTTACTTCTGCAAAACTCCACACTGACAAAAAAAAACCAAAACAAAATCAACCAAACAAAACCCACCACCACATCATTACAACAGGGAAAAAAAAAAAAAACAAAAAAACAACAACAAAAAACAGCTACCAACAAACCCAGCCAACCACAGAAACTTGCTACTGAGTTCTTTCTGCCACGCTACCACAGGCTATATAAACACATCAAGCCTCACACTTACAGGTTCTTATGGAGACTGGTTTTATTTAGTGTTGGCATTTACACTGTGGGGCTTGGCAAGGTCAGACTAAGTCTCAGTTAAATGCTTTAGTGAACTTGCTCTGCATGTGACAGCCCTAAAATCATCAGTACATCACAGAAAAAATAAAAATTCTGTAAGTCAAACAGTAGCATTAAATTAGCCACTTTAACTAAAAGGTTGTCTTTTCAGATACAGTCAGCCTAGAACAACTCTTTGCTGATAGATGCCTTACAAACCTCATTCAAAAGAGTTTTACTAACAGTATCTTGGAGCAATGAGCACATAAAGAATATTCAGTTTTCCACAAAGGTCTAGAAAGTAGTTTAAAAAAAACCAAACCACCACCATAGTAATTTTTCAGTTGAGTTTAGCTGCATATAGAAGAGATAAAATAGATGATTAAACAAAACAAAAAACCCCAACCCCTTCTTTACCTTCAAATACTTGATGATTGTTCTTGAGTAGTGTCTGCAGGCCTCCATATTCACTCTTAAGCCTTTTTAAAGTCTCTTTATTTAGGTGTTCTGCTACTTCTTTCAAGGAAAGGCTTTCTGCAATAAATAATGGTGTAGCTATTAAACATGAATGATATATATTTTATAAGTAAATTGTCTGTAAAATAGCAGCTTTCTTTCTACAGGACTCAAGTAAGAATTTCCACAGCAAGACATGTTTTTTGTTTTCTGCTTTTTTTTTTTACAGTAGTATATAATCCTCATTGCGATAAACGCCATTTACATGCTTGTAGTTAGAGAGAATGACTCAAAGGACCTCCTGTAACAGTAACATATGACAAACTACAGTGAGTAAATAATAAAAATGGACAGAGGAAAATGAAAAGATGGTAGTAGTGGGAACTAACTGAATGCTTATAAAATTAACAGCAACTTCTATTCTTTTTCTTCCTAAGACTAAACTAAAAATTCCTAATCGTGTCAGAAACAAATGGCACTTAAAAGCACTTCATTCAGAATTCTTACAGAATTATAGCTAATTACTATGTGACTATCCAAAAAGAAACTTAATATTCTTCCCAAACAGATGGAGAGTCTTCTGTTTTGGTAAGTGGGGAGGAGTTCTGGGTTTGTTTTGTTTTTTAAATAAAAATTGATTCTGTCCTAGTTTTTAAGTATAGAGGGAAAAAAAACCCCCACCGATTTCGAAGTATTCTTATATGCCTTATTTGCATCCCAGAGTGCAATAAAACATAGCGGGGAAAAAAAAAGCCTTTGATTGCTACTGTACTGTTCTTGGTATTTCCTAAAAATCTATTTCACTTACTCAATGTACAAACATGTACATTCATTGGAAAAGACATCATCTACTAGCAAAAGCAAAAGATAATGTAAAGGAAAGACAATCTCACCTCCTTGATTCCAGGTATTCGTATTTCCACCATGCATGTTAGAACATGATTTTTGGGGGGTTGCATTTAACAGCAAGCTTGCCACGTTGAGAACCACATCATCTATAAAATCCCGAGGGAGCGAAGCACAATTTCTGATTTGTTCTACTTTTTCTCTGGGTTGGAATCCAGGCATCCAAATTGTACCAGCAGTCTCAGTCTCATTTTCAGGAAGTTCTGAGCCTGCTTCTTTGCATACATCGGAGTGATCCTTATGATTAAATCCAACTCTTCTGTCACATGTGACCACAGCACAGGTCTGACGATTATTAATATAATCTGTTATCTGTTTGTCAATCACAGCACATTCTGTAGGTGGATAGGTCCTATTTTTTCCAATAAGACACACCTATTTTAGTAGAAACAGGCAAATCACTATTTATAGAAAGTCCCATACTTACACACAGCCCCCTAACCTGTCTTACAGAGGCTTCTAAATCTACCTAAGAGAGATATCTTTTCAAACTCAATGCTCATCACCATCTGAGGCTTTTTTAATTTTAGTTTTTAAATACTGGTGCAGTAATTGAACCATAATCCATCACGCAACATAAGCACAGAAAAAAAATAATATTGTTTCTGAACCTCATATTATTTACAAAATTAAAGCTGGACAGCTCTTCCTACTCTGAGAACATTTCTTTGAACTTTGAATTTCATGGGACGTGAAAAACAGCAAAATTAAGTAAAAATAGGCAACATAGGCAGGTGAAAAAATTAAGGCAAAAAAATTAGTTTTATAAGTTTTCCATCCTATAGGATGGCATAAGAAATAACCGTAAAACCTTTCATTCTTTCTTGTCTTTAGGATTGTACCTATGACGTTATGAGCAAATTACTCAAGAAAACAGTAAGTATTTTTAGTCTCTCTTCAGATCGTATTGTCTCAAGTAATGCAACTGAGTATAGTCTTATCTTACAACAATAATAATGAACAAAGAATAATAATGAACAAACATCCATATGCTTCAGACAGCTAGCAGCTTTAAAAAAAAAAAGACAAAAACCCTACACAGTTCAAAATTACCCTTTTTGTTGATGGAATTCTAAGGCAATCTTCTTCCACATGAAAGCCGCATACAAATCCCACTTGGGCAACAAAATCGAGATACTCTCTGTACTGAGTTTTCTTGCTTTGTCTTCGGCTGTATTTTCCATGGAAATCAAAGAAGCAACATGGCAGCACAAAGTAGCAACATGAATAGGAAGACCTACAAGAAGGATAACAAACTGCTGAATGTAAAGTTATGTAAAGTTATTTCAGAGAACACACACACTTAAAAATAACCCATCAGATACAAGCAATAATGGAAATTTTTATTAAGTGATGGAGCTTCACAAAATAATATTTATATGTTCCTCTTTCAGTAGATCGATTAGCATAATCAAAAATACTGTTTCACAAAGTATTTGCTATAGCAAATTACTGTGCCAACTTGGTTTGCGGGGCTAGATCTCTAGATTAAACTACTGCAGCTGGTTGTGAAGAGCACAATGATTCAAGGAAAGGCAAAACCAACAACCATTTTATTTAAAAAAAATAAAATAAAATAACAACAAAACCCACCACCTTCAAACATCAGATTCACACCTAAAGAATAAAAATCAATTCTGGTTTTTGAACTTCAAAAGCAAAATACTGTCCTGAATTCTATGAGAAAGTAAATACTACATCTGTGCTTCTCCACAGGAAGGGAAACATTTTGTAAAAACAATCAACTGGCATCAAAACCAGCAAGTTCTGCAAGGACAGTAGGTGTGCCTGCAAATGTGACAGTTTTCACCAAGCACACAAAGGTAGTTGTTCTGGTTTTTAATTCCTTCCCTCCCACTCCCTTCCCTCCACAAATACCTAGCTGCAATTACAGGTATCCACGGTGTTAATTCATCTGAATGGTTTCCTATGAGCCAGTCAGTATCTGGAAAGAGATAACTGTCACCTGGCATGATTGTAGATTCCTAAAAAAACAAACAATACATTAATTGAATTTTATTACAGGTTTCTTTAAATGCATTCTATTAGTTAATAAAGCACTAAGCAACAATATAAGATCATACAACCTGAAAAATACAAGGTGAACAAGAACCACAGGCACGAACAATGCTTTCCTCGGCCCACACTTTTGCCAGGTAATAATTTTTTATAGCTACAAAGTAGTAATTTAGCAACAGCTACTCCCATATTGGTCAGATAAAGAGTGGAATAACAGTTCTGATTAAGCTATCTGGCACTAAAAATATTTGTAAACAAATATCTCACATTGGATTATGATTTCTTGCCATTCTCCTGTCACATATGTCAGGTCTCATTTTTTCAGAAAGCCACTTAATTTGCTATGTCTTACAGTCCTAGAACTCACACAGCAAATAACCAGGAAACAGCTTCACTACTATCCTTCTCTTCTTTCACAGACTCTTCCCAAATCAAATTCTAATATACAGAACACCACTCTTCACACCCTATCATTCACATATAATAAACTTAATCCAGCCTAACACTTTCCCTCTTGTCTATGTTGCCATTCCATCCCTTTCAAGCTTGTGTCAAGACTACCTTATCATACACGCAAAAAAGCATAAACAAAATAATAAACAACAGGTTAGAAAAAGACGACTTCTTTGGAAGCCTTTAGAACAGCATTTTGCTTTGTGGGAATTCAAGATACATGGATTAAAGAGACATCAGCACAGAATTCTTCCTACTGTGACTATTCTGACTCACAGAATAGTTATTAGTCTCAAGAACACCCTATCCTGATATTCTTTTAAAAAAAACAACCAAAAAAAACCCAAAACCAAGCAAGAAACCAAGAACAACCACCAAACAGGATGAATTCTTCATACAGGTTAGATTTTAAAAGTTCTATAGTGCCTTTAATGTTTCTTTCTCACACACACGTTTTCTTACCTTGAACTAAGTTCAGCAAGGAAAGTACTTAAAGATGTTGATACTACAAAAGTACATACTCTTCTCTAAAAACATGTACAAATCTCAAAATAATTATTGGGCATATTTGAAAAAAGCTTTAAATTTGAAGCTCCACAAAACTTTAGGAAAAGTGCTGAAAATGATGCCCATACTCTCATTTTACATAAAACCCCTGTTACATCTCAATTCCCCTCATGAGAAAGCACTGTTATTAAGTATCAGTACTGTGTATCATTGTTCACTTTAAATACTGTATCTCTGACCATTTTTAATTATACACATACATCTCTAGATAGTACATGTAACAAATTTCTTTTTGGCAGGTTAGTAGATGTTAAACTAAGTGTTTGGTAAGTGTTTTCTTATGGTTGATTAAACAAGTTACTCCTACATTACATTTCAGTTTTGAGCATTTAATTTAGGTATAGCATGAATTATCAGTGCCATACTCCACATTTTGACAGTCACCCATAGTCAAATTCGTATTCACTATGTCTGACAGCAGTTTGGCTATGAAGAGTGCCACCTGTTACATTCATTTATATTGTTAGTATTGGCACTGAATGTCGCAGATGGCAATATTCATCCTGCAACTCATACTTTAAGTAATGATCAAAACAAAAGTAGCTTTGAGAGTAACAAAAGGCTGCAAGCAGGTGATTTCTCCTGTAGCCACAGGAGCCTTGTAAAATCATTTCACCCTTCCTGTTTGTTACATAACTCCTTCCCATGTAAATTAGTCTTTTCCTTATATGCATATTTTAGATATTTTTATTGTTTCTGTCTGGCTTTTTCAAGTCTTCTCTGTGTTTTTTTTTTTTTCTGTTTAAAAAAGGTGAATAAATCCCACCCTTTTCTATGTTGTTCCCTCACGCTGCATAGAGGGACAGCTGATGCTCAGAAGTTTTCCTATGAGTCAAGAAATCTAAGAAACTCTAAACAGTCAGACCTTAATATGAAATGAATGTACAAAATTCAAAGATTTCCATAATGCAGAACAAGGGGCAGAAAAAGGAATATATAACGTGAAGGAAAAGAGAAGATGCTGCTCGGTATGATCAGAAGGAGCACCACAGCTTGATGGTTTGGATTGTTTCTTGAAGCTTTTCAGCTGGTTGCAGACTGCAGCAAAGGAATCTGGCAGTTTTGGCAATCTGTACCCAAAATGGCAGGGTGGCAAAGAGAAGGCTGCACAAGACTGTGAAAGCTCCACCTACCATCTGTGAAAACTGCTGCTCTTTTGTTGATTTAATGTAAGTTGTTAGCATTCAAAGATATGCTGAATTAACTTTCAAACAAAACTACTACAGAATAACTACTGGCAGAAAATTCTTTTAATATATTGAAAGCTGATCATTTTTGAGAGAAGAGTGAGAAAGTTTAGGAGTCCAGACCACAAGAAACCAGGAACACCTCACCTCCAAAAGGCAACTGTTCATCAGTACCACACTTTAATGACTATCAGACCAAGAACAGCTTAAGTTAAAGGGAATGTTCCTGTGCTCAAATCGATCCTGTTCTCATAAAAATGCTAATGTGGAACTTGAAATATAATCACTCTTTCACACTCGTTTTCCTGTTTGTTTTTTTTGAAGGCTATTATTGCAGTTCCTTACCACAAGGTCGGTACAGCAGAGGATTGGCTCCTTTGAGGTTCAACAACAATTTTGTCCCCAAAACAGCACACAGTACTAGAAGGTCAGAATCACTTTCAAGAATAAACTACTCCCAACTTTGGATACTAGTATCTTTTATGTGGTACAGTGGTGCAAACAAAGCTTTTTAATGTTGATCTTCCTGTAAAATCAAAGATTGTTTTATACTACGCATGTCTGTACACGAAGTAGGAAATCACACTGGTCTTCTCAGCTGAAAAGTAAGTAAATTGCAAACATGCAAGGGTACGATACAGCACTGCTCTAATAATCCCCTTGACAACTTACTTTATAGTCCCACAGGACATATCGGTGGCATCATACCAAACCCACAGATCACTTCAGACAACAGTCTATAAACCAGTATGTTTGATTACATTTGCATCAACACAACCTGAAGCAATGAACAAATGAGTAAAGTTACAAATCAATAAGATTGACATACATTTACATAATACCTCTAAATGAGTTTCTGGTCCATACATGTCCCATATTTTTCTTCTCCTCACATCAATTCCTCTACCTGAATGCTGAAATATTTGAACAACAAAAAAAATACCATTTTTAAGTACTACTTTTAGTAGAAGTTGTCAAATAGGCTCACTAAATATACACATTAACACTGATTATATCATTAATACTAAAATTTAGACACATAACGAAATGCAGCTTTACCATTTCAGGCAGAAGCTGAATACTTTTAATCCCTTCTTTCCCTTCTTACTTAGAAGGGAAAGACTAGGAAACATTAAGAATATATCCAGTTTGAAATTTTACCTGGACACACCTATTAAGACTGCTCTTGAAAACTGAATCTCTCTAACAGTCAAAGCAGAGCATTGTTTTTTGTTTGTTTTTAAAATATCAAAACCTTTCATAAGGCAAGTGTTACTGTAGCACCTACAGGACTCAGAGAAGAGTACTATTCTTAGCAGTCCTTGCTGGCAGAGCCACCTTTCAACTAGGCTGTTGGAGTCCAAACACATTTTTCCCTGTGTGAACTTATGGGAAGACGAAATAGGGCTACGAACTAAAGCAAGAAATAAAGAACGCATAAGTAATAGTATTTGAACTTTGAGAACCCTGTGCACAACTAACCAAAATCAACTACTAAAAAAGTCTTGTAAAACATACACGTGATTTTTTTGACAGTCAACAATGTTTGTCAGTACTACAGCAGTGATGATCTAATGATGTACAAAAAGAAATGTTTATAGGGAAAATAGTATCTTGTACTAAGGGAAAATAGTATCTTGTACTAGATCATATTCTTCTGACCACACAAGGAAAGAGAGCTCGTGTTAGAACTTGGACTTTTTACACTCCAAATGACATCTATTGATCTAATAGGAGATATTAATTTCCTCTACAAATTTTAACATGTTCTCCCAAAAGCAGAAAATACAATTTTCTGAAGCAGATAGACCCAACTTCACTGGGTTTTGTTCAATCTCACTGGCCTTTTCTGTTGTTGTTTCAGAAACTATGCTTCAAGAAACTGAATGTTGCTGTTGCCACATTTTCACTCCCAAAAGCACAGTATGTTTGTTGTTAGGCATTTTCAAAATTAACAAATCCCAGCATTGTTTTTATAGAAAAACATTTTCAGGACATGACAAGTAGAATTCAACTTCAATAAAATTAAGTTTATGAAAAACATCTCATTTAAAGGCTCTTCTGAAAAAGAATCTCTATGTTAAGATTCGTCATTCCTTTTTGCTTTGTCTACAGCGTAACTAAATTCCATCATTCCTTTTTCTTTTCCCTCTCAGTTTCTTATCTCAGAAAAATAGCTTTGAATTGAAATGAATTGCACTAATAAAAAAAGATAAATAAGTGGAAGGTTTCTAAAGCTCTGCTACGATTTTTCCTGGTAACTAGAGTTCCTATTTTAGCAACATGAATTAATTGAATTTTGGCTATTTGCATGCCAGATAAAAGGAATGCATAACAACAGTATTGACTGTCTCTATTTTTTAATTATTATTTCAAAAAGCACTCCATTTACCCCTTCATTACTTAGAATATGAACCAGTAGACCATTTCCACATCCAAGATCTACAAATGACTGTTTCTTGGTCAACCCTTTTTCCTTTCTCTCTTCTTCCCAAAGAATCTAAGACAAGAAAAGAAAAGAAAACATTTTAGACTTCTGCTCTCAAGTTTCCCTGTAAGAAAGCAGCAAAGGTTACTGGAAATGAAAGGAGAAAGCTGGGAAAGAATGCAGATGTGACAGAAAACATCCCCTGTATTCACAGAGAAAATAACTTGAGAGGAGGAAAAAAAAAAAAAAACAACCCAAAGCACTAAAACTGTTTGTGGAGAGGGACACAAATTATGCTGCAAAGTAGCAATCATTTTCTAAGTGCTAAGCACATCCTCCACTCCCTTCTAAGCTACTGGAAGCTGAAGTTAATCAAGGCTATACAACTCTGGGCTACAGTAAGCATAAATGTACAATAAGCTGCTAAACCAAAGACTGCAAGAGATGGCCAGAGGAAGCAAGGGATGTAACAAATAAACTTCAACAGTGTCTCTGCAAGTAACACCACAGAAGCATTTATATCTACTCTATTAAAGAAAAAATTGGTGGCAGAGCTGAAAATAAAAACCAAAATGTTCTTTGTAATTAGCTGGCTATATATTGGTACATGTACATCACTTTCTACTGAATGAAGTGTAACTTACATAGCAACAGTCAGCTGCCCCAAATTCTACACCAGCTAATGGGACTCCAAAGCTTTCAGCCCAATTCGAGTCCCTGCTCTGTACATAAGTAGTTACTTTTACATAGTTATGTAATTCATAATTAGTTAGTAATTGGATGTTTGTCTGCAGGGCATGGATTAGTCTCTTTCTATCACTGTCAAACTCTTTACTTCAATTAGAAGCTACAGAGCACACATTCATCCACAGAATCACAGAATTTTCAGAGTTGGAAGGGACCTCTGGAGATCATCTAGCCCAACTCCCCTGCTAAAGCAGGATTGCCCAGAGCACATTACTCAGGACTGCATCCAGGCGGGTTTTGAAAATCTCCAGAGAAGGGGACTTCACAACCTCCCTGGGCAGCCTGTGCCAGTGCTCTGTCACCCTAACTGTAAAGAAGTTTTTCCGTGTGTTGGAACGGAATTTCCTATGTTCCAACTTGTGCCCATTGCCCCTCGTCCTGTCACTGGGAACCACCGAGAAGAGTCTGGCTCCACACACTTATTTTTTACTATGACTAACAAAAATCATCGAGATTATTTAACCATGAAAAATAATATTTGTAACACTCCTGCTTGTTAATTTGTCAGTTTTGCTAGAGGAAAAGAAGCTGCAAAGAATCCATGGGATTATCAAGCCTGGTTCACGTTTTCAAGTGTACCCCTTTTGCACTCCAGGCTGCATCCCAGAAATCCCTAATCAACTCCTACATGGATCACACCTATCCTCAATCCCCTGCCGAGTTTCTCACAATGCAAACTGAACAGCTACTTCTTTGGGCATGTGCCTAGACAGTAGGTGACCTTAATATGACTACAGAGTAAAATGAGGTCAGAAGTAGATGCCGCAAATCCATAAAAAATTAACACTAGACCTACTTTCTCTTAACCATCTGTTTAATGTACTTCTCAATAATGAGTTACTATATACCATCATATCGATACCTGAAATTTTGCAAGGAGGTTATGTTATTAATACCATACTTTAAGCTTTCATTTATATAAACCAGTTATTGGATGACTTTTACATCTTTTTGAAAACTACTGCTACATCAGCTAACTACATTATCACTGTAAACTAGCACTAGTGCAGAAAAACTTGCAAAACATTTTCAGGAGTCTCATTACAGAAATTTCTTGTGGCTACAGCTAATTTGCTCTGATGTAAAAAGTTCTGTCACACCAAAATGACAATCAAGATTTTGAGAGTAGACTAGGTCACTCAGGCTTCCTCAATTTTAAAAATCTTCATAGGAAAATAAAACTGGGGTTCTAAGTTTAAACAGTCAATTATAAAAATAAATTAGTCCTCAATAAGTTCTGTAAATGAGCTAACTATTCACAGATACAGATTTAGAAAAGATGCAAGAGGTATCTACATTATACTTCAAGGTAGGCATGCTTTTAACTGTACTCTTGGTAGCAGTCAAAAAATATTGAGATACCTACATAATGACAAATTCTGATGCTGTTTAAAAACCTGAACTTTCTCATGATTGCAGGTGGCAGAATTTTGATAGGTTCTTAAATAGGTAGGTGCCTTAGAAAACTGCACCAAGCATTTATCTGTGTTCCTACCATCTACAGTTGGCCTTATTGCATTTGAAGACGGGATTTGAGCTGAATTTTTAATAGGGAAAGGCAAAGCAGTGAAAAACCTTTAGCATAAAGTTAACGAGTCATAGAAATATGTACAAAACAATAGTTCTGATCTCCAAATTGGTACGTCTAATCACTATTTTTCTGCTACATCAGTGCTTTTCGCTTTATCAGTCAAAAAACCCATCCTGTCTCTGTAGGTCATAAACTTGCTGTGACAGAGACCCGCAAATCTTTATCATATCTTCACAAAGAAGTTTTAATATCCCTCTAAACTTAATTTTCATTGTTACTGTGCTGATTTTTGTGGTATAGGGCAGTATAAAAAAATCAATTGATTTTCCCTTTGCTTTGTGACATTATTTTTTTCCCAATTCTGTTACAAATGGTTAACTTCTATAATCACTTACTGTATGCAAAACCCTGAAATCCTGTTGAGAGTCCTACCAATGAAGATCAGAATACGAGTCATAATCAGAATAAGAGTCATAGACATGAACTTTACTTTCAGTTTAAGTTACGCTTGAAAAATATTGTAATAAGAACTTTGTCTCTCTGCTTAAATGAGAGCCAAAGCAAAAACAACCCCACCAAACCAATAAAAACACCACACCCAGAACACCCAACACCCTTTCTCCTACCCCCTTCCTTTTGCCTTGTATGTCTGTAATAACTTTAGGTCATTGTCTTTTAAAAAATCCAACAACTATAAAATGAAAATGCTGATTTTTCTTTAGAGAGGTTCTATTATTAAGAAATGGAACCTTATAGGATATTATTAGGCAAAGTAGTTCCCTACCAGCAAGTAAGCAGCAATGGCAACATCTTCATAAACAAATTTCTCAGGATCTGTAACTTCAGGCCACACCTTCAGAAAAAATAGAGAAAAAAATATTTTCTTACGCTATCTGAAATTACTTCAAAAAGTGCTTAGTTAGAGTGATCTGGATACTCAGTCACTTCAGTAAGTTTCTGCACTTCACAAATTTTGCATTTTAGCCTCATTAAAAATATACACAAAAAATGTAAATAAGGACTGTTTGATTTTGTGAGTCATACAAAAGAATAGAGGCATAATGATGTCTGCTGTCATCCAATCAATAAAGTTTCTGACAACATTATGGCTTCATATGCACAGCTCCCAACAAGTAAACTGCTGCATGTGTTGTGTAATAAAGCACGCATCCTTTTGCTTAACTCTCTCAAAAGAAAAATGCTTGTATTATTCCTGTTACGTGCAACATCGATAACATCAGCAAAATCTGAAGTAGAAAGTGGAAGTATTATCCCTAATTTGTAAATGAGGAATTGAAACAAAGATTAAAATGCACAACATTACACTAAGTCTACTGCAGAGCTAATGACTGAACCATTACACTACCCACAAGCCAAATTTTCCTCTCATATATATCTTTCTATTAGTACAGAAATATCAACAGTAAAACCTTTCAACATTTTGATAACATGTTTTACAAAAGCATTTACCAATTTATTTGCTCGTAGCTGGAGTCTGGTGTATAAGGATATAGGTATTACTTCATACAGCACTTAAGATAATCACTGTCATTTTTCAGGATTCCCAGGATAAAACAATATCATGATACTGCTCGTCTAACTCAGAAAAACATATTAACAACGCATCTAAGTTTAAAGAGTAATAGGAAATTTAACCTGCTTACTAACCAGTGCTGTTTCCAGACTCCTTGAGGTTTCAGAGAACGCGGTACCTTATTTATGCCTTCTAATATGGATGACTTCGTATTTACATCCACTGATCTACTGCTTACTTCTTATTTTAAGGGAAACATTCTGGAAAGTATTAAACTCATCCAAATATTGAGTGTGAATTTGTTTCCACATCTTGCTTTTCCAGTTCAGTTCTTCCAAATAGCAAGTTGTTTGTTTCCCACACACACAGAAAAAAAAAAAAAAAAAGCAGCACCAAACTAGAAAACATACGTTTCAATTAAATTGCTGCTTTTATTAAAAATAAGAATTCAGTGAACGAAGCAGTTTCACTAAACAAATAACAACAAAAACAATTATAGGAAAGCATACTATTACTGCATTTATTGCCAAACTTACCTTTACCATCTCTTTGTATTTTACTTTAAGGTCTTGATAAACTTTGCTGTATTTTGCTACAGAAATGAGTGAGAGAGTACTTTTAAACTCACTGGGCTTTTGCTCCACAGACCATTTAGCCAGTCTGGACAAAAGTTCATTTCCAAGCCATGCTAGTTTGGGGTATGCAATTCCATCTGAAAACCAATCTTCTGGAAAAGGAGCTACAACAGACACAGACCTTTAAAAATAAAAACTTTGTGTAAATATAGCATATCTCAGCTACCTCAAAAAATAGTAAAAGAATTATTCACTGGAAAAAAAAAATCAGCAGATCAAACAGAGTTGTAAAAGTAGACTGGGGAATAAGGAGATATGTAATAGACAAAACCGAAAGGAAAACAAAACAGTGAAGTTACTGAATAATGGAACAGTCTCCCCTGAATTTTGTTAGACAGCTCATTATCTGCCAATTCAAACACTGTATCTGAAAATCCATGCTACATTTAACACAATAACTGAGGACTCACGTTTGATGAACAACCTGATTCAGCAATACATCCAAAGACTAACTAGTAAAAGTGAATTCATTAAATTCATGAAAACAACAGGAAAAAATAAGAAAATATATCGGTTGGCACATTTCATTATTTCATCATCTCTAACGTTATCTTTATTTCATTAGAGCTAATCTCTCAGATGCTCAGGACCAAGCTGCAATGGTCTGTATTTCAATGACTGAAGCTCAGTAGGTTCCAAACAATAATTCAAATTTGACCCTTAACCTTACTAACTCCCACAGAACCTCTCTCGCAGGCATAGGTACTTCCTATGAAGTATACACATACTTCCTGTGAAGTATACACATACATCAGAACACACATACTTTATCTAGACCCCACAGGTGTACAGTCAATGTATACATTCAAAGCTGACACAGATTTGGTTTGTGTTGATTTGAGTATTGTAGATGTTTCATTTTTAACTGAACACTATGCACTAAGACCACACCACTACTGCAATTTACTAATCAAGCACCAAAGTATGCAAACAAAATTGCCTAGATACCAATACTAAAACATGGTATGATCCTTGCAATAATTCAAGGTTTCCTTCTTCTCTCGCTAGCAGCACTTACCATTCCTCATCTTTTATGCGTGTAAGCTGAATTTGATAAATATTGCACTTCTTAATCTGACATTTTCCTTCACTGTTTTCCTCCAAAGGCAGAAAGGTCACAGTTCCATTGTAAACATCTGAAAAGATACGTAAATAGTGATATATTATTCCAAACTTTTGTTTCCTTACTACTTGCCTCACTGGTTTGCACTTCAAGATTTAGGACAACACAGGAAGAACCACAATGCTAAGAACAGATCCGTTTCTCGGTGTGCCTGACATCTGAAACTACTGAACTGTTTGAATTCTCAAAATTTTGCATTCTGCTGCAAATATCATATATTTTCCAAAATATCTAAGGCTGATCAGTAAGACTACTCATGTTTTTTAAACCTAAACATTTGAATAAAGTAAAAGCTAGACAATGAGTTTTCTAGCACAAAACTGCTGCATTGCCCTACCCCACAGTAAATCCGGAGTCCTGGGAAGCATATTCCAAATTAACGGAGACACCCTGGTATTAGATAAACAATCAGTGCAATATTAAAAAAATATCAACAGTATTATCAGTTTCTATCAATTTTGCTGTGTTCAAACACAGGATCTATTGTGTTATTTTAATTAAGTATAGCTATGCTTAACTTTTAGTGCCATGCAGCTTTCCCAATCAGAGCTCCTGGCTCTGAAAAAACACACACATTAGCTGTCCCTAAATTAATATCTCATAACTCTGAAGGAAGGCTACCTGAGAAGACCCAGTTTTAGGTGAAAGCGTGTGTATTATGTTAATATATTAAGTTATGCTCAGCAACCACGCTACTGATGTCAATGATAGCCAACAACTGTGGAATAAAACGTTTATGTCCAGCAACAGATTCCAAACACTAGAGATTTTGGAAGCCTCAAAGGTTTTGCAGATGGGTTGACAAACAGCTGGCCACACCTTTAAGTGCCTCTACCATATTTCACAAAGATATTCTGCAACTTTTGTCACATTTCATTCTCTAATATCAGTCACGCATGTACCACAATTAACTCCTACACAAGTAAAAACAGAGAGGGGGGCACTGTGTTCTTTTGAAATAACTTACAAATAAAAATAAAGAAGACTGCAGTAAAATATGAATGGCACAATACAACCTAGTACTCGCAAGCAACTGAATTTTTTATCTTAATATCTTAATTTATTCCCTATATCTTTCCTAAAAAGTGACTCTAAAAGCACTTACTATATTCTATATGGTATGTGATATGTATGGATTATTACTTTATAAACCAGTTGCAAAAATCTTTTTAATTATTGTTTACCCAGGCCAATGTCTTTAGAATAACTTATTAAGTTCTCATTTTTGAAAATGTTTTTTTAGTTACCATCCAAACAAATATTCTGACAACCACAAGCCTTCAAACCAATAATGCTATATTGGCTAAGTAATCAAATTTCAACTTGACTACAAAATCTTCTGAGTGAGACCAGAAAAAAGTTAACAATTGAGTAAACATAAAATCTTGCCATCTCAGACCATCCTTAGCCAATTCCCTCTCTAACATGCTGGGTTTTTTATTTTTTTAAAAATATTAATTAAAAAAAATATACGCCTATGCTTTTGCTTACAGATAGGCTCTCTAGACATAGTACCGGAACATCTCCTCTTAACATCAGAAGAAAAAATAAATCATGAAACTGCAATGTATACTATTTTTTTGAAGGATTACTTTCTTTGAAGGCATCAGAGTAAGAATCATTGGCCACAAGAGCATCCTAAGTCAGCTGTCCCCCATAAATTGCTACAGGTCTTCTGGAATCGTAAATTTAATTGGGTCTGGAATTCTGATTCTTGTCAAAAATTATCCAAAATGTATCTTAAAAAGGTGTCAACCTCTATAAGTTTCTTTACATTAGTAGGATTTACTGCAGCATATTACCATCATATAATGCAAGCACCTAAAAAAGCATTAAAGAAAAAAAAAAATCGAGCTTAATTTTTAAGCAATATTAAACAACAAGGAAGGTGACACCAACAGCTCGGCTTGGCCAGGCAGGTGCCACAGCTGCCTACTTTTTTCGCTAACTCTGCACTTTCAAAGGCTGCCCTCACTCCTTACACACCCGGAATTAGGTTTGCACTACAAGCAGCGGGGTTTTTTTTGCGGGCAGCTTACTCACGGCAGGGGCTTGCACCGACGACAGCCTGTCCTCTCCTTGCTTTTTCTTTTAAAGGGAAACAAAAAGAGGAGGCATTTCCCCGTACCCCTCCTCAGGAGCGGGGTGCCGGGCTTCCCTGAGCGCCCTCCCCACCCCAGCAGCACCTTACACAGGTTATTTTAGCTCTTCCCCTGCTCCGCTTTCCTAGGAAAGGTTGAACCGGGGGTTGTTTAAACCAGAGCCCTACAGGCGCCTGAGCCCTGCAATTTGAATTTCAAAAGCAGACACTTCCTAGCACAAAAACAACAAAAACAAGATAAAAATAAAATCTAAGCACATGGTAAGGGCAAGAACCCACCTGGACTCCCACAAGTAAAGGGGGGGGG
>NW_009649619.1:2006097-2072447 GCF_000708025.1 Charadrius vociferus
TCCTGTCAGCCCTCCCCGGGGGAGCGGGGGGACACTGCCGCGGGGCCGGGCCGCGGCTGGAAGCGACCGAGGTACCCCCAGAGGCAAGCGCGGGCTGGGGGACTTTTTACCGTATTCGCAGCTTTTCTTTGAGGAAGGGCTGTGTCGTTGTGACAACCGCCGTGGGACCTCAGCGCAGAAACGCCTTTCTGAAAGGGGGGGACGCTGACTGGCAACCGGACAGGCTTCCGGCTGCTCACGGAAACAAATCTCGTTTGTTTTTTTTTTTTTTTATTGGTAAAACCTGGTACATTACGTAGTCTTTTTTTTTTTTTTCTTTTTTTCCCTCCGAGCGGAAACGAGGCCCCGCCCTAAATTCAGGCAGTTCAAGCAAGTAGCGGTGGTGCAATAAAACCTCGAAGGGCACTTAAAGAAGTGGTTTCCGTCCCTGCCTTTAATCCCTGCGGTGTTGCGTTTCTCTGGCTACGTGCCATCGCCGCGTTTTTATTTATTTTCTTTTTCTCTAGCGGCTCCGCATTTGCGAGTAACGGTGTTTCTGACAGAATAAGGGTACGGTACCGTTATTTTTGACGGCCACCGAGTGCCTGAGCGGTGCCATCGCGGAGCGGTGCACCTGACGGTATTACACCGCGGAGGGAAATAGTCCCTTGGTGGTTTGCCGACGGCTGCTGCTGTTGTCCAGTCGTGGGTTTGAGTTACGAGCAGGAGCACCTCCCACATAAAAAGGTTTTTTTCGGCTCAGCTTTTCTCGGGGAAACTGCTGCAGTTCTCAGCAAGTCGATAATAACCTGCGTTATTTTGTACCGCCGCATCCACGTGGTGTTTTCCAAAATATCGAAGGCTGATCAGTAAGACTGTTCATCTTCTTTAAATCTGAACATTTGAATAAAGTATAAGCTAGACAGTGAGATTTTTCCAGCACAAAACTGCTGCTTTGTCCTACCCCACAGTAAATCCGGAGTCCTGGGAAGCATGTTCCAAAGTAACGGAGACTCACACATCACCCTGATATTAGATAAACAATCAGTGCACTATTAAAAAATAATCAAAATATTAAATTAATATTAAAAAATAATCACATCCACATGCAGATTTCAAAAGGCCAGCACAAGGCTGAAATTAAACCTGAGTTATTCTTTAGGGCAGTCCTTTGTTACTTTCCTACTGTAATTGCTTGGCTTGGTTTCCTAATTAGTGTTGAATCTGTTTGCTGGGAACCAAATTATATTAAAACATTGTGTGAAGGCAGAAAGAGAAATTGTAATTTTTTTTGAAGTACCAGATCCTCATTTGAGCAATCTCACTGATTTTGCACTGTAAATGAAGTTAGATGCAACAACTGCAGTATTTTTGATTTTTCTCTGTTCGGAGCCAGAAGCCTTGAACTTCTGTCTGATTTACCTGTTTTCCAGTTAGAAGAGTAATGTCTGTTTATTTGGCTTCGTGTTGAAATGCTCTTTCTCAATGCCTTCCCCGCACCCCCACTCCTTTCCAAACCTGTTGCTCAGCGCTAGAATTGCAGCTTCCTAAAACAGATTTGGAAGTCACATGCAGAAATACTACCCTGCAGTCATCTTCTACAATGTCTGTACTGTCCAGAACTAGGAAATTACATCCATAAGAGGATTAGGTTGAAAGAAAAGAAATGTAGCCAGGAGATATATCAAGATGATGAGGGCAAAAAAAAAGGCAACGGGAAAAAGTAGAATGCCAAACTAGTAGTTGCTGTACTTTATTATGTTCATAGACTGTACTGAGCCCTTGGCCACCCCTGGGCCCAGATGTCCTCCCAGCACCTTTGAGAATTGCTTTTTCCAGACAGTCCTATTGTTATAATGTGGCCAGCTTCTGTTCCCTTGCGCGATCATTTTTGCATCTTACAAGCGTAACACACATCTGCATGAAGTGACAGAAATTGCTGGGTGTGATACGAGCCGGTAGCAGCAGAGGGCACTCCGACTTCTGGAAGCAGCCGAGGCATAAGCCTTTGACCAGGTTGTAACACAAAGCGAGATTCCCCTTCTCTCCAAAACCAGTGCGGTTGTACCTACTGATAGTGAAATCCTGCTGGTTCTGTGAAGTTTTGCAATGCACTTGCGTGGCCCATAGATATGCACAACAGAATGCCAGCAAACTTCCTGGGGCCTTACGGCTTTTGATCACATACGCAAGAATCTGAGGTCAACTTAGCACAGAAAAAAGTGTATTCAGGAAAAAGTGTTTAGTGGGAAGACAGACTAAAAATGCAATAAGCCACCACACAACAGAAACGAAAATGTAAACTTTAGGGAAGAGAGAAGAAAAAGTGAAGTTTAAGTGTGGTTGCAAAGTTCATACTTTGTGTTATTTTAAATTTATTCTTGAGTATGGCAATATGACACTTAAGAGAAGCACATACCTATGTACTTAAAATTTTCCAGAACTGCATCATCCATGAAGAAGAAAAGCCCTATAGGTTTATGTGTTTTGTAGAAGTCACTACTGTGATAGTTTTACTTGACTTCATTTAAGCAGGTTTAATCTGTACCTGTTACGGACCCATTGCAGACAGAGCCTCCTGCTTGTCACATTCACCTGCTCTATTCAAGTCAGTGTGAGTGATGGACAGCATGTTGATATTGTTCCAGTTTCACAATTCTAAATGTTTACCATATCGAAGCAATGGAATAATATACAGGGCTGGACATGTTTATGTTTGCCCTCTATAAAGCCACCTATTTGTTTCTGTGCCATACTCCTAATGGCCTGGGCAGATATACCCAGATAGTGTAGTTCTCACATAGCTAAGTGGATCTGTGAGAGCTAACCCAGACAAGATTAAATTAGGAAAAGGAGATGCAAATGTGCAGAATTTTACAGAAATTTGTTTCTTGCAAATGGTGTGCATGAAATAAAGGTTTTATTACCCACTTCCTCTTTCATATATTCAACCAGTGGAAGATAAGGGCAGAGTTCCTGCCATTTCCCTGGTGTCTTCTCTCTCATGTTTATGCACAAACAATGGTTCATCGCTTGTTATATAAAAACAAACCTTAATGTATAACCAACATGCCATTTAGTTGAAAGTTGTTTAAATGTTAACTAGTAATGTGGAGATAATAGAGGCATCTCCTGCGTTTGAACGGGGCTTTGTATGCATGTTTGGGTGCTTTAATATTTTATTATTTTGCATTTAAGTTAGAAGTGAGGTAACAATTATTCACATTATGTTATATAAGACATGTTATTTTCTTGCCTGGATCTTTTATCGTATCTCCTCTTTCGTATTATGCAATATTACCCAATGGTGTCCCTGTTTCATATTTTGCTTATCTTAAAAGGTTTAGCTCATATTTTAATAGCAAAGACCATGTAACTCATTTACATTTGATCAAACGCATTTTTTTTTCTTAGCTTGTACCAAGCCAATTGAATTAGAAGAATGGAAGGGCAAGCTTTTAGTTGGCTCTGCACTGCTGTAGTCATACATTTGAACAAGTCTATGGATTCAATTAACAACCCTTTTGGTTTTTTTTTTATTATTAAAAATTAGACATCTGCAGTGCTTCAATTCATTATGTATCTTTTCTTGTTTGGTGCAGTTTAGCTAACAATGGCATCCACACTGAATCTGAAAGAAGCCACTGGCAACCAAAGTTCATGGGATACTTTGCTACCAGATTTCCCTAAAGGACCGCTTCGCAAATATCGTGAGAAAGCTTCCTTCAACTGGAAGGAGATGGCAGTGTTACTACATGGTGAAGATATCATCCAGCTTAAGGTAAACTTTGCAAGAATTGTAAGCGTGGTCTAATTTTGGAGATATCAGTAGAAGCAAGTATGTGATTTTGAAGAGGAGAGTACTTATTTAATAGTACTCTGTAGATATGGAGCATGAAGACATTGTTTTTGCACGTCCAATTTTCAGAACACAACCGAACTTTTAAGCAACCTACTTTTCTGTCTCATAAGGCTCATTTCATTACTGAACATTAGTACAGGGAAGACCAGCAGGTGCTACATTACAGAACTTCAGTGTTCATTTCAAACTGAGAAAGAACTGTATTCTGCCATACTTCTTTATTGTACTGTTTGCATTAAATCATATATCACATGGATTTACAATACACTTAAGCTGAGCTAAGTTCATGCCACCATCAAACATAGTCTTTCTTTGACTTGACATAATTTCCTACGATCTGTGCTTGCATTAATGCTTATGTGGCTTTGCAGTTGGACAAATTAACATGCTTACCTCAGAGAAAGCTAACCCTACCAAAAAAAAGAGATTAATAGGAGCACAAGAGATCGTGTGAGAATGCATGACTTAGAGATGTAGGAGGAGACAGAACTGACTTTTTTGAAGGTTGTATAGGTATACATGGATTTTAGCTAATCTTGAATGTTCACCATAATTACTAAAATCTTGGAAGGTAGATCAGAGAACTCAAAAATGCCTTGTTCTGCATCTGACTGATATACTTAAGAGCATAGAAAAAACATGTGTTCTGTGTCTCAGGGAGTTTCAAAGCTGTATAGGTAAATAGTGTTGTTTATACAGAGAAAGGGAATGACCCTACCTTTTAAAAAAAAGCACAGGAAATCTTCTCTGGGTTTTTTTTTTTTTCCCCTTCTTACTGTGTCATTCTCTTCAGAGAGGACGAAAGGACTTTAAAAACCTTTTAAAAAGATTTTGCCTAGGGTACTGCACTTTGTTTTCTAAATTACATGAAAGACAATTAAGAAGATGTGGATATCTTGAAGATACAGAGATCTGAGGTAAAAAAAAAAAAAAGCCATAATATATCATCTAACAAAAAAAAAGATCCAAATTAAAACATTAAAAGATGCCCATCCCCATATTGAATGGCTGCATATGATGGTTCCATTAAATGGAGTACATTTCTGCTTTCATCTGTGAACAGAGCAGTTGCGGTAACTTAATGGCTTTACCATTATGGCATATTTCTAACTGAATGTAACCCCTGGAGTTTTACCTTTGTTTTCGAATTGAGCGCCATTGCCCTTAGATCCTGCCAGCAGCTTCATATAGTAAAATAATGAAGCTACTATAAAAGGCAAGTTAGTTTTACCCTACTGTTCTCTTACATTCAGAATGAATCAGTCCCACACTTAGTACTTCGTGACAAAGGAGCTTTCATAAAATTTAGCTTCATAAACTGTATATGTAATGACAGACCATTTAAATATATTTTTTAATTCTCTGGAGTTTTGGCTTTATAAATTTACATCTTCTATCAAACGATTGTAGTTTGAGGCCTCCTATTATCCTAGAAGAACAATAACTTCTTTTGTTAACTCTTTTAGTTTAACATTCTCATGTCAGTTTTTTCCCCCCTCAAGAACAGAATCTTCTCTGCTCTGGAAAGTGATCCTCTCTTTGCACATCATCCTGGAGAAGATCTGTGCCGCGAGAAATATCAGGAGCTGACATTCCTACGCTGTAAAAGGCTCTTTGAATATGATTTTCTTACTCAGCAAGAGATCATAGAGAATCCATTAAAGATACTTAATATGGTCATCTGTATAGGAATGTATGATTGGTCTCTATGTCTCCAGTATTTCTTACATTGTGGTGTAAGTACAGTTCAAAATGTATACTGGTGTATATTTTAAGTGTCTTGTAATACCATAATTCTGTTGCTTTCTGCCTGTTTTATTAAAGCTATATCTTTTCCCAGTCCTTTGTTTTCAAAAATGAAATTTGTTTTAACTGTTAAGAAGAATCAGAGAGCTGTGGGATTAAGTTAGTAGATTGTTGTCATTAAGCCCTGTCTACGCTGGAATCTCATGTGGAAAGCAAAGATGGAGCAGTATAGACAGAGCTACAGAAAGATGTTTTGATGCCTACAGTTCCATCTTGTTTTGTCCACTCCTCTGCCTCCTCTCTGTGGCATTAGCAGCCAAAAAACTTGGTTGTTGGGCCCTGTTTGGTGGCTATGTCTTTGCTACAGATGCAGGTATCAGCAACTTCCTTGCCTTACTCTTGGTGTGTTGATTCAGGGCAGAATCCAGAAGGAGCAGAAACCAGTGTAGAGTTTCTTACTGACATCAGTGGCTGGGATTCTGTTCATCAGTTGCTCCCTAGATAAATCTTTCAGAAAAAATAGTTGACATAGCTTATAAAATAATATTAGTTGAGTTAACTAATTCTTACACAGCCGGGGAGGTTCTGAGAATTATAGTTTTGTTATGTGAATAGCCATCTAGAAAAACTGAATGTAGCTTTAAAAACAGTGTTCTTGTTCGATCTTGAAGCAGCTACCTTCAGTTCCCAATCCATTTGCAATAAAAAAAACCTACAACAGTCTTAAAATTTTACTTTACTCAAGGGGACACCAGTAAGGACAAGAGGAAAGTGAGCTCATTAAGCATTTTTAAGAGTTTGCAATGAAGGCTTGAAAAGGTTAAAGCTGTAAAGGAGCCTTGACAAGATCAAATCCTGACTTACATTTTCCAGCTGTAGTCTAAGTAGTAGTTTACTGTGCAGCCTACTTTCCATGGTCTCGTTAACGGACGGCACTATTACAAATTATTATGCATATGCAATTTGTGCTTTCCATCATGGGGTCACTGATTTCATTCATAATTCTCTGTTTTTACAGGTATTTGCAGGTCCAATTTTGAGTGCTTCTAAGAGGTTTGCAGGCTTTGTGAAACAGATTTATAGCATGGAGGTAATTTTTATATTAATAACTTGTGAGAACTGGGCACCATCAGAACCATGACACTACCTGCACCCTTGTGTTATTTCTGATCTCTTTATGTACCTAGGTACTTTTAAATAGCAAAAGAAAAGACCAAGGACCAGATTGAAGCACTGAGCCCTGACTGTCCTCACTGCTAGCTCATATGGCACTTCCTGGATCTGTTTTAGACTGTCCAAGTTAACATAGAATCATAGAATTGTTAAGGTTGGAAGAGACTTTTAAGATTATCAAGTCCAACCGTGAACCTAGCACTGCCAAGTTACCACTAAACCGTATCCCTCAGCGCTACATCTACACATATTTTAAATACCTCTAGGGATGGCAACTCAGTCACTTCCTGGGGCAGCCTGTTCCAATGCTTGACAACCCATTCAGTGAAGGATTTTTTCCTAATACCCAATCTAAACCTCCCCTGATGCAACTTAAGGCTGTTTCCTTTTGTCCCATTGCTTCTTACTTGGGAAAAGAGATCGACCCCCACCTTAATACAGCCTCTTTTTGCGTATTTGTAGAGAGCGATAAGGTCTCCCTTCAGCCTTCTTTTCTCCACACTAAACAACCCCAGTTCCCTCAGCCCCTCTTCATAAGACTTGTGCTCCAGACCCATCACCAGCTTTGTAGCCCTTCTCTGGACACGTTTCAGCACCTCAATGCCTTTCTCATAGTGAGAGGCCCAAAACTGAACACAGTATTTGAGGTGCAGCCTCACCAGTGCTGAGTACAGGGGGATAATCACTTCCCTAGTCCTGCTCACCACACTATTCCTGATAACATGCCAGGATGCTATTGGCCTTTTTTGGCCACCTGGCACGCTACCGGCTCACATTCAGCTGGCTGTTGACCAACACCCCCAGGTCCTTTTCCATCTGGCAGCTTTCCAGCCAGTCTTCCCCAAGCCCCTAGCACTGTATGGGGTTGTTGTGACCCAAGTGTAGGACGTCGCACTTGGCTTTGTTGAACCTCATACCATTGGCCTCAGTCCATCGATCCAGCCTGTCCAGATCCCTCTGTAGAGCCATCCTACCGTCAAGCAGGTTGATGCTCCTGCCCAACTTGGTGTCATCTGCAGACTTACAGAGGGTGCATTTGATCCCCTCATCCAGATAGCTGATAAAGATATTAAAGAGAACAGGCCCCAATACTGAGCCCTGGGGAACACCACTTGTGACCAGCCGCCAACTGGATTTAATTCCATTCACCCCAAGTCTTTGGGTCCGGCCATCCAGCCAGTTTTTAACCCACTGAAGAGTACGCCGATCCAAGCCATGAGCAGCCAGTCTCTCCAGGAGAATGCTGTGGGATGCAACAGACAAAGTTTGGGGACTTCTCCCAAAAGGCAATATAGATGACACTACACCTGTTTTGTCTCTGTCCGTAGTCCCTTAAGAGTATATCCTAGCACATTTTGCACACTCAGACACTCTCACCTCGCGCATCTACATCATAACACTGTGCAGCACATACCCTTGTCATGATGCCAAAAATATTCCATTCTGATGCTATGAAAGGGAAAATAATAATAATGATTTAGTGCCACAGAAACCCCACGTGGAGTCCAGTGGAGACTCAGGACCAAGTGCCCTGCAGAGTAAGTGCAGCCTGTCTGATACAGAAAGAGACAATCCTAAAGAGTTTCTCCTGTCTATGCCATTTAGCCATGTGGGCAACGTTCACTGTCTGGCCTGACCCTCATTGATTTTGCAAGCGTAGTGTCCTTGGCACACCCACACTGAGCTTCATGCTGCTTTTGTTATTCTTTATCACTTCTTATCTTACTGTTTTGCCAACAATTCACCTTCCTTGCTTATTTAATTTTCCAAAATTCTGTGTCTGTCTTCTCATAGACAGCAATATACTGCTACATAGTTCTGATTTGATAGCCTATGTTAAAGATCAGGATGAATTCTTTTAATAACTCTCAGTCTACACAAAAAACAGGATACGTATTTGTCAGAATAATTTTGCCTGAGGCTTCAGGTTTATTTATTTTTTTTTCATTCTCACTTGCTTTTCAAAGGTTTGCTACTGAAGAGAGAGGCCAAACCAGTCTAGGGTAAGGGATTCCAGTATGCACATTTCATTGTGGCTTCAAGCAGGCAGTGTTCCCAAATGCTGCTGAGAACCAAGTGTATGCGCACATTGATCTGATATAAATTTACCCCCTTCAGTAATGTAGGCTATTCACAACTTTGAAAATGAACATCCCCATTCTGGTGTTCTCTTAACTTTGGGAGTTGCCAGAATTGCTTGTAATGAAAGCAGACTTGCCCATTTTCACCACGCAACAGTTCTTTCAACCCAAACAACTGAAAACTTAGTCAATGTAATAATTTGTACCTGCCTGAATGGGTCAGCCATCAGCAAAGGAAAAAGGTACCTGTTACCCTACAGCAGGCATGATGTCCTAGCCTTAGGGTTACATTTGATCAGTTTCTTGCAATGGCAAGTTACTTTCCAATAGCTGCACTTGCAATCCTTTGAAAATCTTACCATTTTAATATCTGTAATAACACAGTCTTCAACTGCGCCTTATATCTCCTTATTTAGATTTTTGGATGTTTTGCTCTGACTGAACTCAGCCATGGAACTAATACCAAAGGCATACGGACTACTGCCACGTTTGATCAAAGCACTCAGGTTAGTCCCTAATGCACAGGAGTAATGTTTGACACTGTTAGATGCCGTTCTTTCCCAAGAGGGCAGAATGATTCAAGGATCTCTTTGATTAACAAGAAAGAATCAAGTTCATCTCCAAATGTAAAAAAAAAAGACAAATACTTACAATGCAGGGAAGAGTGGCTTTGGGGAGCCTTGGTTCAAGAAAACCCAAAGAGACAAGCATATCACACTTCATGTGCTTTGGGTGCCTCAGTTCATAGAACGCTCTCTCTCCCCTTCATTTATTTCTAAGAAATGGATTTTCACAAAGAATACAGTTAAGGGTGGATGTGAGGATTTCAACAGATAAGCATTTTCCCACACAACTTTACAGTGTTTTCAAAATAAAGTCTTCTGCATTAGTATTTTTGACTACTGTAAATCGGTGCATTTAAAACCCACAATACTTTTAAAAAAGAGGAAAGTGATTCCATTCAGCAGAACAAACTACAAGAAAGTGAAGTGGTTGGCTGTCATATATCAATATTTACAATAAATCCAGAAATTTCTGTTTTCTCATAGAAGTAGTTAATTTAGCTTCTGGTTGTGATGCAAAACAAGGATAGCATCTTTCTTTGTTGTGTCTCTTAAGGAATAGTTGGACATGCAGATTAAATTGTCTTTTGTCTTTAAATATGAAGGCTTTGTATATGACAATTAGGATTATTTCCTGAGGATCAGAAAATGAAATATGAAAAAGAGATAACAAGACTATTGAAGAGACCAAAGGAACAAAACAATAAACTGCTCTTTCCATTAGGGTACTGCTTACTATTCATAATTTGTTTTCTGAAATCAACACTGTTGCAGAAATAAATTCATTGTCCTATCTTTTTTTTTTTTTTCAGTAAACAAATAGAACTCTGTGGTTTTACATTAAGGTAGAAGAAAATATAAGTTAAGAGAGGAGGATGATAGAACTTTCTATCTCTCTTTGTCATCTGCATGCTTGGTTTATGCCAAGTTGAATTTAAAATGTGTTATTTAATGTACCAAGAAGGTAGTCTCATCATTTTCCTCAAAGACTCTGGCATTTTACTGCTCTGTCGTGTACAGAACTGGGTGCTATTACTGTGAACAAACAACATCACTCATATCTGTACGTCATGAAGTGGCTTCAAAAGAGTGAGAAATGAGAATCATAGATTTGAAACATAAGATTTTATATTCTTCAGTAGGACAACGTTCCAGTCTGCATTTTTTCATATACGAGCAATTCAGTGATCATTTATGCAACATGGATGATCAGATCCCTTTCCAGAAAAAAAAAACAAACAACAAAACAACCTTGTGAGTTTGGCAGCATGAACAGTTCCATTTAGATAAATTGAGTTTTATGCTGGTGATGAGTGTACTGCAGTGAAAGTGACTGAAATGACTAAATCTTTGTTAAGATCATGAAACTCTGAGCTGAGATTTCTTTTACATCCAATTCCAACTACTCATGATCCCCTATTGTCCAAACTGTGAAGCGTGCTGATTTTCACACTGTCACCAGGCTTCCTTCCCACACAAAACTGCATGAAAAGGCGATGGTCCCTGCGTAGGTTTCAGTCCTCACAGTCCCTCACATGGAACCTAAGATCTAGGAAATACTTCTGAGTCCATCACTTTGCTTTGCTTTTTTTTTTCACTGCTTAAATGAGCAATTAAAAGGCTGAATTTCAGGCTTTACGATGAAGTAACGAACTTTTTCAGCTCTAAATTTTTCCTAGCTACATGTATTCTATTCCTTCCAAAGTTGAACACAATAAGAGAGATCTCAGCTGTTGGAGTGGAGTACAGAATGAAACCCTGGCAGTTAATGGATGTTTTCAAATCATTGCCATGGTCATGAAAAAAAAAAGAAAATAGCCATGTGTTGTTTTTTATGATTTATATTATTTGCTCCTTTCTCTCCTGGCTACAGGAATTTATCATCAATACTCCTGACTTTGAAGCTGCAAAGTTCTGGGTTGGTAATATGGGGAAACATGCCACTCATGCAGTTGTGTATGCCCAACTCTATACTCCTGATGGACAGTGCCAAGGATTACATTCCTTTATTGTACAGGTAAGGTAGAAACGTTGCTAATCTTTTTTTCTTTTACGGGGGGGGTGGGTGGGTGAATTCAAATTAAAGACTTTCTATTATGCTGGTATTTATATCTGACCAGCAGATTTTTTAATTGATGCCTTCAACATTTATTTGCAATTGTAAGAAGTCTTCTGTTTTTAAATGTTCACTGATTTTGTGATGGTTGTACCTCCAGTTTTATACTGTCAGTTTTCTGAAAAAAATTCTGAAAAATACAAAAGAGCTGAAAAGCCTCCAGATTATCATGTTACGTGTATAGTTAGACCTAACCTATACTGCATGAAGTCCTGAAAGTCTTGGATGAGGCTTAAGATGATTTATGTCTGCCAGTGCTGCAGACTGATTTGTGTGAAATCTCCAAGCTTCTAGAGGACAGAAGATCAGTTTATAAGATTAAAGGCATTAGAAATTATGGCAGTGGAGGAGACAAGTTGTATGTAGTAACGTGAACTAGTTGCAGACTGAACAGAATTTATTTCAAAATCGGAGAATTTCTCAAAGCTGATTGTTACATAAAAGTTCAATTGATTCCTACTATATCTGTGTACACCTGAAGAAGGTTGCAATGCTAGTCTGATTAGAGCAGTCACCAGTGTTAAGCAATATTTAACACAGTGATGTAATTAGTGTCATGTTGCCGAAGTAATTTTCATTAAGTGATCTCTGTCCTAAATGAGAAGATAAGTAAGTACAAGTTATATCCAGGGTTATGTGCTTGAAAAAAACAGACTGCTTTCTTTAGTGTTAGTAACAGAATACAGGTTGGGAATAATTTCACTGTTTGAAAAGTTCAAGCAATGTTCCACAACTGAAATAACGTTTCATTGTACTTCTATGCAGATTCGAGATACAAAAACTCTCCTACCAATGCCAGGTGTGATGGTAGGTGACATAGGAAAGAAACTTGGGCTGAATGGGTTGGATAATGGGTAAGTCAATCCCTTTGAACAAGGAAACATTCTAGATTATATCACACTGTAGTGGTGCAAATATCCTGTGTCAGTACTCTCTTTACTTCTCAGGTGTTCACGAGTGGTTTTAAGTTGTTGGTATTTCTAAAAAACCCAGATTGAAAAATCTTGAATTTCAGTATTTTCTATCTAAATAACCATAGTCTTTCTGATTCTCTCACTTTTTAGAATATAAAGCACCACTGATACCCTGTGATTATCCCCAAGGATTCTTGCAGTCATACTCTGCAACAATAATAATGAAAAAGATAAAACCAAATTCATTAAGCTCTGAATAAAGAACTTAATCAGCCTTTCCACCCGTCTGGGTCTTAGCCCTTAATTATTTTGTCTGGCAATTTCCAGTCCACAGGAAGGCTAATGGAGGTCCATAGACAAGGTTTATTGTTAGTATAGATGTAAGATTAATGAGACCCAGTAGAGAAACTAGGTATCTTGTTTAAACCGTGGGGTTTCTGGACTAATCCCAGTCACTGCAGAAGAGAAGGAGAAGGTTAGTTATTTTTTCTGTATTTGATGTGTACAGTTGAAATAGAAGAGTACCCGGGCTCCATTTCTGAGTCATGGACTTCAATGGCGTTACTGTATCTGTTATTGTTACTTTGCTAACCAAAGGTGTCTGATGGGGAGGAGAGACAGTGAGGAAATTGAGGTAGATTTCTGCATTAAAACAGCCATTATGTAAAAATTATTATTTGAACCCCTGTATTAGTTACATAGCTCTGTGTAAAGACAGAGACTAAAAATAGTAAGGGGGGGCAGAGTCACTTCTTTATGCCTCAAATATACCTCAAAGGGGTAATTTGAGTTAAACTCAAATTTAAATTAACTCAAATTTAAAATCAAGAGGTGAACTGTTAATTCAGTTTGTTACAGATATAGGTATTGTCCTTCATAACATGCCATTGCATTAAAAAATGTATAGGCATCCTGAGGTATCCTGCTTTCAAATGTAATTAATTTGACTTGCTTTTCAGAAGGTCATAGGTCTTCTGTTGTTTGTTGTCTGTACCACCTTCCTTCTGATGTCCCAAATAGCCTGTATTGGCAAAAATAGCATTGACTTTTATGTTTATGTAGCTCAGTCTTATTGATGCTCTGTTGCCTGAAGACACAGACAAAATAAAGAAACAAAAAAAAAGAAAATCACGTTGTATAGAGGAGAAATATGAGAAAAGGCCTGCAAAAGAAGGGGATTTGGGTTTGGGTAGGTATTTTTGCCTGCATCTGCATTACCAACTAGTAGCCACCAGATGGCACAGCAACAGAGGCCTGAGTAATCTACATGTAATTCAGCTTCCTATTTCTGTAGAAATGTTCAAATTCTGCTGTTCGTTCTTAATTTGCAGCATAGTTTTGTGTGCAGCACGAGAAAGGATAAGAGTGTACTTGTCACATAACATCAAAATACACATAATTTTAAAATCCATTTATCCTTTGATCTGCTGGGAAAAATAGAGCATTTCTTAAAATATCAGTAATAACTGAATAATCTGAAATGATAATCCACATAATACACTGTAAATAAGAGATACCAATGACTTCCAATCTTAACGTCAGATGGGGTCCCTTATCTTAGTTATGACATCACATGTCATTTAAAGCAATCACAGGGCACTCTAATCTGTTTACTTTGCATATGCTGGTTTAAAAAAAATAATATTTTTTTCTTCTAAAAGTAGTGCCTGAGGAGCCCAAATCATGGATCTAGATCTCTTGAGTGTGGATTAAGACAGTCCCTGCACTAGAAAGCATAAGTTTAAGACAGCATCTGCAGATTAAGGTAAAGGGACGAGGGAGGCCAAGGTTACCAATAGATAGCCTGCATTCAGCTGGAAACTCTAGGAGCCTGTGTACCTGATCTACCTCAGCTATTTTCTTTGGAGAGGTCTGAGGCTAGATGCCAACATTGTTCACAAGAACTAGAGAACTAGTTTTCACTTCTCAACCTTCCTGCTCACACTGAGTTGTCAAAAGTGTCAGGACTTGTACACATTGCTTCTCAGAGGTACGTGGAGGCCTGGATGGGACTGGAGAGGTAGTAGCTTCATAGCTCTGCATTTGTTTGCAGAGATGACGAGCTGTACCACTCTAGAAAATAGACTGTTGGTTGCATGATCTGCAAAATGCCAAGATTCACAGGGAGACATTTCATCAGGTGCTGCCTTGTCAAGGTGTTCTTCTAAACAGCTTAGTAATTTTATGACGTGGTTTATCCCAGAGAAAGCACAGCCTGAAGTTCTTGCGCACTGCCGAAGCCTCTTGTATGTGGTGACAAGAAAACATTCAATTATGCGGTGACTACAACTGTTAGTCTCTGCTGCATGCTTTGCCAGCTTTTTGAATGTATGCAGGAAGTCTGATTCAACTACCATAGACCCTTAGTAAAACAGATATATTTCCATGTAGTTACACTGAGGATAAATGGTCGGAGTGAAGATCAGAATCTCTGGCAGAAATACCAGAATTTGTTCCTGCGCTTCAAGTTTATGCTGTTAATTTTCAATACGAGTACAGAAAGTTAAGCTCCTGAACACTTATGTAGGACATGGGGAGGACATTCCAGAGCTTCCTTGGAAAATGCCATTGATTTATGCTATGTAAGAGAATAGAGGAGATGATTGTAGTTGTCCCTTCTGGCTCTGGAAAACAATTAATCTCTTGGGTCGTTTGGCTGAAGGCTGGTTTCCTGCTAATGTGGAGTGTAATGTTTTCAGTAAGAGAAAGAATTTCAGAAGTAATGTGGGAATTTTTGCAGTGTATGTGCAATAGACTAGCCTGCTCCTTCTAAGTCTGTCTTTCCAAATAATTCTCATAGCTTCGTAATTGGAACGTCCAAAAATCACATGGGTTTTGCAAGTCTTTGTAACTTCAGCTACGATGACAAAAAAAGACAAAATCACTTTAAAATAATTTAAAATATTTTTCTTTCTCTTGATCATTTACAACAATTTGTGTAATCAATCAATACAAAACTGGTTAAAAATAGAAGTCTGATTTTTCTTATGGAGAGTTTAGACTGGTTTTGTGTTTTGTTACCGGAAAATAAATCAGACTGCCACCAGGGGATGCAAGTGCTTCAGTCTTTATTTTTATCGTATAAAAATGTCCACCTGTTGCTAGTGCTCTGGCAGTCTTTGAAATGTGCTGTTCACTGAGATCTCAAAATGGAAATAGCTGAGGAAAAAAAAAGAACCACTGAAAAAACTCTGGGTATCTGGGATCTAGGGCCTTTTCAATAAAATGCATGGCAGGCATAAGAGGAGAGACATAAAGCAAGAGCTTGGGTAAGTGCTGATGTGCATTTCTCTTTCTTCCCTTTGGGTTTTTTTTGTCTGCCCTGGCTAATGTAACATTACCAAAATTACCCATTAGTGCAGTGCACGTCAGTAAATGATTGCCACTGAATCAGTGGTGAACCAATTTAATGTCCAGTTGTAACTAGCAGCAAATTGCTGCTTTCCCCACTCCAGAAATAGAAATGATGCCCAACTGAATCTGCATGGGGAAGAGTTTGAAAATCAGTTATAATTGTGTTTCTGAAGTGGTGCTTAACATGCCTGTCTTTGTAAAACATGCTCTGAGCTCATTCAGCTGTATCTACTGATAACGTGTATACAGTTTGTTGGGCAGACAAAACCTCTGATAAGGGCAGACCTAGTGAAATGAAACTATCAAAGATACAATGGCAGACAGAAAGCTATTTATTTTGATGGAATTGTTTGTAGGGGAGAAAAGGGTCTTTCTGGGGGAAGAAGAATTGTTACCTATATCTCCCTATAATGATGGACTTTGAAAAACTGAAGGCTTTTTTAGTAGCTGTTTAACAACCTTTCATGTACAATTAAAACGTGATCCATCTCTCCACGCATATAATATGCCCAGACATTCAGCATCCTCTCTGGCAATTACTGAGGCCAGGTTCAGTTTTCTGGATAATGAAAATAAAACAAAACACCCAAGAAGAAATGTATGAAGGGGTTTTATTTGGCAGAAAAGCAATAAATGGCGTAAATTAATCCCTCCTGGAAATAGTTTGCAGGTTGTGAAAGCCCTCACTACAATTCCTTGTATATTGGTGAAGATGGCATACATCACACAACCTCCAAGCCTTTACAGATGACTTTTAAAGGGTTAATTCTTTTTCTTTTTTTTGTTACTATTCCAGTATCAGTGCAAATAATACATTAAGATTCTGCCAGTGCTAGTTTAAGGGTAGAATAGATAAAAGTCTAGTCCTTCAAAGGGTTTTTGTCTCCTAGTATTTATCCTCTTGACTCTTATTTAGATTTTGCAGTGGTTGCAGTTATTTCACTAGAAAGACAGGAGCTGTAATACATGGTTGAAGCCTGAATAGTCTCTTGGAGCTTCATTTTACAATCTGAAGCAGTAGTTTGGTGAAGATAATTTCCATACTTGGCTTCTTTGGTTGCTTGCTTCTGTTCCCATACTACCTTTGTGCTGGGTCAAACATTTGTGTAGCTGTGTTGGGGACAGCTAGGGAACTGGAACTGCCTGAAAACTAATCCTACAAAAAACCCTCAAAATTTGGCTGTCTTCAGCCAGATCATTTGTCAGGTCTGGTTCACTGCAAGGCCACGGAAGAGGCAGTTCCAGTAGGTGGAAAGGGACAGTACAGGGGTGTGAATAAGAAAGCAAGTGTAGAAGTCAGTCCTGCTTCTCAAATAAACAAGCTTATGTTTGTTTAACATTTTTATTGCCTTGCAGCCTCTGACCAGAGTCACAAGCAATTGTAATAATAACGAAGCAGCTATAAATGTTAAAAATGCCTGTACCTGTACGTACGTTATCTGAATACAGTACCTTCAATCCTTGTGAACAGTGCCACTTTCACAGTTAAACCAAATATTTTGCAAGACACATCCTGCATATTTGCAATTTAAGTCAAAACAGTGATTTTTGCAGTGGAATCATTGATATTTCCCTGTTTTGCCCTCTCCACTTAGTTCCTACAGTCAAGGTTAGACATTATATGAGTACACAGAGTGCTGTGCACTGTGCTAAGATGTAGTCACATTGCTGAAGAGTGCTGCCTTATCCCCTCATTTTTGTCATTCACAAGTACCTCAAAACTGTGTTTCCATAGCCAGTTCACGCTGACGGGCACTTGATGGTGCTAATGGGGAAAGGTAGATTCAGATCTGGTCACGCATTTGTTTTATCACCCACAGCAACAGAGCCTCACATCTGCAGTGAACCTTTTTTCTTCCTTAGCAGAGCTCTGCCAGGTCCCAACAGTTGCAGGAGTCTACACATCCAAAACTCCTTGCAAGACGGGCACTTAGACTATAAAAACCTTAGGGTGAGTGGGTCTTTGTGGGTCCATGAAGTGCATTAAGATAGGATTAGGAGGCCTATAAAATGCTATGTTGTTTTATCCTTGCTATTGAGGATTACTGTCAGAGAGCTGCATTTTTAGATTAGAGCCTTGATTGTAGAAACTAAAGCTGAAATACTGCCTTGCAGTTTTCCCCAACTTCTCTGTGACTCTTCTCAACTCTAACCTTTCTCTGAGTTTCAGTCTGGAATATGTGGCTGTTTTCTTTCCTTGTGCAAGTTTTTTACCAAGCCTCTAAAGTGTTATTCTTCCCAAGGTTTACTGTATCCCATAATCAGCCGTGAGATCACTTGACTCACAGCCTTCCAATACCATTCACCTGCTTTCTGTTTCTGGCTGGAAGAATTGAAGGAACTGCACCATCTCTAATGTAGTCAATAACAAAAGCTGGCAGGAAAGGCATTTTAGTGAGTCTGAAATTCACCAAAGCATGTTTGAGCTATTTGTACTATAGGTAACAGCTTATTAATTTAGTACTGGCAAAAGGAGCTCGTAGCTTTTCCAGCTGCTCCTTTTTTATCAGCATTACTGCACACCAGATGAATTACTATTGCATGATTTAAAGTCAGTAAGATTAACTTTGCTTGAAATGTTCCCTAAACTACTGGCCAAAGAACCCAAACAAGAATGTTGCTATTGGAATAGCACTTTGCTCTGCTCAGCTAATCTAGGTAGAAATCTATGTGATACAGTTGTTTTTTACAGGCTAGATGATGCAAAATCGCACATTGCTGTAGAGCCCTATGATAGATATTTAAAGTGACAGCTATCTGTCTTTCTTGCTGAGAGGTCTTAATGTCAACAACACTCTCTGCTATGCAGAAGAGGCCCTAAGTAGGGTAGCTTTCAAACCTATGGTCTTGTCATCAGCGTTGTGAAATTTAGCCATTTTCCAAACTTGCTGGTACATGATATCCCCATGACTATGTATTCAGTTCCATTATTGTAAGATATTTCTTTAATTCTTTAAGGAGATTTTTCCCCTAAATGCATAGACAGATGTGGTGCATGTCTATTCACTATGCTTACTAGGCTAATAACTATTAGAAATGTGATCGTTGACTTCATTAGATCTTACTATTTATTTTAATATGTTCCGATATCAAGTTCAAATTGGCCGGTATGTCTAACAATTTCAAATAGCAAAGTTCTTGGAGAAGGAGCGTAACAGCAGTTGGCAATGATCTCACAAGGTCGCCTAACTCCCAGGTCCTGTAAGGTTGTGCTTTTATTTTCAACACTGGTACTTATAGGCAATAGATCTTATTTCTTTACACATGGAAATTTTCTGTGTGATTTTTAATTGCTAGTTCTGTCTCTCTCTTTTTCTTTTTAAAGTTTTTGCCATCTTAAAAGAATGAGATAATGTCTCTGTAATGGACAATACCAAGGAAAAAATCTAAACTTTCAAAAACTGTTATTTGAACTAATTTTCATTTTAAGAAAACAGATTGTTATATAATGAATGGAAATTTAGTATCCTGGTTCGCTAGCTGTGAAAAAAATTATTATAAGAAGGGTTTTTTAATCAAAATAATTCTAGGTAATCTTTTACGTGGTACAGAATTAGCTATATTATATTTATGTCCGAGAGATTATAATAAACTTTCTACAAGACTTTTTTTCTCTTTCCAACAAAAACACTCCTCTAGATTTAACTACTTGGGGTTGTATCACAACAGGTGAAAGTGGGTAAAACTTTATTAGGTCATTTTGGGAGGTGTATTGTTTGGCACACACCTGCCGCATGTACAGTATCAGTAGGCCTGAATTTCCTAAAAGTAGCTTAGTAGTGTATAGATTTATATACTAGTAGATTTGAATTTGCTTTTTAAGAACTCTAGAGTTTCAAACACATATCAATATAAATAATTTTCTACAACTGCACTGCTTTGCTGAATGAATTGAACTAATTGCTACAGTGTAAAACACAAAAGGACAATTTGCTATCTTGTTTATTGTCATTACTACTGCCAGTCTTACCGTTCATCACATACAGGACTAAACATGTTCCAAATATGTATTTGCAAAGAGAAGGCCCAAGAGCTGGAGCCTTGTGAATTTCTAACCTGGGCCCCCAAGATTTTTGGGTTAACTATTCCTTTACTCTGGCTTCTGATTCCAGTTTTTATCACCCATTCAATAGCTTTTTGAAATAATATTTCATTGCTTTCTTCCATGCATCTTTTCCTACTTGGGAGGGATCCTTTATAAACGTCCATGAAGCTCCCTTACTTTCATCACTCAGATGACTCCTTAAAATTCTCGTTTGCTTTAACAGCCTATAAAAAATTGTCAATGCTTAGCTGCCAACATGCTGTGACTGGCAGGTATCATACCAAGAAAATATTCTTCAGTAGTTAGTCTCTGCCTCACCGTTTGTTTGAACACATTTGTAGCTTCTTGCCTTATGCTTGGATTGTAAGCTCCTAAGAGGAAGCACCTTCTTGTAGTTCTATGGATGTGCAGTAACAAGGAAAAGCAACCCACTAAAGTAGGGACCTAAACCTTGCTACACACACTCTCCTGTAATTAAAGTAATGAGTAATAATAATTAAAAAGCTCAAGTTCTGTCTAACATGCATGCTTTTGCTTAAAAATATTGGAGTTGCTATACAGTTTTAGTTGTGATAGATTTTATTTGGGATATAGAGAGCAGAGAGTGTGAATTTAACCAAAAGATTTTTTTTTGAATGAGATTTCTTATGAAGGTGAAGTGAAAAACATATTAACAAAGATGGAAATCAGATTTTTGGAAATTCTGAATTTGCTTCTGTTACAAAGTAATGTTGTCTCATTGAAGCCTGCACTTAACGAAGCACTGTTTAGCATTGTTAAGGCCAGTAAGCAGCTGGTTCTTCAATGGGATAGCATGCTTTTCTCTGTGGCTAAGTCTGAATATACCGTGTATCTCTAAGGCTGAATAAATTCAGTATGCAGATATGTTTCCTTGGAAACAACTCGTAATTTTAAAGCACATGCAGCAATGCAGCCCTTATGTAATTTATTAATGTGAACGACCTGGCTCTCGTGAGCCTTATTAAATAGATCAGCCTGTATTGGCAGGAAAAAGGAATTTGCTTTGATTACAAATACAGCTTTTCAAGTGCTATTAGATACTGAGATATTCGTGAGTGGAGCTGATACTACTGCTATTGTGCCAAGTTGCATTGCCCATTTGGGTGAAACAGTTCATATACTTTCTTCCTGAGGAATATGAATACTCGGGACATTCTGCCTATTCTAACAACTTCCTTCTTTACTGCTGCTAGGGTGCCACAATTTAGAAAAGGTTATCTTGCTCTCCCTTGTTCAGATGCCACATTCCAGGGAACAGAAATCCTAGTTTGAGTTTAAACAAAGGAAAATTCTCCATTCAGTTCCTTCTCAGGGCACTGTTTCAGCTATGTCCTCATTTGTATTGCAATAACATGAATGATCCTTACAGATCTATAGTTTAGACTCATAAAAATATATAGTGTCTCTATTCCAAAGCAGTCTCCAGACTGGACTGACCAGCACTGCAGCAAAGCACGTGGTTCAGGAGGCAGAATGGCCCTGTCAGGTTCTAAGCAGGAGAGGGAAGTTGTTCATCTTCCCAAGCTTTTTGATAGCTGAGATATGAAGCTAAGCAACTCACTTATGCAGACTGAGAATTAGTTCAGGGTTCTGGGCTGTTGGTGAAAATGTCAAAGTGCCTCTGTAGAAGGTCTCCAGTAAGTAACTTTACCTGTCCTTCCCCTCAAACAGAATACATGGCTCGTCCTTCCATTAGTTCTTTACTTCTTTGCTTATGAAGCTGCTGAAATCATTTCTTAGAGTCCATGAGGTGTTTGTTTTGTTTTTGTAAGCATCTTTTTTTTAAAAAAAAAAACACCCAAACTGAAGAGTTATAACAAATAATTTCCCATCTTGATTTCCTCTGCTGCCCTGAGCCTGAAAGCCTTTGTTCTCCCAGGCATACTCTCCTAAAATTACCTACCTGCCTTGATGGGCACTGTTTCCAGTTCACTGATATGCTGAGATCCTTGTGCAATCGTGTCTTTGTTGTGGCCTTATTTCTGTAATGTAGACACCTCACACTATGTTGAAGTAGATTTTACATTGCTTGTGTATTTTTTTAAACAGATTTGCCATGTTCCACAATGTCAGGATACCTAAAGAAAACATATTGAATATAACTGGAGATGTCACAGCTGAGGGAAAGTACTCAAGTTCAATCAAGGTATGAATCAAGGTTTTGTTTCATTAATACAGTTCATTAAATATACAAAGGTATAAGTAGGTTAAGAGACAGAGCATGGGCTTCTCATGTTGGGAAGTACTATATGACTTAAATAAGGCTGCTGACGCTTTCACATGATAGTCAAAATGCTGGGTTTTTAATTGCCTTTCAGAGATGTCTCAACTCACCTTACTGGTTTTACTGATTCCTTGCTCTTTTTGCTACCCCACTGATCCCAAAGTAATTTAGAGAAACTACTTTTGAGTCTTGCCTGAATGCCTTATCTGAATGCATCAAGAAATAAAATTGGCCAATCTGCTGAGCTTCTGATCATGCTACCAGAGTTGTCGTCTTCCGGGGAGGTAAATGAAATGTCAGCCTCACCATTCAGTCTGTGCCTTTTATTCATTCAGGATGTTAAAGAGCGTTTTAGTGCAGCTCTGGGATCCTTGTCCACTGGCAGAATTCTGATCACAGCACTTTCCACGGCCAATTTAAAGCTTGCTTTATCGATAGCCATTCGCTTCTCAGCAGCTCGCCGTCAGTTTGGACCAACTGATGAAGAAGAAATACCTGTTCTTGAATACCAAACACAGGTAAATACTTTGGAATTCACATCTACAGACATTTATATAACGAAGCTTGGATTCAGAGCTACTGCAGATCAAAGTAGAGACACTGAAGTTAGTGAAACTAAAGTCGTCTGAAATGTCATTCTAGTGCAGCTGTGGGGGTTCATTCCAACCTAAAAAGTCCTTACACTTCTTGAGGCATGGTCAGGCTTTTAACATAAGTTCTTGGAATAGCAAAACCCAAAATATTCATGTTTCTCTGAAGTACCTAGAAACATTTGCTCTCTAAAATAGTAAGCTTTTCAAAGAAAGACTATCTTCTATGCACATGTAAAAGTACAGCAGATGTAGAAACTAGTATTTGTTAAACAATGTCAGTGCCTCTTTTGCTGCTACGCTAATTTTCTCTTTTTTAGACTTTAAAAGTATAGAAATCAATGACATTCATTGTGGTGAATCTCAAGCTACCACTAATTTTGAGAGGAGTATAACCGTTTTTCTTCTGCGGACACACGTTTTGCTCTGAGAAAATAGAACAAGGGTACATAGGGTAACTCAGAAATAGAGAAAACTCAGATCTGCTGAATGAGAAAGGTTAATGTATAAGTCCTGGAAACAAACCTTCCTAGTTTGTCCTTGCAAAGTGGGTGCTTTTTTCCAGGATTGCACTTAGTCCTGTCACTTTGAAAGATTTCATGGGTTTCTACAAACTCACAAAAGCTGCCTTCTTTCCACCTTCCAATTAAGCCAACGTCTGCTTCCCACTATTCTTCCAGTCTCTCAGTTTTGCTCGGTTTTGGCTTTTTGTGTAGGCTCTGCTTGCTGAACCTTGCATTCTCTTCTTCTACCACAAAAGCTTCCTGAAGCAGTTTCTCTTTTCCCTCATGAGCTCCATCTGGCTTGCATGGAGCAGCAAAGATGCTTTTTTCTCTGCTTCCCAACCCTGTTTGGTTGTTGTTTTTTTTCTCACAGAATGCAACCAGCACTAACATACATTCAGCAATGAACAAGCAAGTGAAACAGTTACAACCTCTGTCATGTTGGTACTGAAGAAACACATGAATCATGACTGGCCCTGGCATGCCAGACATTGTACAAACACAGGGCAAAAATACCTCGTTAGTCCCCAAAGCTTCAGTGAACTTTTGCACTCGTTTAACAGAATTTTTATCACAAATTCATAAAATGACTACCTAAAATTACTAGAATAATGTAACTGTGACTTGTGTGTAGAGTAGTTACACTTAATTACATTTATAGATGGTTATTGTTAAGTTTTCTTCTTCATAAAACTGTTTTCCAGTTTGAACAAAATAAAAATGAATGGGTTGGTTCAATATTATGAGATAGTATAACTGTAAAAAATGCATTTCAATTTGTGATCAAATCTATTTAATTTTTATTCTAGCAATGGCGTCTTCTTCCTTATCTGGCTGCTGCATATGCCTTAGATTATTTCTCCAAATCCCTGTTTGAGAATTTCATAGAATTTTATGCAGGCTTATTGACAAAGCAAAGGACTCAGAGACAGGTGAGATATTTAAACATTTCTTCTTACCGTTCTTCTTACTATAATGAACTGGAAATTGTTAAATGAAGGACATACTTAGAAGTCTTAGGCCATCTCTACAATCAGGAGTGCTAGAGCAATGTCTCAGAAGTATGGGAGACACAAAGTCATGATTTAAGTGGCATTCAGGAAAGCATCTAAATTAGTTTTGATGGAGTGGTTAAAGTTTTATTGATTTCTGTGTGATTTAAAGTCATGTTCCCTTGCAGAATTGTTTATCATAAATATATGATGGTAATGCAAACTCAGCTTATAACTGTTGTAAATGGTACTGCAGGGGGCATGTATCAAAGACTTTCTGAAATTTTACCATTCTTAATTTCTGCAGACTCCATGAGTCTGGCTTGACTTTGCAATTCATAGTCATACATTAGGATAAATATTTCTGGAGGAAAATGTTAAGACTTAATGCTGAATTTCTCATCCACAGTCGGACCATTGAAAGTCACCATTTTACAGTGGAAATAATTTGATCTGTCTCTGTGCAAGGACTGATTCTCAACTGAGAAAATAACTGCAGTGCGTTTTTTATATAGCATATACATTTTATTTATTTTTAAATTTTTTTACGGTGTTAATTTTCATGGCCTACACACTGGCTGTGTATTGCTCAGATCTCACTAAACAGTCAGGCTTTTTTCAGCTAAATTAAAGCTCGTGAAAAATTTGTGTACTAATGGCTGGGTATTCTAATTTCTCCTCTTTGCACAAACCACAGAATAATCTGTTTGATTTTTTAATCTGATATTTTATCTCTGAAGGTCTCCAACATAGTCACTACCCTTAGGCAAAACAGTGACTTTCTGACAAAATATCATGATAGAGAAAAATCTGATTGTTGTCAATGTTAAGAACGTAATCCTTATGAATTCCTTGTGTTCTACAGAAGATCTTAAAAAACAAACAAACAAACAAAAAACCCAAACAGCCTAACCAGAGAGTTACTCTTAAACAAGCTTTGGTAGTATCAACCCACTGTCTCCAGAAACTGGAGTTCCAAACACGTTTTCAAAGGAAGCCCAACAGAGTTAGTGTAAGTGCAGGCTGCTGTGATTCTCTGGAAATTAAGGGGGTACATTTAAGTTTTCCTGCTCTCTGCAAAATTGATGCTTGAAAGATCGGTGAAAACTGTGTAAGGCAGTAAATATTATAAATATCCCCTTGCTGATGGGGGAGAGAGGGATTGCTTATGTCACAGAAGGGACAGAAGCTTTCTCTGGACATGCCACCTTCAACCACCTACCTCTCCATCTTAGGGAGGAACTGGTTGGCAAGCAGTGAACTACCCCGTGCAGTGCCATGTCAGCTGGCACATCTGAGCTAAGATGAACCCATGTGTCCATTACTTGGCACAAAGTATTGCTGTCCCATATAAGAAAGTTAGTGCTGAATGTTTTTCAGTTGTGGGAGTTCAGTTTTTTTGTAGTAGCAAAAAATATTCTCTTCCCTTACATAGATCACAAAAAATTTTATGTATGTATTGCCGGTTAATCTTTTCTTCATTATAAAACAGTACACAACTGAGGACACCAGTGTGAGGTTCAACAAAGCCATGTGCCTTGCGCTTGGGTCACAACAACCCCATGCAATGCTACAGGCTTGGGCAAGACTGGCTGGAAAGCTGCCCGCTGTATAAGTATCTGGGGCTGTTGGTCAACAGCCAGATAAATGTGAGCCGGCAGCGTGCTGAGGTGGCCAGTAGCATTCTGGCTTGTATCAGGAATAGTGTGGCCAGCAGGACTAGGGCAGTGATCATCCCCCCTGTACTCAGTACTGATGAGGCAGCACCTCAAATACTATGTTCAGTTTTGGGCCCCTCACTACAAGAAAGACATTGAGGTGCTGGAGTGTGTCCAGAGAAGGGCAATGAAGCTGGTGAAGGGTCTAGAGTCTTGTGAGGAACAGCTGAGAGAACTGGCGTGGTTTAATCTGGAGAAAAGGAGGCTGAAGGGAGACCTTTTTACTCTCTACAACCACCTGAAAGGAGGTTGTAGCGAGGTGGGTATCGGTCTCTTCTCCCAAGTAGCAAGTAACAGCACAAGAGGAAATGGCCTCAAGGTGCCCCAGGGGAGGTTTAGATTGGATATTAGAAAAAATTTCCTCACAGAAAGGGCTGTCAAGCATTGGAACAGGCTGCCCAGGGAAATGGTGGAGTCACCATCCCTGAAGGAAATTTAAAAGACATGTAGATGTGGTGCTTTGGGACATGGCTTAGTGGTAACTTGGCAATGCTAGGTTAACAGTTGGACTCAATGATCTGAAAGGTCTTTCCCAACCTAAACAATTCTATAATTCTACATAGCCATGGCTTTAACTGGTCACAAACTTATTTTCTGTAAAAGTTATTACTCACTTGTAACTTGTTTTTTTCACAAAGGCTGATTTGGGACGTGAGATTCATGCCTTATCTGCTGCCAGCAAACCACTGTCTTCTTGGACTGCTCAGCAGGCAGCCCAGGAGTGCCGAGAAGCTTGTGGAGGACACGGTTACCTTGCCAGTAAGTTGCAGACTACTGCATACACTGATCAGAAAGAGAATGGTTATGTGGATGTGTTCTTTGACTGTTGTTGTATCATGGTGTCTGAATTTTAGCAATATGTTTAGAAAGGGTTTTTTCCTCATACCCATATTTTTAAAGTTAATTTTATACCTGATACCAGAAAAAAAAATAAACAAGTGCTGCATCTGCAGCATCATTCGGACAGCCCGTACATGTGATTAAGTCTCTATTCCAAAAATAAAGATGCAGACTTCAGAGATTAAAATTCCCGTTGTAAGGTGAATGCCACACTTTTCTAAACTCTTTATTCATTTTCATAAGGAATATTCATCTTCATAAGCTAAACTGTGAATTTTGAAGGTCATTTGTTGGTAATACATACAGGAACAGACAACTCTCTTGCATTTTGTCACAGAATAATTATTTCATCCCTCTTAGCTTTCATTAATACATTGCAATATAATAAATTGTGCACATGTTCTTATTAAGTGAATCGTCTGGGTGAAATCCGAAATGACAATGATCCAAACTGCACATATGAGGGAGATAACAACATCCTGCTTCAGCAAACCAGCAACTACTTAATGAGCTGGATGAATTGCATAAGAGGTAAGTTTTCATTGTGGAATCCTATGCGGGACCCAACAGCGTGTAATTAATGGAGTTAGGAGGTAATTTCATACTGAAAGCAATTGACAGTCATTTAATCATTTTGTAGAGCATAAATAATGTGTTACAGACTCCATCATATGATACATTCACAATACACAGATACTTGCAGAAGCTAGCTAGATGTTTTGCCATCCCTAATCAGGTTTACTAGTATCTTACTTCCTGAGAAGTGCAGTTTAGTTTAATGGAACAACTCCTAAAGTCATTGTAAGTCTGGGTACCCTCTCCTCATTGTACTTAAAACAATTCATATTGCCTAAATTGGTAGCAATACCCATCAGTACATTTTGTGGTTCTCTAGATAAAAGATTTTGTTTCCATTTTCTAGCAGTGAGTTTCACCAGCATCTTAAAGAACTGGAAAACTCAGCAACAGGCGTTGAATCTTATGGGGCTTATAGGCAGTAATGTCAGGTTTTTCAGCACTTGTCCACCAGTCCTCATTTGGCTGGACTAGGCTATAATAAAATAAATACTATGGCCTAATTGCATCTGGCCTATCAAGTGTATGCATGGCTTCGTAATAGGCTTTTAGTTCCAGAGAGTCTGATTTCTTTTCTCATAAATCATTTTTATTTTCTTTGGTATTTCAGATAAAGCTCCTTTTGAATCCCCTTTTGGAACAATAAACTTTTTGCAAGACTACCATCATATCCTTGGCTGGAAATTCACATCCATTAGTGTTGAAGATTGCATGGACTCCTCAGGTAGCCTTCTGCTGTTGTTAAACTGATGCTAGAATCTTAAATTCCTTCCCAGAGGAAAGGATCCACAGATTTGAGATTCAACCTCTGCTACTTATTACATATTTGTCGTATTACTATTTGCTGACTTTCTTTGTGTTATGTGCATTTCAATTTACTAAGAACATAGTTTGCATTTCAAAATATGTCCTACTGTCCCCAGCCTCAATTCTGGAACGGATAGCATCAGATATTTTTCTTCCATTTTTATTGCTCTAAAATAGCATTTCTGATCTAGGGTTTATTTGCCACTGTATTGTTGTTTTCAAGTTAAACTGCTGTAAGGGGCATTGATTGCCACTACCTTATATCACTAAAATATCTCATTTTAGGAAACCATACAATCGATTTAGAAATATGTTGAAAAGGCTTTAAGTGTGTCTGGTTTTGACAGTTGTTTTTTGTTGCATAGAGAATAATGAGTAATGGTGAAAGAAAATTGCCTGCAGTTTTTCTGGCTTACTCTGCTATAATCAAATCAAGTGTGACATTAGATGCCATTCCCACTTCTGTATCATTGTGAGACCAGATTGGCCCTTGGAGGCAAAAAGTAACAAAGAAATGAGCAAATAATGAGGTAGTGACAGGGCATTGAGCAAACGTGAATCTGTTTAGCTTGAGAACATACTGGGGAAAGAAACTCCAGTCTTAATTATATAAGGGGCAATGGAGTTGATTCCTAGAATTCAGTAACCACTTCAGTGCTCAAGTAATAGCAGAAAAGCTGAACTGGATAGTGATTCAAGTACTGACATAGTATTGTAATAGCTACGGGGTAAAACCTGAATAACTTCAAAATACAGAGACTTAAAAGAAAAAGACTAGTTCAAAACAACTGCTTGCTTTCTTCTTTGTTGTATGTCTCCAACTTGTGAATCCAGCAGAGCACAAACTGATACCTAAGCACATGTTCTCTCCTGTCTTGTAATACCTACTGAACCAGGCTATAGTTTTAAAAATGTCTGAATCTGTTTACTGTTCCATTCTGTTAGAAAATGGACCATTACTTTAAGTGCCTGAACTTACGCCGAATGTGACCACTCACAATTGCCTAAACAATGTTCTACATTAAATCTTTAGCTAAGACATAAGCAAGCAGGAGTCATACAAGGACTTCATGCTGAAGTACTTTTTTCCTTAATAGTTCCAGGCTGCTGTAAAAATATAATGCACTTATGTACAAATCAGGTCATTCAAATGCAGTTACATTAAGCCACCTTTGCAATGTTAGAAGTCACGTGCTTTCACAACTTGTGCAGTGTCTTCTGTTCTTGTACAGTCAGAAGAGACTGCATACCTTGCAGACCTAAGTCTTAATATGGGAAGAAAATAATAAGCTAAAAAGATTTGATTGAGTCAGAAGTCTAAATTGAGCTGTGGATATACCTTGCCTTTTAGCTTGGGGTCAGTTTGAACTAGTGTATGGTCAGGCACGGTGTGTCTTCACTGAACAATCTGACTATCTTACCTAGATGTTATTTATTACATCTACAGTAATGGGCAAAGTGTCATGTTAATGGATTGATTAATTAACACTTCCACTTTTCATCTTGGGTAACAAAAACTGAGACTGCAGTAGAATCTGCATGTGACTTCTTGCATTATAAATATGAATGTTAAGAATTTTTATTTTCTCTTTTTCACAGTTCCTTTAGCAGCATATAAATGGCTGGTTTGTTACCTTCTCCGAGAAAGTGACCTAAAGCTGAGCAAGGAGAAGCAGTCTGGGCGAAGTGACTTTGAGGCAAAAAATAACTGTCAGGTAATACTTATTCAGCTTTCTTATTTTATTTACTTATTTTCATCCAAGTTGGTTGGATCCTGCTAGTTTTATCTTCTTGTGTCATGAAGTTCAATTTCCTCAAGCATAAAGCAGCAAGTCAGATAACTAATAAAATGCAATACCTGTCCCCATGCATTGTATTGAACATGATAGCAGGAGGACAGTTACCATCAGCAGAAGTCTTCCAGGATATTTCCCTTCAGAAAAGTTATAGGCATGTGCTGGGTGATGTCTATAATTTTGATAGCACAACTTCTGAAGACTAAATCTACCACTATTAAATCTACTGCAGCATCTGATTATTACATCTCCATCTGCTCTTGTGGCCAAATACGTACTGTAGGAAAGAATCTTGCTCTGGCAGGTAGGTAAACTAGATGACCTAATAGGTCTTTTCCATCTCTAATTTCTATAGTGCAAAGTACTCATGAAAGATACCAGACCGACAGCATTGGAACCTGAAAAGGAAACATTGACAATCTACATATAGCAGATCCACTATCCCACCAATGAGTTTTAACAGCTAAGAATGGCTTAAATCCAAATTTCAGTGTATATCCCCAAGCTCCCCAAATTCTTCCGTTACCTCCGTGAGAAAAACTGGCTCGCATCTTAGGAAAGAACACTTGTCATTTGTCACCGAGGAGGGAGATCTGTTCCCTGAAGGTGGCCAGTGTCATTCACCTTATCTGCAAAGCTCATTAAAAAACATCAGGAAGGAATATTCAACTCGGCACCTAGAAAGAGCCAGCCTGGCTTCAACAGCGGATCTGTGTGAAACCATTGGTAGAGTGGAGGAAATCTTTCCCGGTTTTACCCTAGAAGCAGCTTATTAGAGAAACTCTTCAGGGTCAAATTCAGAACGGGTGCCAGAAATTCAAGATTACTTGTCACTTGGCCAGCTCTTGGGAGGCTGGTGCTGGGGCCAGTGTGTTAGAGAATAGTTTGCTCAGAAGTATGAAGGTTCTCTTCTCTTTTATGTTCAAATGTGCTAAAATTTAAAGATACGTAGGCACACAACTGCTTTTGAGATAGGCATTGATATATCTTAGGTCATTAGGTTTTCTTTTCTCCCTACAATTTGTCTTCAGGACAGCGGGAATTTTATTTTAAATGGCGTGCCTCACAAACATCTGAAAAATATTTACAAGCTGTGCTTTAAAGACACGTACATATTTGATTTAAAACTTTCTGGGCATGAAGAAGCACTTTTCTGTCAGCCCAGTGGCTGACTATTATGTAATATTTGCTCTTGCTATGGGAGGTCTGGAAGAGATTCCTAGCCTATCCCTAGGCTATTTCAGTGTGGGGATAACCTGATAGAAACAGTACAGAAGTGCAAGCAAAGGTAAAGAAGAAAATAGAATTATAGCGGAGAAAAATGGGCAATTAATGCTTCATTTGGGATACTGAGACTTATTTTATTCTGAGTAGGGAACTACACTCGTGTCTAAAAAAGTCCATCTAGTAAAGGGGAAGTCCTCCCTAAACCTGCAGGGAATAGGTGTGCTATTTTGCAGTTCGTGCTTGTATCTGAGTTTGGACATAAGTATGCCACTGAAGAGCTATCAAGAAAGGGACATCAATCTTTAGAATGTGCCTGTTTTAAATCCCACAGTGGATTTAAATGCCAGGGTGATGCAAGTATTCAAAGCAAAAAGGAAAAGTTATCAACTAATTCTTAATGAAAAAAAAACCAACACAAAACCCTGAACAAATGGGCTAAACTCAAAGACCAGCTTACAGCATTGCAACAGATCAGCCACAACAGCAATGGTTTTGTATTCCTCTTCTGTTCACCAGCTGGAATGACTTCAGTCAGCAGTTTATTTCGTGGTAGGACATATGCCATGATACAGCAAAGGTGAAGTATATAAAAGTAGAAAAATTTTCCTATGTGAGCACAATCACTTAAGGTTTTATACTCTGTATTAACAGTAACTGATGACCTTTGCCTTTCTGATCAGATAATTGGCAAGGGTTAGTTGGGTGGTTTTTTCAAAATATACTACAATCTATTGCAATCCATAAACACTTGTGCTAACATGATCAGATTTTTTATTTATTATTTGAATGGACTGTAATAAGTTTTCAATATGTTACTGAACCACCTTGAAGATTTTACCCTCCTTATAAAAATCTGCATAATATTAAATACATGTAAACCTACCTTTATCTTATTAGAGTTGTATGGATTTATTAATGATCCTAAAGTCAGCAAACCCGATTTTGCATGGTCTTCTCTCTGATGTAGCTACTTGATCCCATATACTCTGGGTGCAACTGCCAAATGACACTGGTAATAGGCATACTATCTGTGCTCCATTTGGATGGGTATAAGAGAATACCGAAACGGGAACACAGTGGAAAATTAGGATCTTATTTCGAAGAGGCATTTCATGAAGCATTTCATGAATAACCTTTGCAAAGACATTTTAAAAATCATTTTCTTCTCGAGTTTCTTCTTAGACTTTCTTTAATCTCAAGCCAGATCAGCAGATCTAAATCAACAAATCTCCACTAACTTCACCAGAGCAATGCCATTTTGCACAAGCTGAGGATTGGTTCCTTGTATGTTGTTACTCAGTATCCTTCTTTTCTGTTTCCTAAGGTGTACTACTGTCGATCCTTAGCCATTGCTTTTATTGAACAAACAGCCTTACAAAGATTTCATGACTACACACATGATCCCAACTTACCATCTACTCTGCAGCCAGTGCTTAAGAATCTCAGTGCTCTGTATGGACTCTGGTCTTTAAGTAAACATCTGGCTGTGCTCTACCAAGGTGAGATCAGCTCCCTGAATATACTGTGCGTGTCACTTTATAAAAGTCCTAACTTAAAGATTAGGGATTTTTTTCCCATATTGCGTCTTGGCAGGCGGAAGGACTCTTAATTAGTTTTTAGATTAGAGCATTTTCTTGTTGCCTGTGTAATGTAAAACAACCATTCTGGACAAAATTTTCAGGAGCAGGAACCTGGAGCAACAAATTAACCCCAAAGGCTCTCTCTTAGCTCAGAGGTGATGGAGGGCTCACGAGTTTTGCTGTGGTCCAGTGGTTGGGGGAGAAGATGGGTGATAGGCAGCAAGATGTTGTAGTGTAGCTTGTTAATGCAGAAGGCTTCAAATGTCTTAGATTGACAGTTTTGCAGTCAACTCATTAGCAAAAGACAGTCAATCCAATTACATAGGAGAGTCTGTTTAGTCTCTTGAATACTGAACTGATGAACTGCTCTGTAAAAGGATTGTATCAGTGTAATCTTAACTGGTATAAGCTTCTTTATGAATGTATTTGCAGGTGGCTATGCTTCAGGTGAACAAGCTGGTAGATTTATTCAGAATGCTATTCTGGAGCTCTGCAACAGGGTAAGCCTTCAATATTGTTTGTTGTGATTAAATAATAATATAGTATGCAAATACTAAAAGAGATATGTATTGGTTATTCTATACTTCAAGGGATAAATTAGCAGTTTATTACATTCATAGTTTCTGAATAACTTTCTGTAAAGTTTAGTAACTCGTTGACCCTGAATCTAGTCCTAGTTTATTTACCAAAATATGAAAAACAATATATCTTACAAAATAACACTCTATCATTTGTGACCTTGCAATCTTCATTGGAAAGCCAGTGAAATACTGCAATCCAGTTCTATTTATTTCATTATTGTGTTAGCTCATTTTTTCACTCAGCACAAAAGCCTTTCAAACTGGATTATATTCTTTGCAGGTAAGTAAAATCTCACCAAAAAATCTGGAAGTTATGTTTTTAAAGTTCTAGAATACTTGTTTTTATGTGTGTAAACAGTACCATCTTGGTTAAAATGTGGTTTAGAACCCCGGAGTGAAGGAGGAAAACATTTAAAATACAGTCTCTTTTTGGCAATTACCCTGGGAGGAAAAAAAGCAAAATAAATCCAGACTCCTTATTGTGGATATCTCTTAAGTTACCAATAGCTGGTGCTTTATGAAATAATCTTTATGCTGCTTTGTAGTTCACAAATAGCCATAGAAAACTACAGAAGTTGCCAAATATATGTGTGTTTTTAAACAGTTGAAAGATGATGCAGTTGCCCTGGTTGATGTTTTTGCTCCTCCTGACTTCATTCTCAACTCTCCCATTGGTAAAGCTAGTGGAGAGGTAAGAAAACCCATTTTAAAATTTGTAAGTTTAATCATTAAGAAGGGTATCGCCTGTAAATAGCCATAACATACCCTAGGCACTTCACAGCTACAAAAGAAAAGGAAGACACTTTTTCAATGGAAAGTAGTTAAATTGATGTCAGCTGAAAATGACATTTTGCATTTGCTGGAGATAGGCTTCAATGGGAAACTCGTACAGTATTGCTCTGGTTTGCTCTTGTGGGCATCTGTGCTGCTGAACAACAACAACAAAAATTATACCATCTCCTAAGATTCCTCAAGGACTAACGTATCTTCAGTATAGAGATTAATACCTAGGAGAGGTAGTAAGGTGTATTTCTTCTTTCGCTAGGACTTTTGCTGCCTTTATTGGTATTCACATTGGTATTGCACCCAGTTTGTGTGATGTGTGTATAAATAATGTAGAAATCATTTCTTTCTTTTAATTATTCATAAAATATTTATTTAATAAGAGAAAGGAAAATGTAAAGCTTGTTCCAGTTAAAAATTATATCAGAAATTGCAAAATTATTTGTATCCAGTGGGAATTCTAGGATATGGCAGAGTGTCTTGTACTCACCAGTGCAAGGTAACAGTATTACCCAAGGGATCCCAGTAATCTTAATACAGACTTGAAGGATGCTGTTTTGTTACCACCTCTTGTTGCTTTAATGAATATATCCTTGTTAAGGCTGAGAGACATGTTTTTGTATAGTCTAAATTACACAAAGCAAGGGTTGAATCAAGAACCTAAGAACGGCCATACTGGATCCAGTTCACAAAACACTCTGTAACTGACAGTGGCCAAGGAGAACACCGTATGAAATTGAAGTGTTCTTTCCCTGGTGTCTCAGCTGTTGGCAGTTGGTGGTTTAAGAGATCTCAAGCCATAGGTTGTATTGGTATCATTCTGTTTAATAGCCGCAGGTGGATCTAACCTCCGTTCATTTTTCCCATCCATTTTCAAATTCAGCTGTCTTTTGACTTCCATGACAATGAAATTTCCACAATTGGAGTATTGTGAAAAAATACTTCCCAATCCCGGTCCATATACATTTACTGTCTGGGGGACCTTTTCATTCCTGTGACAGGCGTTGTTTTCCTTCTGTGTATCTCTCCTAGTTCTGCCATATCCTTTTGGAGGTATCATAACCAGACGTACAAGCAGGATTCGGGATGTGGGTGCAGCATGGATTTGGCTATACTAGGTCACGGTCCCCCTCTGTTTTTTTTTTTTTTTTCCTTGATGTACTTAAGAGCTGTATTTCATTCTAAAGTCTCTGCAAACCAAAATTCTTGCTTACTGGCCAACCCTACTCAGCAGAGCCAAGCTGTGGGATAACTTATATAGAGACTGGTGTCACAGTACGGTAGTTTGGTTTAGTGTGGTTAGACCCTGTAGAGAATCACTAGAGCCTGGGGAGACTGCCAGGGAGTTTGACAGGATTGCTGAGTCAACTGTACTCAATGTCTTTCAATATTCTCTGTGTCTTCATGTCTAAAGTTGTCCGTTGTTCCCATGGTGATCAAGCAGTACAGAAGGCAGCCCAGATGTTTCTAACCAGATGCTGACCTAACAGAATGATTAACTTTGGTAACAGTCTCTACAAACAAAGGGGACAGGGCTAGCTCTACATATCCAGCATCTCAACAAGAAGACTATAATCATCGCTGGAAACTTTGTTTCCATTTCTGTAGATTTTTCAGGATTAAATTAATGAAAGAGGTCATGGGAAGGAAGCTCCAAAGTTAACTCTAAGAAAAGGAGCATCATCTGTAAGAATGTTAAGAAAATCTGTATTGTCCAAAAGTGCAGCTGCGAGTAGATGCTATAGGCGGCAATATAAAATATGGCACAAGTACGCAGTGGTCTGTTCCTAGAATGCTACCCGCTTTTTGGCAGTCAGCTGGAGATCTCTTACCAGCAGCTGATAAAGCTGTCATGTAATGGATTTGGCTAGCTCCTCTTTGGCTAGCTCTTAGCTCACACAAATACAGAAGCCACAGAGGCTTATTAATACTAGGAATTAACGTTAGAGATTAATATTAGGAATATAATATGTGAGACATGCAGATAGGACTCTAAATGCCACTGACTTCCTCATGCGCATGGTAAGGTTTTTGTAAATTCATTGAGTCTTACTGAGAAAATAATTTCAGGCAGCGATACCCAACCCATGTTCTGTTTTCTGAACTGCCTCTAAGTCTGTGGTTTTCAACTTGTGTAAATATTTTCAACTGAAATTTGAAAAAGGCTGCCAGTGCCTCATTCAAAATAAAGTTCCTTGTCTCCTGACTGTCTGTATTTAATTCTCTATTCATTGCTATCTTTGCAACTTCTAAAAACCAACACAAACATTTTTGTAAAAATTACAGTAGGGTAAAGAATAGATTATCAAAGCATAACAGGAGAATTAATTTAATTCAGGATAACCTCTGTTGTACTGCAGTGGAGTGCCTTGCACCATGAGCCACAGATCATAATTGGAGCAGAAGAAACGTTTCCAAATTTGTTATGGGCAACTTTAAGCATTGAATTAGAATTCAGATTCTCTTTAAAAGAAACTTTGGTAGTGTGGACATCATTTCCCCATAGAAGTTTTGACAATCTCATCTTAAGTATGTGAAGTTATCGCCACATTTATTTCAAGATTAATTAAAAATTGTTAGACAATTAAACCAAACTTGGAATGGAATAGTTAACACTAACACCTGGAATCAAGTTAAAATATATATTTAACATTAAATATATTCCAATATTTATTTTAATCATTCCAAATATATAGGGCCAGGCTATCTTTTGATGTAGAAGAAAGGCTTTTCACTTTACATCACTGACTGCTTTTATACTACATTAATATTGTATTATACTGTACTCCAACTTACTGCTGAAAATATGGCCTTGCTTCCCTCATCTTTCTATAATGTTATTTAAAGTTTTAAGCTTCAGTTAATTATGAACTGCCAAGTATTGCTAAAATGATACTTTTGCAGAATTTACTTCCCATGTACTTTTCTTTAACCATTCCACATAAAATTGCAAATTGATGAAGATGATGAATTAACAATCTGCTCATAAGAGAGGAATTTCTTATGCTCAGGTCGAACAGGTCACATCTGGGAGAGAAGTTATGTTACTTTCCAGAAATGTGTTGAAATAAAGGTAAAAACAGACGTGCATGAATGCTTTCAGGCACAGTCTTCAGGTTTGGACAGAGCAAAGATTAGCTTAATATAATCTGGTTTCCAAATTTCTACCTTTCCTAATACAACTCATGTCAAGTTAAAACCAAGAAATTATAAAGATTACTGTTTTCCTGCTCTTATGCCAAGGATGATCTAAATGATTTACACAGATAATCTATGTTTACACTCCTTTGAAATTTTGTGCTTTATCTTTGTGTTTATTCTCGCCTGTACATAATTATTCATATTTGTTATCTAGAAATTCAGTCACAATCTCATTTCAACCAATAAGTTAGATCATTTATCTTGCAGAATTTTTCTTTGTTTTATTTTCTGTATGAATTAATAATTTTTTATTATTATTTTGCAGTTATATAAAAACATGTGGGCAGAGATCCTTCAAGGCAGCAAAGCTCTGAACAGGCCTTCATGGTGGGCAGAATTTTGTATTAATAAACCTGTTGCAGGCAGGCTGAGGTCAAAATTGTAAACCAAACAAGTTGTAAAAGGCTGGATGGACCTGAGATGGATGCCGTGTTTCAAACTTCAGGAGGAAATGAGACCATATGTCAAACATTGAAAATGAAAGAGATTTTCATAGAGAAGTGCCAAGTTTTAAAATAACCTTGAAATCAAGTCCAACTTGGTCTCGGGGATTGTTATAATAATGAGAGGAGCGAGAGCAACACATCTGCACACTATTCATATTTACTCAATTAAATACAAAAAAATGAAGAATCATTATGATCACTGCTTCGCAAAGTTTCTATAAAAGAAATGTTCCAATCAATCTCTTGACTTTACGATCATATTACAGAAGTTTAATAATTAAAAAACATTTCCAACCAGGGATTATGAATAAGCTGAACAAAAGCAAAATAAAGAGAATTTGAAGAAAAAAGATATCAAGAACACCAACAGCAATAAACCTGTATTAAGGGATGGGAATAATTTCCAACAGCCCCTTTGAAGTCTGTGAAGCTATTCTGATATACTTCATATGCCTCTGTGTTAAACTACTTGATTGCTCTTTCAGTGGAGGGGCGGATTGGGATTTTAGATACTCTGTCTTTGAATTGTGTATAAACCTGTAGATAAAATTAATCGAAAACAACTCGTTTATACATCTTTTTTTAAAAAAAAACCTATGGTAATGCTAACTTGTGAGTCTTACATACGTTCTTGGTTGGTTATAACTGCAAAACCAGTATCAAGCCTGGCACCCATAGAAACTGCATCTATGTTTTAGGTCAGAATATACTCAAAGGAATTATTATAAATATGGTCTTATAACAACAGACGACAGTGGTAGGCATTATTGAACATATTAGGATATTTCTCCTGCAGCTATATTAGCTATCAAATATTTTTATTCACAAATGGAAGAGACACTAACAAAGCTTTTAAAATTCAGAATATTTTAGATATGCTGTGAAAACCAAATTAATTTTTTACTTTATTGTATCTATAAACTGAAATACTGTTAATACCTAATTCCTGTTTCCCTCACTGTTGTGAGCAACCCTATCAAGCCAAAGAGTTTATTTTATAAATTAAAAAATTGTGTATTATTTATGGCTAATCAGGGATGAGTTATGGTTTGGGCTATTAAATAAATGTGATTTCAATACTTGAGTGTTTAATTCTACTTGAGCAGAATCAGACCCTTGTCCTTGTGGGGTTTTATGATCTCATCTGTTGTTGCAGTGTCAATACACAAAAGTTTGTAGTTCTTTACAGACTGCCACAATGTGAGCAAGTAGTTCTATAGAGTCTTCTTTGATTCCATCAAGTCCATTGAGGGCTCACAAGTGCATAATAACGCAAGTACAATTTAGGGCAGGCCAGACAGAAGCTGTGTTAACTATGATTGTCGTGAGAGAACATGAGAGAACATTCAGCGAGCATCTCCCCCTCAGCTCCCCTTTTCTCAGCCAACTGATTGCAGAGACCCATCCTATATACCGTTTCAGAAAAAAAGAAAGAGGTGAGGAAAAGCAGTAATTTCAATGTTAACAAAGCCAGGTATCCATCCCTGGAGGCTTGGACCCCTTAGGGAGCTTGCTAACTGCCACAGTTTAAAGGCATCAAACAGTAAATAACATGACAATAGGAAGAGATGCTGTTGGTGGAGCCAGTAGTAGTGGCGCACTCCGCACTCCGTGTTACTTTGGCTACTGTGTGGGGAGTTGGAAACAATCACAGACTGTTAGCTTTTAGTTGAAAGGACTGTTCTTTTTGTAAAGATAAGTTCTTAGCCAGACCTCTTGATCTTAAATACCAATTTTACCACCACACGTTCAATGTCAATTAAAGATGATCACCCTCAAGCACTGCAGTAAAAAAACCCACAAAACCGCAACAAGCAAACAAACAAAAACCTCAAAATGCTGAAACTGTTGTGTATAGTCCCATTGGAAAAATGAATATAAACTATCTTGTTAAACCTTGCCCGTATTTTATTTCTGAACTTCATTTTCTTTCCCAGCAATAGGCAGTGTTGCCTGTGTTTTTTCTCCCTCTATTCTTTCTTCTTTTCTAATGAGGTACCATAATTCAGGATGTCCCAATAGAAGCTCTTTGTCTAGCTACTGAACTGTAGGAAACAAGCAAAAGTTTAGCTGCCTTTGCTGAAAAAAAACAGTATAAAGTATTTACTTTCTTTGAACTGTTTTGCCTCTTTTAATAATGTCCAATAGGTGGCATCATCCCATGGGGAAAAAAAAATCAATACAGCTAAATAGCTATTATTAGATATTATGGAATTATGGAGTGTCATGATTATCTTCCTGTTTTCTGTATCGATAGGGAATCCAACAAGCACCTACTGCTTGCTTTTATGCAGATTTGAAGGAAGTAGGCAGAGCACATGATGCCCAATATCCAGTGTGACCACCAGGATCTCTGCCAGTGAAAGGAGCAAATGGGGGAAGAGATGCCCGGCTACATAAAATGCAGAGACCAGTAGCATTGATCTGTCATCCCACATGCTGTACTGTTCACCTGATCAGCAGCATTTTGCTCACGCGCTTGTAATTTCACCACCACCTCTGAGCTCTTCGTAAGTGATGTGGTCTTTTCTGTCTCTTTCCTCGCAGCTGGGAAACAGAACTGTATATAAATCTTGTGTATAAACTCCAAGTCTATTTATGAGGCCTTTGTAGCCCAGAAGAAAAAAACAAAAGTGTTTGGCACATAGCTTAAGGTACCTTCATCCAAAGAAAACCCTGAGAAATCAGCTGTGTCACCACAGAACAGAACTGAAGACCCGGTGAGCCCCAGAGATACCCACCAAACACATGACTGGAAAAACAGACACCTTTGTAGAAATAGATCCCTAAGCTGTTCCTGCTAATCTCATTTATTATGGCTATTTAGTCAACATCCAAACTCCCCGATAAAAGCCGAGTCCCTCCGTGCTGATAAGTACTGTACGAACTGGCAGGAAAGTGTGCTGTTTGTTCTGAAAAGCTTCTAACTTGGACTAGAGTGAGCACTGCAGAGAGTGCGTCAGCAAGAATATGATGATGGGCAGGCAAAATGGGATACGCGGTGAAATGTCACAATTACAAACACTATTAGGAGCTGTCACACAGCCTGCACTAAGCTTAGAGCTTCATGGGATCCTTGGACACCCACACCTCACCACCAGTGGGAAGGTGGGGGACCGTGAGGCCTTGGAGATTTACTCTTTGTAGCACCCCACATCTCTGTACCCCCAGCTGTGGGGTGGGGGTGGCTGCTCACCAAGAGCATTTGCAAGCTCCATGCCAGGTGTTCAGCAGCTGTTGGGCTTTATATGCTGCCAGCAAAGGCTATCCCCATTTACTCATACCCAGCACAAAGCCACGGTGCAGCAAAGGCAGGCTCATTCTGTGGGCCAGAGCCCCTCTGCACTAAGTAATTATCAAAGCTTTAATATTTTCTGTATGAGCATCCGGATTACACTTCTTTAATCTGTTACGACTATGAATTTACGACCTGTCTGTTAAGCCGGACCTGCATAATCAAATGAGCAAAATACCCTTTTCCTCTCAAGTCAGCAGAATGCCAAAGGTTCTGGAGGTCTTCTACACACAGCTTCTCAGAGCAGCAGCAGTTGTAAGCATGGACTTGCAAAGCTGCAGCACGGAGGGAGAAAGATGTCATGAAATTTGGCATCCAATTCTCTACTAAATCATAGGGTAATAATTCAACAACTACCACAAGATGTCATTATTATATGCAGTTTGTTCCTCTTTACGGGACATTAAATAAAAGAGGCCTCTGGCAGAACAGAAAAGTCATTTCCCTCCCAATTCAAATGCTGAATAAAGTTGGATGTGTCATTTTAACTTGTTTGGGGAGCTGGGTCAAAGGCTGTCACATAGCTTCAGTCCAAAACTTATTTGGCCATAGGAATCTGTCCTCTCAAGCTGCCACATGAAGGTATCTAATCTGTCTACCAGAAAGTTGAATCCAAGCAGGCCTGAAAGAACCCCAACCTAGCGCTTCCCCTGAGCCCATGGTGGCTTGTCTCCTGGACAGTGGCATTTTTCTTCTTTCTCACGTTGTCAAACCTCCTTCCTGCTAAGGGTATTTCAAACTGGTTTCCTCTGTGATGTGGTATTTCTGCTGATGTGACTCAGTTAAAGCTAAAAAGCTCTATGTGTAAAAAGCCCAAATGGTTCATGTGCAGTAAGACGTTGAATGCACACACCTCCCTTGCTGATGTGGCGAGATAAATACGTGAATATTTCACATCACCTTTTGTAGGAGTGATGGTGTCAGGAGAAGGCTTAGGGAGCCTGATGGAAGCCCTGCCATCTTTACAGCTGCAGTTCTGTGGATACGGCTTTCCCAGAGATGCTTGTTTTCTGCAGAGATAAGTCAAGTGACTACTCTGCCATTTCTGTCTGAAAGCCTCTTTCCCACTGTAACAAGTGGTTTATCACGCCTTCTGCAGAGCAGCAAGTTTCTCCTCTGTTTGCCTTTCTTCATGTATTTTCTTTACTGACTTAATGTGTTTTCGACCCTGAGTGGTGATTTAATACGAACACATGCTATCAGCATGACCGGTTTCTCTCTGAGATGCAACCATATGGACATCCCAGAGGTCTGTGTTTCCTCCTGTACCTCCACGGGCCTTAGTGATGTTTTGTTCTTCCCAATTCTCATTAGCCTGAGATCAGAGTAAGGCTCCAGACCATTTTAGCTCGGTTCACTGGCCTAAGGAGCACCACAAGCAAAGGGGAGCTCACCGCATGAGACATCCATGTGATAGTATAATCTGAGACAGACGGATCCAGCCAAGGGAAGGTCAGCTGTGATCACAGCAGGCTGCCCACAACACTGTCAGTGGGAACAGAAGCATAAAGCTCCCCTCTTCTCCAAGCAAGGCAAGTCACAGGTTTATCAACTACAAGCAGAGCATTTCACATCATTTCCTTTCAGAGGCAGAAAGAGAGATGAATGCCATTTTTGCTGAAAGCAACAGTTCTGCTGACTACCTTGCCTTTTTCTTTCCCAAATTTTTGCGGTCTGGTTGCATTTGTTCAGCATTCCCACAGAACGCATCTCTCTTGAATAAATGCAGTTCCCATCCGGATTTTCTTCACTGTGTTCGTCAAAGAATAGACCAGCAAGTGTGTGGCTAGAACAATTCCCAGTGGATTTCCTGAAGCAAACTTAGACTTTTTTATTTCCACATTTTTGTTTGGGAACTATGGTCAACTGACATCTGCAGAAGACTCCTAAGACCTGCTGGCAGTAGGCGATAGCCCCCTTCTCCTGTGTGTTCTTCCATCCTCCTGCAAAGTGCTCTCCCAACTCATTTCTCTTGTCATCCTCTCTGTACTCACAGCTTTGCTAAAAACTCATTTTTGCCAAATCGTAAAATACCCATTGTTGTTCCTCCTTTTATGCAAAGAATATTTTAAAATTCTAAGTCCTTTGGTAGAGAAAATGCCTCAATTCATAATGACGATTTTGTTTAGGAAGGCAATTGCTTGCAGTGTCCGTGCCACGGAGAGATAACCCCAGGGGTTGGAAAAGACCCCGTGGAAGGCCCAACATGGAGCTCTAATTTGGTCAGACTTGTGACCACAATAGAGACCTACCTCATGCTTTCAACAGGTGATCCATGGGCCACGACACCTTCTAAAGCATCCAGAGAAAAGCAACTCTACCACCAATATGCCGTACAGCATGTAGCACACACTGGCCCTACCACCACCACGAGGTCTTTTGGGGCAGCCTGTACATTAGCAATGGAAAACCATAGCCTGAGTACGAAACCTCTTTTAACAGTGTAATACATTATTTATGTAAAATTTAAGAATCAAACCAGGAATCTGTAGACAGACATCATTCCCTATAGCAAAAATAGGAGCTGTGATGACAAAATCATTGATAATGAAGGAAAAAAAGTAGTCAACAAGTAGTTCTGCACTGTATTGACGTGCTTTTATCACCAGGATGTGAAGAAATACTTCCCAGTCCCTTAGTAACCCAGGAGGATGTTAAGCAACACTTACTATGGTAAACGCTTTAAAAATCACCAGACCCATATAACTGGCAACAAAAGATTGCGAAAGCTTGACTGCGGAGACTTGACTGGCCTACTCATAGTCCTTCCTGTTATACTTTAAAGTATCAAAGAAATTCCACCAGATTAGAGTTTGCTGAATTTCCAGTATTTTAAAAGGACAAGAAAGTGGTGAACATGATTCTATCACAAACAAAATAATGGAAAACCTGAAGGAGGATCCAACTAATAATTAGCATACGGTAATACAATAAATACCAATCAGAAATTTTATAGAAGATAGACTTTGTCAGATAAACCTGATTTTATCATTGGAGGAGTTCCCAGGTATTGTCAAACTCTGTTTTTTGAATGTATGTGACATGCAACGTATGCGTACACCTCTAAGACACTATAGTTAGTGTTACGTTACACTATGAGCAAAAAATCAGCATTCTATTAGTAAGACACACTTTAATTGGACTAGGAACTTCCTGACTGACAAGATCTCAGAAAGCCATCAGTGGAGAAATCATTGACCTGCCACTACTTATTATTTTCCTCAGCAAGCTGGAAGTAACTGTAAAATCTCTTTTACTAAAATGTGCAGAATTGGTGGGCTGGTAAATAAAGGTGAAAAAAGACTTGACATACAGCATCGTCTGAAATGCTGATTAAGTTTAAACCAGCCTGGTTTTCCTGACCCAACTATGCAACACCTCCTTCAAAATTATGGGGCTAAAGACAGATTTTGTCAGTCTAGGTCAGACAGAGCTGAGACAAGGTGAACACTTTCCTTTCCACATTGGCTGATTTCTATCAACAACCGGCCCGCACTGATGTATTTGGGAGAGAAGGACGTGGTTTACAATTTTTTAAAAGTTACAGGGGTGTCACAGGAGGAGTAAGAACACGTGTGATCCTTGCAACCTTGACATGATCAGAGAATTTGCTCTTGTTCAGCCCTGGTTTCCAAAAAGCCACATCCAAAGTTAGGCACATGAAAATACTGGCCTGCCTGGAAAATGGAAACTGTGTTGTGGAAAGTGAAAATTTCTATGACCAATTCTGTCTCTCTGCTCACAGAAACCGAGTGCCAGACTACCACTTCCTCACGGCACAAACCAGCAAGGGATGCAAAAAAAGAGCAACAATATTGGGTTCAAAGCTGGAGGAAAGTGTGGTACAACAGGAAACCAAACAAAACTCAATGTTTAGCATGTCAAAGAGGAGCTTAAAATATGATGCGATTACAGTATTATCAGCTTGTCCAAAAGTGGAACGAAATGTTGAATGTCAAAACAAATCTAATTTGTGTCTGATCACTAGCAGGAGATTTAAGGAAATGGTTTGCTTTGAAGGAAAGCCTGTGCGTATACACACATTATTTGGGATGACCAAACAACAGCCTATGGTTTTGTTATATGCTGTACTGAGATCCTTTAAATCTTCTGTTCAGAACACCTGGTGCCATTTGAACTGCCCTTCAAAAACGTACTTCGCTGAGTGTCGTTAAATAATGACTTTTTTTAAGCCCACACAAATACTTGGCTTTTTCCATCCAGTTTATCAATGATGAGTGTTTGCAAAGTCCCGAACTGAGCGCTGGCTGTATTTCACTAGTGTGATTGAGGAGCCAGGAAAAACATATCTCCTGGGGAGTATTCCCACTTGTAAATTTATTTTTGATGCATATGGGGTGGAATTGGGTTTCTGTGCTTGTTTTGATCTCTTTACAAATTCTTATTAAAAGAATGTCTTCCAGCTCCACAGAAACTGCATATCCTGTTCCAGTCCAAAGCTGTGGGTAAGTCCCAAAGCCAGAAGCGCAGGGCAGTGGGAACACAATTTTCACAAAATATCTCTATAGAAAAACTGCCTTTCCCACCTGAGGAAGGGTACCACCATCTGATCTTTGACAAGATTGTAAAAAGGAAGAAACACGCAGGTGCCTAAGACACTGAAGAAGTGGCAGTCCTGTTCTCTGCTCAACACACGAATATTCGTGCAGTTGAGCTATGCATTGCAGCAGATGAAAACCCTGTATTTTTTTCACAGAGGTCCATTGCACTAGGTGTTGTTCACGCAAGGCACAACCCACCGGCACGGATCCAGTCAGACCCACTCTTTGGTCTCACCGGTGGGCTCTCTTCCAGGGTGGCGCCGCAACTGTCACCAGAACTTTGGAGGGGGTGTGGTGCCATCCCGCTGGACTCCACTGGAGCAGGAGAAATCCACTCTTAGCCTGCACAGTCCATCGAGGTTATAGCAAGAGCACGTGTTCAAGGAATTTCCCTCTATATTTGTAGCTTACTTTTTGTTTTGAGTTTCATTTGGGGTTTTTTGATGGGGAGGAAGAATTCAAGAAAATGTTACCTTTCCGTCTACCAGGTTGTCTGTTTTGACAAGCAAAGAAATAGGCACAGCGTTATTTAGTCATGTTACAGTTTTTCCTCCTCAGGCGGTGTCCATTTTTCTGGTGTCTCTTCATTATACTTCAGCTGTGAGTCCAGTTCTACAGCAAAAGTTGGAGCATTTGCAGTTTTATTTCTGTTGCCAGGCTCCCTGTTCATTGTGGGAGGATTCCATATGCAACCAAAGGATGACTTTCCTCTGTATTAAGAAATAGTTCTGGCACTAAACTATTTGAGTCATCTCTCTGTTTGCTTGACTTCTCCCATAATAATATTATCCAAAACTTGATTCACCAGCTAATCTCACAAGACAGGATTTTAGATGCTTAAAGAAAAAAAACAAACCGACTTTTCTTGTTTTTTTCATTTTGACCTAGGAAAGCTCAGAGTTGAAGGAGTCGTGCTGTATTTTGCTTCAACTGAGGTTAGAGAGCAAAAACTTCTACAGAAAGGTACATTCCTTAGATGTGCAATTCACAACATGATCAATCACTGTCTGTTTTATTTGGGAGGAACATGTTAGCATCATCCTTAGTATCGAGGTGTGTCTTACCACTTCTCAGAACCATCATGTTACCTCTGAATTACCAGAATGATTCTCTCATATGTATTCAAATTCCCATTCAGGGATGCAATAATAGTTCAAGAAAAACAATTAAAAAGTCCCATGTGGACTCATTCATAGATGTTCCTACCTCATAAGAATCAAAGTGACTCAAGATGTCATCTGGTCAAAAGCTGTTCTTCAAGACAAGTTTAACTATATCTGTGTTAGTCCTTAAACCTGGCATTTTTTTGAATACAGATTCTATTTTAAGTTGTAATTAACATACTGGAACAGACAAGTATAGCTGTTATTCTAGAAATCCAGTATTTTTCCTTCTAATGTTTTGGTGGATTCAGAGAGAGGAGGGGCGCTTACTGTAATGTGGGAGAGATGGAATCACAGAGCAGGGTCCCGCCGTCCTAAGTGCTGTACAAAGCTCTCACAAATATATCCCTGACACCTTGCAATTTTAAAAGAAGACAAGAAATAATGCACTATGAACAAATTAATGTCAGTACTGGAAAGCACTACGTGCAATAATCTCAATGTTCCAATTGCCAGTTTTAGACAAATGTTTTATAAAGATGGTTTCATGGGAGTTTAAGAGTGAGAAGCTAATGGAAAACTTCTCTGGAAATTTTCTGAGGGCTTCCTAATTTGGAAAGGAAGCTTATGAAAAAATAGGTAACCAGCACTTGGCATCAAGGATGGCATCATGGAGGCTGGAGTGAATGAAAGATGTCAAAATTAGGATTAGGCTATGATGAGTCTTGAGAGTAAAGAGCAAGAACTTACACTTCCTCTCATATAGAAGACAGTGGAAAGACACAGAAAGCAAGGGGCAGTGCCGAGGTCCTGCGGTAAGAGAAAGTGCAAATAATCTCTTGTATTTGGCATGGAAATGATAAGGACAGAGGTGCATTTGCCAAGGACAGAGGAAAGGAAATAATCAGCCCATACTTTTATGAGTAAATTTTACTGTATGAGAGAGAGAGAAATCAGTAGTTTTTGCAGGAAAATCGAAGGAGCTTTAAAATTTCGAGATCACTTGGACATAAGGACCAGACTGACTGACAGCAAACTTTCATCCACAGTGGAAGTCTCTCCTTAAACCACTACTTTAAGTAATTACATCTGTGGCAATTTTTGTTCAGTTGTTTTTTGCTTCCATATGTATCTAGGCAACACCTGGAATAATATTATTCTCCAAAAACTTCTAAAATCCAGTGGTTTATTGCAACACATTGCAACGTTTTCATTTTAAAGATACAGATTTCATGCACACACAGAGAGACACAGACACACACTTATTTACAAAACTCAATCTATACATGTGTGTTCAGATGCAAAAATAAACAATTTTTAAGCAGGCTCAGTCAAATAGCTTTCCCTCTGGCTGTTATTTCTTTGTGTAAAGCAAGGGGGGGGGTGTATATTTTTTTAACAAGGAGTCATAACATTACCACAGTAATCAACTCTTTATGAAAGCATTATGAATGGCAAAGAGATAATAAAGAACGATTTGTGATACGGTATAATAATTAGAATTATAATGAAAGTTAATAAGATAATTATCTCAAGGATTATACTGTAAAATGTGGGAGAGGGAATTCTCTTATTACATTCAAGAATTGCACCACAGCTGTGAGCCTGTTTTACGTTTTAAGTTTATGAAAAAAAAGAATTGGATAATCTCATTTGTCTAATGAAGTTGCAGTTATATTTTTGAGTAATAAAGTCACGCAGGGGAATTACTGTTACTTTAACAAATGCATCCTACAGAAGATATTATCATTTTAATTATCTCAAGATGTTTAGAGCTATTTCCTTTTAATTAGACATCAGAGGACCTAAGAGCAGCGGTATGCCTAAATTGCCCAGGGAAATCATTTGTTGATCTGTGGTTGCTATGAGAATATCCAGAACTATATATTGTCTGTGTATTAACATATAGCTATGAACACTAGAAATGCTTTGAAAAGCTTCAAAGTTTAATGCAAACTGCATTTCGATGCATACACCTCCTCTAATTACTTAAGCACATTTCAACGTGTTTTAAATGATTACACTGTACTACTTCCACACTTCAAAGGCAAAGTCTGGCTAAAGCCCTCCCTTGCTAACACAGTGTATGAATTATGGTGCTTGTGTGTGGCAAAGCAAGCAAGTCAACATTTAAACCACAAAAAAACCCAACACCAAACCCACTGAACAGTCTACAGTAAGCAGCGGCCCCTGAGCCAAAGGTTTTCAGCTTATGAAGCATCCAGGGACTTTAAGGAGAAGTGAGCAGCCCCCCCGGTGCGTGGGAAGCTGCCTCCACATCGCCCACACGCACGGGAACCTGGGGAGGCAGAAGATCCAGGACAACAGCTCTATAAAAGCAGCACTTTGTTATCCCCGAGCCAAGCCATAACGTACGGACAGGCCACGTTCACGCGTCACCAGCTGGTCTAACAGTTTGGGAAATGTCTTGTTTCTTTGCCCTCAAACCTCACGAAGGATGTGAGTGACGGGGTGTAAAACTCATTAAATCTGGCAAAGATCACAGGTATGGGTTAAATCTGAGCAGCAACAGCATGGGTTTTGGAAGAGTCGCAAGGGAGATAGTAAGAAGACAAGCTGTGGTTTTCCTTCTAGCAGCAAGCGTAAAGCATAAGGCACAGCCTGAACCCAGTGCATCTGGCCATGTGGTTTGACGGCACCTGCCCACCCCCAGCGGTCCAGACAAGAAGAGCATCTGTGAGGCTTGGGCTGAAACATCTGCACATCACTCCATAAACACAGCTTACCATATGTTACCAAATTACCAAAGCAGCCTGTGATTCAAGAGGAGGACTTCTGATGAAAACAGAGGAACAGTGTATGTGAAAAACCTTTTTATCTATGCTACAGTGCGACCAGAAGCAGATTTATAATTGCATTAAATTGTTTATGCAGCCATGTAACAGCTGACATAGCTGTTTTCTCCTCCCACTTGTCAAATTCCATTTTATTTTTGGCTACTTCAATATTTTTGTTATTTTGTTAAAATACATTTTACCATATTGCTTTACTGCCTTTCCTGATTTGCCTCATGTCTTAAAGACACTGTGAAATGATTAAAGTACCAGATATGGGTAAACTGGCATGTGTACCATTACATCTTCCTCAATGGTGAAAAAAATGGGGATTTATAGGCAGAATTGTCTCCTGAACACAGGAAGAAAGCTCTGTTTAGAGATGTTACTTTGCAAAACTAAGTAATGCCCTCCAACCACATTACACCAGTGGCTCAGTATGATGAAGCAAAGTTCTGACTTGTCTATCACCTCTCCTAAAATATTCCTATCTCCAGGAAACGACATCTCAGAAACCACTGTCCATCTGCTGCCAGCTGGCACTTTTGTCTCACTAGAAGAGCCAGAAAACAGCCACGAAGGCTGAAAAGCAAAGTTTCTGATTTGTGTGCATTTCTGGTCCAATTTGAACAATTACAGTGAGTTTGTTTCTTTTATAATTTCCCACAAACAACTCCTCAGAAAATCAGTTGCAGAAACACTGATACATGGTCTTCCAGAAACTATGTTCCAGAATCCTCCTACTCCTTTGAAACTGGCCTACAGTTGTATCACAAGATCTCAAAAGCTTTACCTCTGAAATGTGGTCATGAGAGACCGTTGTTCAGCCTCTTTCTTGTCTGTTCCTTTCATCATTTGTATACCACCACCTTTCTATAAAATAACCTTCCTGTCCCACAGCAACATAGAGGGCAGAGTTGCATCTATCGCTGTCTGTGGACCATGCTGGTGGGCCACCAGCTCACGCAGCTTGGCCCTAGTCTTTCTTTCAGCCAGGTTTCTGCTGCCGTAACCTTAGCCCACCCTGTCACACCCGCCTCCAACCCTTTAAATTCCCAACACAAGGCATCTGTATACAAAGCCACGTAATGAGGTGGCCCTGTGGGAACCTTGTGCCTCAGATCAGGTGAAAGATACATATCTATGAGCCTGTCTGATCATAGGAGGCCAAGACATACTGGATCATGTGATGGTGAAAGGAGCGGTAGAAGATTTGCAGTGCTGCACTGAGGGTGCCTGAGATGCACTCACCAGGTTGTGCGGCTCTTTGAGCTAGTGTGTCACCCTGGTTTCTCATACCTGAATTTGTTTTCTGTCTCAGGAGAGCTCACATCTGGCCTATATGAAAAAGAAAAACAATAAATTCAGTCACCATAGGGGTAACCTAGCTAGACAGGTGCCACAAAACCACTGGGAGCAGGGAGCCGTAGCTCTTCAGCTACCAGCCCAGAGATATGAGCATGTGACAGCAAGTGTGAGCCACTCAACATCTTGCCTTGCTTTATCATAGAATCGTTTAGGTTGGAAAAGACCTTTAAGATCATCAGGTTCGACCATTAACCTAGCACTGCCAAGTCCACCACTAAACCACGTCCCAAAGCACCACATCTGCACGTCTTTTAAATCCCTCTAGGGATGGTGACTCAACCACTTCCCTGGGCAGCCTGTTCCAGTGCTTGAAATCACATCAAAAATTTATTTCTCATCAAAACAAGTCCTCTCTTCAACCTGATGTGACCCACTCAACCTCTCCCTCTCTGCTGCCAGGCCAAGCCCAAGATTTCCATAGGTTGCCTCTCATTCCACAGCACTCTATCAATTTCCCCCATTCTCCTCTACTCCACTATGTCCTAAGTCTCCTCCCCATAAACATTCATGTATGACATTCACTCTGTTCTTGTGCCACTCTATCTGAGTGCCACTATAGGTTTTGACGCAGTCAAATTAACGTATTGGAAATCCTCCTTTGTCTCAAATGCATTTATAGCCAGAGGCTCCTTTTCTTTCTTTCCTGTCTCCGAGGTTTTGACAGTGGGACAGTTTACATTGACGCATTGGTAGGACTCCTGCTCATGTCTCCCAGGGTCAGTGGGTACGAGGTGGCCCATGCTCTTTCAACTACTTGGCATGTTAGCATTAAGCTGTCTGTAGCTCAACTCTTTGCTGGGAACTGTGTTTGATATAGTTCCCCAAAGAGCCAGAGAGAACAGTAGCAGCACCCTGTACACATAAGTAAATAATAAAAGGCAACCCGTGAAAAAGCTATTGCCATTTTTCTTTCTCCTTCCACCCTCTGCAAGTAGCTAACCAACGAAGAACCTCCTAAATGTCCCTCTGCTAGTACTGAGCAGCCCTTATCATATTACAGATCTTCCTCATGTAGGAGCTCTACACGCACATTGAGCGGAAATTATGTACTCACTTTTGAAAATCTGAGCACTTGCAAGTTAGATATCTGTTCTGAATGGCAATGGAAGCATAACCATCACAAAAGGGTTTTTTTTCAGCATCTTAAAGAAGCTGGTGACTTGGGCTAAGAGTATATAAATTGATAGTTTCTATGGCAAGACTTTTTTTTTTCCAAGATAAAGGTCAAGCACATCTGGAAGACATAATAGCTGCGTCCTATAGAGACTACATCAACTATCTCCCTGCCAAAATCTACTATAAACAGGCACAAAGGGCCAATCTGCTGATTTTCCCAGCTGTCACTGGTTTATTTAAGAGGCTAAATCAGTTTTCAATTATTGTTCTGTTAAGAAAAAAATTAAATCTATTGTGTAAGCTCTGTGCCAAATTACCATTGCTGCATGCTACATCTCCTTGAATTTTAAAAAGCTCATTTTCTGTTGTCCTATTTATCTCCTTGGACTACATATAATTATGAGATGGTCCCTAAAATCTTTTAGCCATTTCACAGAACAAGACAAATATATTTCCTTGAAGTAGTTATAGCAAGAAATCTGCTTTAAATGGGACAACTTTTTGCTGTCTCAATCTAAACAGTCCAATATACCTTTTAAACATTCCAATATTTGTTCTGACTTTATTTTTGAAGTGCTAAACTAACTCACTGTACTAACATTACTCAAAACTGCATGGCACAACTGTGGATGAAAAAGGTATCGTATGCAAGAACACAAACTTCAGAAGTTGTATTGTATGTCTTATGAGCAGGAGAGGTGCAGGACTGGCTAGTAGATGGCACCCTGGAGACAGATGCATCCAAACCCCTGCTCCTCCCTGCAGCTACAAAACCTATTTCAGGACAGTGCATGACACCCAGGAGGCCGCAGAGCCCACTTCCCTCCTCTGTGGGCAAGGCTGAATCTTTAAAGCAATGCTGCCAGCAAGGAGGTGGCACTGGCCTTTTAAGTACCACCTCAGGGAAGGGAAGGACCATGTCCTGCTCCCTCCTTAGCTTGAGATTTCTGAAATGCGCTATTTCAGAATAATGCTCTTTACTCTTTGCTTCTGAATGGTTTTGGAGTCCCTCCCATTGAAACTAGGCCCACGTGCATCCCAAGGTGTCAGAAGTAGAGCTGCAGCTCAACAGCAGAAGGTTAGACTCAATCCGTGGGTCCCAGCTCCTTCTGTGCTCAGCAAAGCCCCCAGCACATAACCTTCCTTGACTTGCTTGGCTGAAGCGAAGCAGGAGTGTGGTCAACTGTGTAATTGCATCACACCTCTGGTGAGGCTATGCTCCTGACAAGAGTCTTCACCAGCTACTGCAATTCAAAGTCCTATCCAGACTGAATATTTTTTGTGTTCAACAGAAAATTTAAAACAGTCTCAGACTGATACTGGTTTGTGTATTTCATTAATCACCTGTAAAGAAATGCATTGCTTGAGTGCTTAAAAATTAGCAAAGGAGTATTAAAAGCAGAAAAGCATTAAAATGAATGGACTTGCAGCAGCTGGTTTGAATGGACAGGCAGGAGGTGAAGGACAGCATCAGACAGTGCTTTGCCTTTATTCCTAGAATCAGAGCAAGTGAGAAACTGCCATAGCAGTGGCTTCTTTTGCGCCAGCAATTTTATTTCTTTAGGGAAATAAAGGAAAAAGATATAAAGAAGATGAGAAAACAAAAGCCAAATTAACTTTTACTTGTAATTTATTCCACTAGTTAAATGAAGAGATAACATTTGGTGAAAAAGCCACACCACAGAGAGCTTGCCAGGGATTTACAGCATACCCCTGTGCAGCAGCTGCCTGCATACATACTTGTTCATGGTCTCAACTAAATTTTAGACTGTTATCTTCTTATTTTAGTCCTTAGTGAATTTTTATGTGGCCCCAAATTCAACTGATTGACCAGCAATGGAGATACATAGTATGCATGAATACACTGACATATATATATAAGGAACAAATTTTCTTCCACCTACTGATCAGCATCTCTCTAGCCTTTGGCTACACTTTGCTAAAGCAGGTCAAACTGGCCATGTACAGTGTATTTATAAAAATCTTTTTCTACTTATTCTTTTTTCCAGACTAGGTAGAGTTAAACAATTGTGAAAATGATGACTTAGCTCCTTTATTTACACAGAACCTCTGGAGATCACCAGAGGTGGAGGACTATTAAATGCCTGCCTTATGAGGCGATTCACGAGGGGTGATTTGTTTTCCCAGAAACCCTGTGCTACCAGAGAGGGTAGGGTCTGGACTCCATTCCAGGAGAAAGGGGAAGAGGTTCACTAGCACACAAGGGGAGAGGCTCTGATGAATCAGCACATCTGAGACAACAGCAAACCCAGACCACAGCCAGTATGTTGACTGGGACCTGTTTGAGCAGCAGGTGCATGTTTGTTAGCATCTACCAGGAATATTCACAAATGCAATCCCCAGTGAGCTTCTTTGGGCGCAACCCCAGCTCCTGAAAAACTGCTGAAACTGCTGATTCTGTGACAGGAACAAGTAGATCTTCCTCAAATACAAGTCAGGCAGGGTGGGAGGAAAACTTGGGCTCGGTCTGCAAGCTGGACATTGGCCAAAGAGCAACATTGTGGTGTGGAGGCACATGTTGGAGAAACAGGAGATTTCGTCTCAGATTTTTACTCTGTGGATAGTACCCGAGTGAGGAAATCACTTACAGTCTGTGATATTTCATCAGGCTATGAGCTGAGCAACCCTACATTTAGCACAGGGAGCTGGTGTCTGAACCAGCCTCTCCTGGCCTCAGATATAGTCCAAATGGTGCACCTGAGGTGATCATCTCAAATCCCTTTATAATCACTGAATAGAAACAGGCACTTACAGGGTATGGGTCATAACAGCTGTTTCAGAGGTCTATGGTGGGGTGAGATGAGCAAAAATCTCTGCTGACACTAACAAAAGTGTTCATTTCCAGACTGGAGTATCTGTTAGGAAACGTACCTGTAAGTCTACATTCACATCTCCCCAGATCTGCTGCGCTTGCACCCAGCCAGCTCTGATGAGATCCCGAAACAGGCCTGTGAACATCCACCTACAGCCTCAGCCCTTTTCAGCGGTCATGAGGGGAAGAAAGAGTATCCCACTGATGGAGTGATGGTCCCTCCACTCCTGAAGTGCTGTTACTGAGAAAAAAATATGACCATGAGCCAGCGAGAGAGAAAGAAGATGAGAACAATAGCAACATTTCAGATTAGTTCATTTTTTGTGTCAAGAAATGAAACTTTAGGCATCATCTAAGATTATTGAGGGGCGGGGAGGTATTTATTGACTTAAGTCCCATACTGGATATTGAACACATCAGTTAAACTGCAAGTTCTGTAGGAAACAACCTGTTTATCTGGAGCCTAACACAAGAGGGATGAGTCAATACCTTTCCTCCTCAAGCAGTGTTACAGACAAAAGTAAAAAAGGAACGCAACTTATACCTGCCAGTGTCTCTGCAGACCCCAAGGTCTCTACTGGTAAATTAACCAAGTTCAAAAACGCTGTCAGGCACTCCGGTCAGCTGGCACAGAGCAAGCCCTGTCTGCCAGGGAGCTCAACTCTCCTCTGAGACACACCAGTCACGTGTAGCCACCACCCATGGGGAACAGCCCCGGGAACTGCTGGGAAGAGCTGGCTGTCCCCGGCCACCCCAGTCCACCTACTGCTCCTTCAGCTCAACGCTGCAAACAGCCACCTCAGCTCCCACAGCCAGGAACAGCTCCTGGCCCTCCCTACTTATTTGTAGGAATGTAGCCAGTAAGTGAAAATAGGCATTTAGAAAGAAAGAAATGAAAATAAAAATCATACTTTTGCCTTTGACTTAGGCTGCCAAAAAAAAAAAAAATTAAGCAGGAATTTTCAAAAGTGAAGCGACTCATGGATATTGGTTTATTCTTTGAAAATGGTGAGAAGTAAGGAAAGTCTGTAATCTGTAGAAATGCTCTTAAATTCACCAGGATCATCAGAGATGGCAGAAGGTAAAGAGGACTGTCTTTAATAGTGTGCAAACGTGCCTTGGTTTCAGAGCTGGAAAAATATCCAGTATTCCAGATGGAGAGCAAATTGAAAAACATTCTTTGTTTATATTTATTTATTCTATCTCACAGTGTCCTTGGTTGCCCAGAGGAGCTACTGAGAGTAGTTTCTACTATGCTGGTGGTTAGAGTTAGGTTACACACACTTTTAGAAATTCAGCCGTCTGCCACTAATGAATTGTTCAGCGTAGCTTGAGGGGAATGATGCAATTAGCAAAAGTAGGCCAAAACCGTCCCAGGTGAAAGCCTACTGATGTCAATGGTTTCATTCTCGATGATGTGCTTGTTCCAGTGTGTGTAGAGACAATATGTAGAAAGAAGAGTCTTGCAAAAGGAGTTACATGGATTTTGTTTGTCTTTTCTGATACTAATCCTGCATTACACTGAGTAAAACGTAAAATTGCAACATTTGCATTGACAGCAACAGTGCATTTCTGTGGACTGACTCACAAGCTCATCCCATTAATTATTTTGTATTTTTAACAGTGTCCTTTACAATCCTACCCACAGGCATATAAAATAATAGTTCCATTCCTTGACTACATGCTACTTTTTTGAATCTCCAAAAGTAAAAAAATATTCTGAGAGTCTTTGTTATCCATGGCTGTTTTAGGAATAGATTTGCTTCAGAGAAGCCCACAGCTAGACCATGGCAGGCATAAAAAAACAAGGAATTTTGCCTTCACTTCCCTCCCAAATGAGGCACTGTATAAAACAAAGCAATAGGCTTTCCTTGCCCAAAAGTCTTTTAAAGTCCATTTCATCAATTATTTAAACATTTCAGTGAAGTTACCAGGGCTTCATGATTGGTAACCTAATAGATAAGAAATGGAATACAGATCAAAACTGAAAGCACAAACCAGCCATGTCACCCAGGTCATGCAAGAAGTCTGTGTCAGAGCTCCCAAACCATTCTGATTCAGGGTTACTCAATTATTTTTTCCGGACTTTGCTGGAAAATTGTATCACTATCCCCCTGGTAGAAAGCGAAGCCTTGATACAGGTCTCACTGGCCAGAAAGGCTCTTCAAGCTGCATAGAGCATTTGCCTGCATTGGCACGGGAGACATCAACATCTGAGGCTGTGACAAAATCCAAACAAATCGTGTTCCTGGTCAAGATTTTGTCCAGAAACCATCAGCCCTGGTTTGCTGTCTTAAATAAAGAGCCATCCTTCCTCTTATTGCTTTCTAAACAATGACAGTAATGAGGGCAAATTTATGATGAGCAGTGTAGTCCACTTGATACTAATCCAAAAAGTACAACATACGGTCCTCAGTTTTATTATTCCTGAAAAAAATAGTGCTTTTGTAATGGATCTGCTTAAGTGTGACCTCTTAAATTATCTCTGCTAGTGGGCTGTAGCAACAGTTCCCCAGCTGTGCTGTTATTCATCAGTAACCATAGAAATTAAAGTGCTGCCAAGTATGTGCTCTTTGTTTTTTTCTGAAGGGCTGAAAGATGATGCAGTGATGTCTTTGCTCCTCCTGACTTAATTGTGAACTCACCCACTGGCAGACCTGATGGAGAGGTAAAGACGAAACCTGCTGTTGTTGGAAAGCTCCATCACCAGCAAGTGCAGTCAACAACACAGCTTCTGTGACTGGGCTGCTGGTGCATTTTCAAAAAGCCGGCAGCTAGAAATAGGATGTGGTGGAAAGTCATATCCTGTTATTCTATAAATGCAGTCCTTAATGAAAAACTTTTTTTGTTTGTTTGTGTATTTCTGTTGAGATCGAACTGAAGCAGTGCTGGTATTTTCAGCCAAATACTTTGTTTTGGAAAGGAAAAAGTTGTATAAAATCTCTCCTAAAGGAATGCCTTCAAGTTAATTATTGGCCCACATTGATCTTTGAGTTTTTGTGCGTAATTCTGTTATTAGGATAGGATTCTTCAACTCTGAACTGGCATCCGGGCTTTTTCAGTAGTCAGCAGTGTGGCACACTTCCAATGGGCAGCACTAATCATATGTTAAGATGGGGCAAATGCTCTTTCTTCCCAATCATAGAGGCAGACAATTAGCTGAGATCAGTCTCCTACCTTTTAGGCAGATACAGTTAGGTGAGAGAACTACTCATGGTGGCTTCCTGCCCGTTTAATGGGCAATTTAAGGACTAGGAAACCTTGGTATTTTGCTTTGTATTCCACTGGTTGCTTTTCTGCCACACTTTGTATTGCCCAGTACTAGCCAGCTATCCATGGGCGATGCCTCACCCAACTTGCCTTTGTTTTTTGTTGGGTATGCAAAATCTGTCCTACAGAAAAGGAGACCCCTTCTCATTTACCCAGGAGAACTTAAAGAACATCTACAAGGTGCAGGGAAGTGTGGTGCAAAGATTTCTGCAGGAGCTTTTCAAGAGGGAAATCCCGCAGGAGAGCTTTCTAGCTTGGCTTGGCAACAATAAATAATGCACACCAGACTCAGGTGTCTCTGAGCACCTCTGGCTTGGGATGAGCGTGGGAGGAAGCAACTTGTGTATCTCTACAACCAGAGTGACAGTAACACCACCCTGGACTTGTTCATCAAAGTTAAACAAAAAGAATAGATTTGGCAAAAATGTACCGTTTCCTTCTGTCACCCTTTGAGGGTTCACTAACACCCAGTTTGACCTCTTCCTCACGGGAACTTTGTCTAGGGGGTAAAAAAATCTGGCTTGAAATTTTAACTTGTAATTATCAGATATTCCATGCTGATGTGTACCAAAAATGTTGGATCACTGAAATGCTTGGAGTCTGGAAAAAAAAAAAAAAAAAGCACTTCATACTGGTTCAAATAAGGAAATCAGTACAAATACCACAAAGACAAAACTGCCAACTCCAGATTCCAAATGAATTAAAAACTCTATATTTAGCTCCCATTTAGCTCCTACTATTTCTGTTTCAATTATAAAACATGTCTTGTTAAGTACACACCATCATCTCAAATGCTCCACTCGACATAGTTGCTCGGAGCCCCATAATTCATCGCTATTTTTAGTCTGCTCACAGATAAAGGAATGGCAAAGGACAGCGAGTAAATGATTCAGGCGGCTGTTTTTACAGGACCTTCACAGTTGCTGCTCTAGGCATTGCTCTGGAAGCAATCCAAAGCTGGCCCAACTCCCATCAAATAGTTTCCCTTGCAAAGGTAAGTGTCACATCTCAAGCAGCCCTTTTCCTGCTTTTGGGAAAGGCAGGAGAAAAGGCTGCGTGAATCCTTGGTAGAGCAGAAGCAGCAGATTTTCTCAGTAGGCACCTGACATCCAACGCTGCTCTGTGGCCATGAAGGGGAGAGTGAAGAGGGTCACACCTGGAAAGAGAGAGAGAGGTTTAATTCAAATGCCAGGCCTGGACGTTACAAGGGGTATTAAGCTGTTGGAATTTTTTATCCCAACTATTTGGATTTTCATGAAAGATTTGCAATTCCCTAATTACACATTAGACACAAGAGTGTTTCCATCTTCTAATAAACTCTAAACTTCTTTCCAGAATCTCTTCAAAATGCTCAGCATGTGTTGCACAGGGCCTGCACTCTGCCACAGAGGATTTCAAATTTACCTGTAGCTGGCCTGGACTCAGGAATTGAAACAGGGAGGGGAAAAACAGAAACAAGGTTCAGTCCTAGCTGTAGTAAACAGCAGTGGGCTGAAAAAACAGGGTTTTCTTTAGTCTTATTTACCTCTGTGAGTAGAAAAATCATTTTTTTTTAGCAACTTGCACAAAAAGAAATCAAATTGATGGAAAATCTGGATGGACAGTGGGGATGTGGGCCCAGGCTGTCAGCTTTCACTCAGGCTCATGCCAAGGTGTGAAGGTGTTCAGGTCTCCGGAACCCCATTCAGCACTCTTAAGGAAATGTTTTTGCTTTGCTACTCTGTCATGTGCATGGTGCTTTTCCAAGCTCAAGGGAAGTTAGACTCATCAAACTTGAACTTAGCCAGCATCAATTTGGCTGAACCAGATTTGTCTTAGCTGCTTGGCATAATTAGATGGGCTCTAGTAGGATGAAGTTAGGAAGAAGGAAAATTTAAACTGGAATACAGTTTCTACCACTAAAATGAAGTGGGATGTGAAGCAGTCCCATAAGGAAGGAGGCTGATTCTTGTGTCCAAAGCCTTTCAAAGCTGGACCACACAAAATCCTAAGTACTTCTCCCAGGAGCAATCATCCACGGGTGGGAAGATGGAAGGGATGAGGTAATATAAGATAGATATCGAACCCCTCTTTGAGGTACAAGGAGGGAGGTATATATCCCCAGCACAGAGAAAAAGGCAGGCAGAGGGGTTAAAGGCTAGCTCCAAAACAGTCAGCTATAATTGACTAATAAGCCAAATGCATAAGTGTGGTGTGGAAAACTCTTATTCAACTGCTGTTAATCCTAGAAACAGCTAAGTTTTACTGATAGCTCATTTTTCTGCAATTTCAGCCTTAATTTAGCTGCTCTATTAAATATGGGCTTAAATCTCCTATTAGAGCTACAGAGAGGAGCAGACACAGCATTGTCATATATCCAACCTCGCACGTCCTAAACATTAAACTACTTAACTGTACTGGACCATGTATACACAAGATGTCTAGGAGGTAAAAGATAGATGTTAATGTCTTCATGTTTATATGAGAGTAACAGCAGTTTCTTCATACATGTCAGAATAGTTTGAAACTTACAACACAGAACAAAAGTTACCACAAGTGTGATTTTTTTTTATTAAATATTTTTATCAGAAGGATATCCAATTTGATTAGAAGGATTTTAGAAAGTAGAATTGGCTTGAAACAGCTGCACATCAAACAGCTACTCTCTCAAACAAAATTAATAATTGAGATATAAAGCTCTATATACCACTATGTCACATACAGGTCATGTTAACAAAAATAGTTCAGTGCTTCTATGCTAGACAATATTTAAATTTAGAACTATTTTTAAACCAAATTGAAAATGAAGAGAAGTTTGACACTGTAGGAGATAATTTTGCACAGCAATATTTTTTTCAGCAGCATACTTCTTAAAAATAGCAAGAAAATGAGAAGAGTCTTCCAGGAAATATCCAGGACCTTTTTAATAAAAGCAACTAATAAGAAAAAACAAAGGAATGAGGGAAAACAAAACCGATGACTTCCTTGTGACCGCAAGCTTTGACTGAATGCTGAATTTGCACTCACAAAGACATTTGTTTTCCAAAGTATAAAATTTACTCTAGCCTGTTCTGAACTGCCTGTGCCTAGCACATTTGTTTCATCAGTGTTCAAATAGCATCTGATGTTGCTGATCCCTTGGAAGATACTTGTTTTGTAGAGCTCGTCCAAGTCCACACACCCAGTGATGTCTAGTAGGCTCCTTCTCCTCCTAGGACAGACTGATTTTTCATTTGTTGAAGCAAATTCCTGAAAACATACAGTGAACTGGAAATCATCCTAACTCAGCTCCTTCTTGGAATGACACGTACTGACTGGCTACATTGAGAAGGACTGAAAATATATAACCTAATTTTATGATAGGTTGTCCCAAATGGCTTTGAAACAATTCTCTAATGATTTCTGCTCTCCTCAAACTGATATCATGAATTCGTTCCATCTCAGTGTGAAATCTGAGCAATATAATGAATTGTGGAAGGCCAGGCATTGCACATACAGACTTACTAAGAGGCTTCAGAAAAGACCATGAAAAACAACAGAGAAGCATCCACAGGCTTCAATGAACTTTGGGTCAGACCTTGAAAAGTACTGCCTTTGTTCTTCAACGACACACAAATTAAAAAGAAATTAGTTGGTTTTACATCTAACATGTTCACTCCTGACCACAGAAGTAAGGTCATTTTTTACATTAAGAGTAAAATTCCCACTGCTTTAGAAGATGTATTTCTTCACCGATAAATGTGTTCGTAGTCACCTTCCCTTAACGATTGGTGGATCATCTGAGTTGCAAATAATATCATGGATGGACAGGCGGCTAGTTTGATCAACACAGATTCTTCTGAGATGTCTCTGTGCCACATCTCTCCACTGTGTATCTTTACTAGTTTGGACATAAAGCTGTTGCTTCTGGTCCTCAGGTAACTCCATGTATTAGTACAGAAGCACTACCGGGTTTATAATGCTCTCTCATAGGGTGTTACTCACCAACAGTCCAAGTGTGAGCTAGCCAGTCCACATCCAGGTTGTTGGGTTTTTTTTTAATCTGAATATCCAAGGCTTTCATTACCCTGCAGCTGAATGTCTGGCTGCAATTGAAGCAGAATTAAGGTTTCTGGACTGAAGTTTGATGTTGTTGTCATCTTTCCCCTAAAGGACTAAAACATGAAGGATTCATCAAAGCACGGCAGTGCTTGTGTTACCCAAAATAAGATCACAAACAACACGTTTCTAAGCGCTCGTGTCAGACTACCGACATCAAACACTTGGCACACTTGAGACAACTAGCTTTTGAAAGGCACCGCAAAAGAATCAAATGTTTCCAGTGCCTCTATTGGAACCATGACATCTCTTTAAACATGTTCACTTAAGGACTGTTCCCCAAATGCAGAGGAGACTAAAGAGACTTATAATTTGTTCACGAAAAATGGTCAAATATCTAAACAGTAAGGTCGGTGCCACTGTGGTGTATTCTGAAGAGATGAAGAACTTGAGCTCGCCTAGACAAAAGGCTACCCTGCTTCAACTGTGCCTGGTAATGGTATAAAGAGAGTTGTGCTTACATACATATGCTTACACTTGTATAGCTGATTTTGGCCAGGGAAGGAATTATACTGGTAAAAAACTTTTTATTAATATACATGCATAACTGTGTCCAAACCAGCATTATGCCAGCATATATACACTGGAAAAATAATAACACTCTTAAACATTCCCAGCTACATGATTGTAAGCACCGCCTGTCTCCTCAAATAGCTTTTTATCCCTTTTATGAACGTTTACTTGAAGGATGAAATGTATCAAAGTGGATTTCACTCTGTCTTTCCTGCAGAAAACAACATAGGCTATGGTCCATTTAATGTCTTGAAATAACATTGAGTGAACCAAAAAACCTGAAAGTTGGATTTGGCATGTGACGTATTCGTAAATCAGCTTTCCATTGCATCAAATCCTCCATTTTTTTTTAATAATGAAATTAGTGTTGCAGCCTTTACCTAAGTGAAATATTCACTTAATATCACTGAATATTTCAAATGAGTATTCAAGGCAGGAGCTAGTCTGTTACACTGTATATGTTGTGCTTAGAAGTTGAGGAAAGTCTCAATCAAATGTAAGTCAGTAAGAGACTTTCCAGAAGACACTGGATGTGTCGGCAGCTATTCTGCAGAGGAGGTGCCATCAGGTGTACGTGCCCAGGAGGATTCCCAAGGGCAGAGCAGTCAGAAAGGTCCATCTCGCTCTTCCTTGCTTGCTCCATCCTCAGAAGTATCTTTATGTATGAAGATGATTCCAAAATTATTTTTCACTCGTTGTAAGACCTATTTAAAATCGTAAACCAAAAAACAAACAAACAAAAAAAACAACAAAAAAAAGGTGTGCACATACAGTTTAAACCTTCAGTTACAATTGTTTGGAGGGCTATTTTCTAAGGGCTTTTGGTAAATTAGGAAATTCCTGCCACAGCTGTGAGTACTTCTATTTGAACATCTGAAATTCCACAGCTATCAGCACATTAGCTCAAGCCTTGGTGACTCGTAAATCTTTCTCAGCATCTTATTTCATGAGGTCTAGTTCAAGCATTAGATGGAAATTACATTTTGCAGAGACCATATTTGAACAGCATTACTTAAAGAGAAGCAAATGGATTTTTACATTAACGGTAGTCCCGGTAGATATTAGCGACTGTCCAGAAAAGCAAAGATCCAGTTTGAGCTAGACAGCAGGTCTTTTACAAAAAAAAAAAAAAAAAGACAGAGACATTTTTATCATTAGTAACGACACGAAACATCAGGGATATCTGAAGATCTGAGATGAGAACATATTGTCTAAAAATGCAAACTTGAAGGCAGGCTCTGACACAGCACCTTCCTTGCCAATAGCTGGTGACAAGCTGATCCACCCACCCAAAGAATGCTGTTTCAATTCCCACTTCTTCAGCCTCACTTTCAACACACCCTGCAGACGGTGGAAGGGCTGCTTGAAGCATTTTGAAGCTATCGAGTGCTATCTAAGCCTGAATAAGAGCTTCATAAACATCCATCCTGGGCTGACTTATGGTACAGGTAATGGCATACCTAGTTAAGAAACAAGAAAACTCTTTCTATGATGTTCCCAATGGTTTTCCTGCGATTGCCACCCAGACGTCCATTTTCCCTGATCACTAAAATCCATGGCCTGCTTGTGCCTGCTCAGAGATTCAATGTTTTTCTTCATCACAACCTATTTCATGAGTGCTTTAAGTTAGTCTAGTGTAGCCCCTAGACTGATGGCTAAGGACTCCTGCTCAGTCCCATGGATCTGAAACTTCCCAAACTTCAGAGAACTTAGATCAGATCTTCTGCTTTCTATTCCATCATTGGCCTACGGATTTCTTGTCACATTCCTGAAAATGTAGGGGTTTGATCCCCTTTCTTAGGACCCAGGATAACCTTTGTGTAAAACTAGGCCCTAGCTTAGCCCAGCACTTTTCCCACAAAGCACCTTAAATAAAGATGCAGAGCCCTCTTACAGCCAAATATTCAGGCAATCAGCGCACTTGCCTACGTAGAGGAGCTAGGTTTGTGTTGCCTACACACTGGGCATGGTGCATTACCAATGGTAATAGAGACTTCACCACTTTCCTCCACAACCCAATGATTATTGAACAGCTTATGCACAGTGAAATAATCCATCAAGAAACCTCAAGGGCAGCCCAAGTCAGTCTGTCCACCAGGAGCCTGACGGTTTGAATCCTCTCCTGACAAAATGGCGGACACTTAGACGTGCACTTGCTCTTCTATAGAAGGTGTTCACCAGAGACTGAGGTGAGAGACAGGCAGGAGAGGCTTCATTGGCATATGTTAGAATGGATGGATCCCAGCAAAAATTTCTGGGCCGGATGAGACAGTCTTAATCACTGCTCTGTCAAAGATTAAAAAGAGATCTCACCTCCTCCTCCAAGCTTTGTTCCAGGCAGAACTGGGACATGTCCCAAGAGCATACCCCAGAGGACGGAGACCTCATGAGGAAGAGTGACAAAACGTTTGGAGCCTGGGAACCCTGAGAGGGCTTAAGTTACTGATCTGCTATCAGGATTTTGAAAGAAATCCATATTTCCAAGACCAGAAATGTAGACATCTAGAAATCTGCACTGATGGGCATTGAGTTTCCTTGAAAGGTATGAAAAAGTTCCAAAGATCTATGTTTTGGATTTAAGTATCTTAAGCTCCTTTGCAGACCTTGGCCTTTCCTTTTTATCTTTGACACTGATGGTATTCACAGCTTATGTATTTTTACAGGGCAAGTGACATAATAGTCTACTATATCCAGTCAATAAAAATCCAAACGGAGCTGCAAAAAGCAAAAGCCTTTTTTTTGAAACCCTAAACAGGGATTCTGTGTTGTTTAATGGACTGCCTGCAGTGCAGGGAATTGCTTTGGGGCAGGTGGAAACAGAGTCCAGAACTCCAGAATATATTCAAAGCAAATTGTTCCCAGACAATGGCAAGGTTTTCAAGATTAAGAACACAGATGATGTCGTGCAAACAGGTAGCCTTCAGAGGTACGAAACCTCCACTCCTGCTTCCTGAAAGTCAGCTCTGGAGCTTTTATTGACTGTGTGACTATTCTTTTCAGTGTATTTCCAGGCAGATGTTACTGTCAGCACATTACGTTTTTCAGAATCAGCAATATAAAGTCAGACACGTGACACACATTGCTTAACTGCAAGGTAGACTTTTGATGTCTTTGATCTCTCCATTTTCACCAGTAACTTATGTACTTACGTCAACACCAGCCACATATGCTGTAGCACTGACAATGCAGAAAAGTCCAGCACATCAGTTACATCAGAAGGCAATGAATATCCTTCTCTCTCTTTTATACATTAAAGATTTTTACAGCATGTCTACTGAGGAAGGTTCTCCATGGAAATGTCAGCAAAGGTTTTGGCGGTTGTAGTGTTGGTTTGTCATCCATTAGTGCAGTGGGCAGAGCACTCACACAGCCTGTGAAACACCTATTTCAAACTGTTTTCTTAGCCTAAGGAATATCAAATACATGTATCCCAGGAATGGGATCTAAACATTGAACTGCTGGAGGATGACTTCATACACCCTTCTAGACAGCCAACTTTCCCTGGAGTTGTAAAAGATTCACTAGGCCAAGAGATAATCCTTCTCTTTTTAGTTTAAAGAATTCCTTTGCGAGAGTGGACGTGGGTTCCAGTCCTTGCTGTTTAAGACCTGTTTAATCATCTTGTCCAATTACTGTGGATACTGTAGAAATAGGATGGCCAGTTCCTAAATGCAGTAAAATTGGAAGAGCATGTTCACAT